>NC_084532.1:12750500-13080500 GCF_024500275.1 Phycodurus eques | reverse complement strand
GCTCCCAGGTTCGTTGGGCCCTTCCCCATCACAAAGATCATCAACCCTGTCACAGTGAAGCTGAGGCTCCCAAGGTCGATGCGGGTCCACCCTGCTTTTCACGTCAGCCTACTCAAGCCAGCCCGGGAGTCCCCTCTGGTCCCGCTTTCCAGGCCCCCTCCTGCACCCCGGTTTGCGGATGGGGGCCCTTGTCTTCTCTGTGAAGCGGCTGTTGTCGTCTCGTCGGAGGGGGAGGGGGTTTCAATATCTGGTGGACTGGGAGGGCTATGGGCCTGAGGAACGTTCATGGGTACAGTCTGCGTTTATCATGGATGATTCGCTCATTCGGGACTTACACGTTGCGCATCCAGGGGCTCCAGGGCCGTCTGGGGCCGGCCGTTAAGGGGGGGGGGGTACTGTCATGTGTGTGTGTTCCGGGTTTTGTCCTCCCCCGTTTCACACACACCTGCTCCTATGAGCATCTTCACCACCTGTGCCTCGTTCACCCTAATTACCCCTTGTATTTAACCTTGTGTCTCATTCCCTCTCGTTGCCAGTTCGTTGTACCTTGTCGTCGCGTTCCAGCATTCCTTGTTTCCACATCACAGACTCACCGTAAGACTTGACCCTGTTCCGATGATCGACCTTGCCTCTTTGCCTCATGTTTTTGGATACTGTTGCCTTTCTTGGATTGCCTGCCTGTGTATCGACCGATGCCCGTCTATTAAACCTCTCTTTTTGGAAACTGTCCATTTGTTTTGGAGTCGTGCATTTTTGGGTCCTATCCTCTGTTCCGTTCATGACAACGGTAAGTATAACCTCAAACTTCAGAAGAAAAACGTCTCTTTTCAGCTTACCTCGTTGTGTGTGACAAGGTGGCGTGGAATTCAGAGAAGGAAAGCAAAACAATGATCTTTGTCCAGCTGCACTCAACTTATCTTTATCGAAAAACAGCGAGTAGTCACAACATGGCTGGGAACAACCAGGACGCACAAAACGGCCGGAAAAAAGCCAGCAGTCACAACATGGAACAATAAAGCATGTGAAGGTTGTGTAAAACTAATAGAAGGAATATTTGGTATATATAAAACATACATTTTTCAACTCAGTATGTTTGGAATGAAAACCCAGTAAAGCTATGCACCTACAGTAAATAATACATGGAAGGGGATTTGATGGCCTGACAAATGATCAAATATCTCGTTATTTTCATCAACATATTGTTTTGAATGCATCTAAAAATAGATTGACTGACTCACTTTCGGTCATTGAACTGAGCAGCACCTTGGAACCACACTTTCTCCACTTGCTCCTTTCCTATCTCAAAGAGCTTGCGTAAAATTGGAATGCCTTTCTTGGACGAAAGCATCAGATATTCTTCATTTTCGGGTTGCAAAGTCACCGAAAAACGAGCAATGACTAATGACTGGCAGAGGCGTGACAGGACCAACCAAAAGAGGCAGTCTCTCTCTGACGCGTTGAGAGGAAAGACACTTTCCCAGCCTGCTAGGATAGGTCCGCCCACATCAATGGGGTTGGGGTGCTCCAGCATCATGTACGTGATGGTGATGGCGAGCTCATAGACGTAGCAACCGAAGTTCATATCACCAAAATCAATGATACCAGAAATCTTGTAGTCATTACTTTCATTAGCTTGCACCAGCACATTGAGATCATTGAAGTCCCCATGAATGAGACCTGACAAAAACACATAGCATATAAAACAGTGATTCATTTGTCTATCCAAAGACATATGAAGTATTTGCTTATACTGAAGTTAACGAATACATATATCAGCCAATACAACACTTACATGCGCGGAAACTAGAGTATTTGGGGGCCACAGCAGTCTTGTAATGCTGGATGACAGACTTCACAACCTCCAGGAGAGGATCCCCATCAAGTACTTTCATGTATTTCTCCAGAAGGGGAATATTTGACAAACTCCATATGAACCCCTCCCTCTGCAGCACACACAGTTGAGGATGTTCCATCTGGGGGGGAGAAAAAAAATAGAAATATTATGTTTGTAGATATACAGGAACAATGGTGAGCACATCTGCCTCACAGTTCTGAGGACCAGGGTTCAAATCCCGGCCCGGCCTGTGTGGAGTTTGCATGTTCTCCCCGTGCCTGCGTGGGTGTGCTGGCAAAGTTTTGCTGTGCAACAGGGGAGTTTGAAACACTCCCTCTGTTTATTTTAAATGTTTTAATTATTCTGATGTTTATTGAAAATGCAGCCGGACAAAAAAAGGGTTTTGGGGGGGACAGACAGTGGGACAAAGTGGACAGCGGAACTTAGGGTGAAAACCACAGCAGGACAATAGTGAGACAGTCTTGATATTTGAACATAAGTAACATTACAACTATAATATAAAAATATTATTATGGTTACCAGATCCCAGACTGGTAACCATTATCCCTGTACTGTGAATGTGTGTGAATTGGAGAAACTGGTGGGGGTGGGGCGAGACGGTCACAGGGGAATATTGACCCGCCCCCGTCACCTCCACCCAGGCCGACCAGCTCCCCAAGGATATGTGAATGTATGTAGTGCATGAAAAAATCTGCGGGAGAGAAGCATGGCGGGACAGAGAGTAGGCCATGTGTGCTCCTCAGCCCGGCCCTACCCCTCCACCACAGACGGGTGTATGATGCATTAAAACCGGCGGACCGGCAGAGCAGTGAAGGCGGGGGGACCCAGACCGGAATCGGCAAAGAGCTGCCAACAACCGACCAGGCGCATGCCCCACCATACCCAGTGCCAGTCCTGGCCCAAATAAGGGGGGGGGGGGGTCAAAACCACAAACACACACCCTCCCAGCAGCCCGCGGCACAGACCAAAATGAACACCCAACCTGGGGCTCCCCACAACCAGCACCAATATCAAACGCAAGAGCCAAAAGGCAATGCGTGCGGAAATAACACAATCAAGGCGACACCCACCCATTGATGTCCCAGCCATAAGTCAAATACAGCACCGCCAATGCAGCCACCCGGGGCTGGCCCACCACACCAAATGGTCCATAAGCACAAGCCCCAACCTGACCCCATTCTCCAAGCCCACAGCCCCCCAACCCGAAGGGCACGCACCGAAACACGGCACCCCGACATGAAAAGCAACCCCACACGGCACCGGTGACCTTCCACCCTTCCCCTTCAATGGATGAAACCAAATGCCATGAAACGCACATGCGAACCCCGTCCCAACCCACTGCGACGCAGTGTATGGATGGATATTAACAAGCCCGAAGATGGATGGATGCGCAACTGCAACTGTGTATATATTCCCACACACACACATAAACACGCACACATATACATACATACATTTTCCTTTCCACTTACCCTCACTAGGGTCACAGGTGTGCTGGAGTCTATCCCAGCTATCTTCGTGCGAGAGGTGGGGAACTGGTCGCCAGGCAATCGCAGGGCACATTTAAACAAACAACCATTCGCACTCACATTCACACCTACGGGCAATTTAGAGTCTTCAATCAACCTACCATGCATGTTTTTCACACATATTTTAGCCCTAGCCAAAATTTGAAAATGCAATTTTCGATGCCCAAACTTATCTTAACTGTTTCTAGATGGTGCACCATTTCCCGTTTTGTGCCTTGCTATGAAATGATTCATGTGTCCATACTGATGTTGTGTAATTGTCTGCATGTAAAAAATAAAAATAAAAAAGGGAGACTATGTCTTTCATGAGGGGAACACACATACCAATATTTAACCAATATTTAAAACGTGAGGAGAACAATTCTACGTCAAACAAGTACCAAGACTGATCTGTGAGAGGCAACATGGCGCCACAGTTGCTCAAGACTGCCAGAAAATACAAAGAAGAAAATTAGGAGGAGAAGTAGTAGGAGCAGTAGTTATAGTAGTAGTAGAAGAAATAGAAGAAGCTAAGATAACTGTTATCTGGTAACTACATTGCAGTTGCAAACATCTCCTTATCCTTTTTACTGTGGTGATTGGTGAATTACTTGCGATAAGCGTTATACAAACACTAAACACAACCAGTTGCTCCTCCATTTATGTGAGGCAATAGCACGAGCTTCAGTTCGCTTCCTAATTGGCTTTGTCACTTTACACTTTCTTGATAATCAGAACCTTTTATACTAATTATAAAAGGATCTGATGATCAAGAAAGGGTACAGAAAACTGTGTTAGTGCTAAGAGTTTATTTTGTCTTTACCGGAAGTGTTTTATTGTGCAGCACGCTACACAGGAGCTTCTCGGTGCCTTTTGCCCGCATTCTCAACTCTAAGAAAGAAATGGGGAGTTCTTGATGTTTCACAAATACAAACTTGTACCGTAACGTTCAGAAAAGACGTTTGAGCCTCCGTTGTGATTGAAGAAGCTATCACTACGTAACAGGGGCCTTTGTGCAAAGCAGTAGAGTTTTGCTGTTTCAACTATTGAAACCCACCAAAGGACATCAAATGCTTTACAGTAGGACTGTGTGAACCTCTTTGAGGGTGTTGTCCATTCTGGCTGCTGTCTGGCCAACTTCATAAAGTAGCTGTGATGAGAAAGACACATCAGAAATGGGGATTCCTGGCAAATAGGTCAACAGGCGCACCAGGTGCTTCTGTAAACCAGAGCCACAATCTGCCAAATGTAACAAACACAACAATTAGTATTACAGCTTGCATCTTCTGTTTTCAATTTCATTAATATTAGGGGAGAAAAATTAAGTACAAATAAAGGAGAAACTTGACATATGGATGTCATTTGCAATGAGTCGAGTCCTGTTAGTCTACTTCCCGCAGCTGTTGACGTGGAGTTTAACGGTGAACTAAAACGAAGGGAGGCAACCACATTTTAACATAATTTATACAACACAAGGCTGACAGGAGCACAACACATGCACAATCGAATAGGATCTGTAGAAATGTTGATGTTTCAGTGAAAATATACACTGAACAAAAATATAAATGAAACACTTGTTTTTGCTCCCATTTTTCGTGAGCTGGACTCCAAGATCTAAATCTTTTTCGACATACACAAAAGGCCATTTCCCTCAAATATTGTTCACAAATCTGTTTACATCTGTGTTAGTGAGCATTTCTCCTTTGTGGAGATAGTCCATCCCACCTCACAGGTGTGGCATATCAAGATGCTGATTAGGCAGCATGATTATTGCACAGGTTTGCCGTAGGCTGGCCACAATAAAAGGCCACTCCGGTTTCCTCCCACATCCCAAAAACATGCGTGGTACGTTAATTGAAGACGCTAAATTGCCCGCAGGTGTGAATGTGAGTGCGAATGGTTGTTTGTTTAGTATATGTACCCGGCAACCAGTTCAGGGTGTACCCCGCCTCCTGCCTGATGATAGCTGGGATAGGCTCCAACACTCCCACGACCCTTGTGAGGATAGGTGGCTCAGAAAATGGATGGATGGATGTACCCGTGCCATATTGGAATGAAAGTGAAGGCTATATCTTTTTCGTAACCTGTAGATGGCGGCATACATTCATAAAATGTGAAAGTCTTCTTCATTTTCTCCTATACCTATGTATTATGCACATTATTGACTTTTGACAATTTTTTTTGGGGGGGGGGGTGCACATTATACACGTGAAATTACGGTATGTTTTCACACCCCTTCTTTATTGCACTATGTGGTGCCTATCTCACCATATGTTGCTTATCAGTATCATAATTACATTTAGCAACCCATCAAAATGATGCGGATTTCATTTTTGAGCACGGTTGCCCTCTTTGTTGGAAGTGCCCCCTAAGCACTGTGCAGTCTGTTTCAAACTGCTGATGACACCCTGTGACACTCTACGCTTAGCGGCCACTTCCCTCTGAGAACATCTAGTTTCGTGAGGTACTGTTGAGCTATTGTTCAATTGTTTGTCTTGGTCACATGATGTCAATATGTGAACAGCATGATGAAGAGGACTGTTTAAAAACTAATTATAATTGAACCAGGAAATTTATTGTACATTTATGTATCAAGTACCTATTGTGAATTTTGACATTGAGCAATGGCAGCATCTTGTTGTCAAGAAAGTAAATTGAAGTAATATTAGTATATTTGTCACCACCTTGTGGCATCTATAGGCAATTACAAACCTTTTTAGATGGGCGTCAATTTTCACTCTTCGCAGCAAAATTTCACCTGAAAGACGAATATCCCTTACTTGCTGTGAGTAGTGTATATATCGATCATATACTTCCCACTTTGCACTAATTGTACAACTACAAATATTACTATTCATATTTACATAATTAGATTAGGCTTAAATTTATTTCCCTCCTCAGTGCTGGTCTTTTCATTTGTTTGTACTTTGTTGGTTGTACTACGGTATTAATTCAAGTGATTATGTTACAATATTACTGCTGTGCCAATTTAAATTCCCTAATCTATCCGTCTGTCTATCTATCTATCAGTCTACAGTGGCTGGTCTCCTACCGATGTCTTCCAGGATCATGTTCTGTCCCATTGTTGTTTTCAGGGTTGTTTGAGTAGGTAGTCCATTTTCATGCAGAAAGTTCGTTGCGTAAGTCTGCAGTTCTATCAGGATGGGGTCCTTTGTGTACACCGAGTTCAGAATCTTCAGCAAATACTCGCCACCTTCGACAGTTGCAATGAAAAAGTTCTGGTCATCATAGCTGGGGAGACAACGGAGTTGAAGGGGAGTCAGCTTGTAGTGTTTCTTCACAATCTCTGCTGCCTGAGATTGGCTGAGGTTGGGCTTGGTGTGGTTCGCTGCCATGTCCCTGTAAACAACACAAGCCTGTTTCAGTAATGTACAATGCAGCAGTGTTAGGGTATATCCATCCAAAAGACAGGGTGCACCCTGGATTGGTCACCACTCAATCATATATAGACAACCATTCACACTCACACCGGTGAAAAATGGAGACTCTTCAATTCAATAAACTGTAGTACCATGAGAAACTGATGAAAGCACAGGGAGATAACAAACTCCACACAGGAGCGCCTGAGCTGAGATTCGAACACTGAGACTTCTTGACTGTGAGGCAAATGTGCTAACCACTGTGCACTGTGCTGCCCAGTAGTACAGTGTGCTATAGAAAATGAAGAGCAACTGTTGAAGGGCATTTGTCCAACAGTGTGTGAGACTTGATCAGCGTCAGTTAGCAGAACAGCTCATCCAGTAACCAAAGGGTTGCTCGTTCGAATCCCGGCTCTGCATGTCGAAGCGTCCTTGGGAAAGACACTGAACCCTGATTTTCTCCCAGTGGGCCTGGCAGCGCCTTGCATAAATGTATGAAGCTTGATAAAACAATCGGCACTTTGGGAATCAAATGTAATATGTACACTATGACACTGATTCACTGAGTGTTAAACATATGTTTAAACAGTGTTAAACATATGTTTAACACTCTATGAATCAGTGAAGTGATTATACAATCACTTCAGTTGTATTGACAAATTTGTTTGTATATAATCTTGAGGGACTGTATTATATATTAATACATATATATATATATATATATATATATATATTTATATATATATATATATAGTTGGCGGCACGACTGGCTAGCACATCTGCCTCACTGCTCTGAGGATCAGGGTTCAAATCCCAGCCCCGCCTGTGTGGAGTTCGCATGTTCTCCCCGTGCCTGCGTGGGTTTTCTCCGGGCACTCCGGTTTCCTCCCACGTCCCCAAAACATGCGTGGTCGGTTAATTGAAGACGCTAAATTGCCCGCAGGTGTGAATGTGAGTGCGAATGGTTGTTTGTTTAGTATATGTACCCTGCAATTGGCTGGCGACCAGTTCAGGACGTACCGCGCCTCTCGCCTGAGGATAGCTGGGATAGGCTCCAGGACACCCGCGACCCTTGTGAGGATAAAGCGGTCGAGAAAATGGAATGGAATGTATTTAGTTAGGTCCAGACTGAACGGTGACCGACCGGTTAGTACATGCGGCTCACAGTTCAGAGGTCGAGTGTTCAAATCTAGGCTCTGTCCTTCCTGTGTGGAGTTTGCATGTTTTCTCTCGGTACTCTGGTTTCCTCCCACATTGTGAAAGCAAAATGCACGTTAGGTTAATTGAAGACTTTTAATTCCCCCTGAGTGTGAATGGTTGTTTATCTAATGGTGCCCCGCAATTGGCTGCTGACCAGTTCAGTGTGTACACCGCCTCTCGCCCAAAGTCCCATCTGATTTAGGCTCCACCATACCATACCCACACCCCGACTGAGAATAAGCGCGACAGAGAATGGAGGGATGGATATTTTAATTGAATCTTTTTTTTCCCCCCTACATTTCAGAGAAGTGTCACACTGTGCATAATGTTTCAGTTACTAACAATCATGTTAAATATCATTTTTAGGAATAAAACATCTCGTTTTTATGAACAATAAGTTGACTTAATGTTAGTCATGATGGTAGTACCTACTTGGAGACCGCAGTATTTTTTTTTTCATCCAAGAAAAAAGCTTTACGAAGCTGCGAGAGCAAATATTAATTGTGTTCACTTGAGAAACTAGTTTGACAGAAGTTTCACGCAAATGAATTGTGCTCTTATGCAAATTAGATTCTCCTTCACGGTAAGTATAAACTCAAATTTCAGAAGAAAAACGTCTCTTTTCAGCTTACCTCGTTGTGTGTGACAAGGTGGCGTGGAATTCGCTCGGATTTATCATCTGACCACGGAAAAAAAATCTACAAAAACGTTAGTTTAAAAAAGGAAAGAACAAGAAGAAATAAATGTCCGGGCAAACTTTTCAAAATAAAGCTATTGCGTGGGGGGTCCTGGCCCAATACTGTATTATCAGGTTTAAAATGGAAGAGTTTGCTGCAGAACATTGAATGAAATCCACACCTCGTATTGAAGAAGAAAAAAAAGAAATTAATACAAATGCTTGCAGATTACGTGCTCGACCACGCTTGGAAAAACGTGTTCCGCCTGTATGCCTTCAAATTAAGAGTTTTGAAAACGGGTTCATTGTGAATGAAGTTTGCAAGCGTGGAAAGAACATGCCAAGTCAACGCATACCCTCCAGGTGCAACGGAGGACTTCTGAAGGTGACGACCATTTGTGTCCACATGAGTCCTTCACTGTTGTGACTCAACATTTTAACACTAAACTGTTAATGTTGTATCCAAAGGTCTACAAGTTTCATACCCTTGCAAAAAGGGAAAGCTCATTCTGTTGTTATTAATTACAGCTGTTACCATGGATTATACCGAAACCCTCTCATTGGAGAAGTTTGTTTCATGTTTTATGTTTTAAGGTTCATCATCGCATGTGTTTCGTATTAATAGCGGCAAGTATGAAGCAGGAAAAAAAATTAAATTGTGGGTTTATGCTGTCATGAACGGCCACAGGGTGACGCAATAGACTTGATTTAAAAAAAAAAAAAAAAAAAAAAAAAAAAACATTTTCAGAGTGGATTCATTCAGGGCATTTTAATGTTCCCAGAACATTGTATTGGTTCACAAAACAATTATCTTTGCAAGTAAGTGTCATCTATCGTTGTTCTGAGAGTTTAACTGCACAGAGAAAATGGTGCTTGTGTTTTGTGAACTATTCTGTAAGTGTGTCTTTTTATAGGCCATTTAGAATATCATCTGAGGAGCATGAAGCTGATAGCATGTCAATTTTACAAGGATGGAGTAGATGTTTCGAGTTAAGAGAGCTCCCTCACAGTCTGAGAATCAAACTAGTATTCCTCAATTCATCAAACATATTTTGTCGCAGATCTTTTCATTTGGGAATGTGTAATAATTACTTGACAGAGCAGAATGTTGATGCTTTCAGGCAAACCTAATTATTTGCCAGAAGTTAAGAAGATCAAAAGCGGCAAGATTAGGCCATTTGGGGGAAGTATTAATTTCTTGTGAGCTCATACTGCAGGTGGAACACAAAGATAAATACAACGTTTTTAACTGTAAAGGCAATATATTTCTACTTATTGATTCAAAATATTATTTTAATACATTAAATATTAGATATGCAAAATAGTTTGTTCTAACAGTTAGGAGACTTACAGTATGTGACTATACATGCCCTCATAGGACCTTGTATGCAGGTTGTACCTCCAAGTCAATAATATGAATCAGAATTTTGTAACTGAATGAATTGTAAAAGTACAAATTCCTTTCTCTACTCTTTTTTTCTAAAAAGTGACTGGTGACAGATCTAGCGGCTTTTTCTGGTGTTATTTGCGACAACCACACTTTCATGAAGCCCCCACTGGACTGGGCAAGTACCGATACCAGGTGTCGGCATCGGGCCGATACCGGCCTCATTTCAAGGTAAATGGTACTTTGCGAAGGCTGCCAATACCAGCCACAGATGCTTAAGGCACAAAAAAAAAAAAAAAAAAAATAAAAATCTGACGAAGTCCTACTCGGCAGTAGTTGGCACTACACTGCGACCTTTGACACATCGGGGAATCATTATGTAGGTCACAAAGAAAGATCTTTGTTCACAATTTTCTGTCATTATGTGAATTCAAATTTTATATATCAAAAGTACTGGTCGTATTGGTATCGGTGAGTACTTAGGAGTGAATACTTGTACTGTTATCAGTCCGAAAACAAGTGGTGTTGAACATCCTTACTATCAACCCATACAAATGTAGGATACCCAAATATTATTGCATAGTTCCAACAAATTAATGGATAACAAGTTATGAAATCAGAAGTCAGTAAAAAATACTTTATACATTTTCAGTAATACTTTCAATTTATTTTAAAGGGGGATTTGGTAAAAAAAAAAAAAAAAAGAAATGCTCGTGATATCTCAATCTGCCGTTTTGGTATTTTAGCAAGAGACGTGAAGTCAACGCATATGATTTGCTTTCGCGGGCCACATGAAATGATGCGGTGGGCCGGATCTGGCCCCCGGGCCATGAATTTGACACCTATGCTATAGCGCATTCTCTATGTGGGCTCCAATACTCTAGAATGCCCGACTTGCGGAAGAGCAGCTACCTCTGTAGAAATATTTAAATATCGACTGAAGACTTATTTCTACACGCTGGCTGCTTTTGGTTAAACCTCACCTAGTATAAAACTTGTCTCTCACCCCGCCTCAGCCCCAGAAAATCTGAATTTTGGCCTGTCTAAATGCCGCTTCTTTTCGCTCCCCCCAGGCTAGGTGGCGATCAGCAAAGTGCGGCTGTTGCCGTGCAGGATTGTGCATTACCTGACTGGGACAATATCTAAGTAGGACCGTTCCCTTGGAACTGTTGCCGTCGACTGACCGGGAAACGTCCTGGGTACAAAGACATGTGGATTTCCTACTGAAACATGGTGTACGCTCAAATCCAGAAAACGTCGGACGCGCAAAAATATCCAGAAATATGAATCTGTGCGTACGCATGAATCCAAGCACATTTCCTTCGTACATCCCAATCAACGTAGAATTGACCACACATGTTGGAGTGCTCCCCTCCCTGTCCACGCCCACATTTAAATATGCAAATCATATTTAAATGAACCCTGCACCTGAGATGCCGATCTCTGCATGATCAGAAAAAAGGAAAATGAGCAAGGTAATCAAGAAAAAAATTATTTCTGAACGTGAAGTTGCTCAATGAAGTGGAGGTGCGGAAGAAAATCCTCTTGGGCACGCTGTCCTCCGGCGTTAACAACACGCAAAAGAGGCGTGAATGGGACAGCGTGTGTGCGGCTGTCAATGCTGTGGAGTCAGAACAGCGCGCACACGCTGAACTAAAAAAGAGGTGGTCAGACATTAAGGTGGATGTGCAGCAGAAGACAGCCGCCCACCGTTCTACTATTTTCTGAACAAAAACGGGTAGTTCAAAAGTATTTACGTGTGTTCTTTATAGTATTGAAGGAAGTCGCCACCTCTAATTTGAAATTCTTGGAATAAGCTTTCACGTGACATGAATGCATTATATTTTAACAGATGATGTAGCGGTCAATTCCACTTTGTTCCCATTTTGCTGCAGTAAAGGGGTATTTTGTTAATCTCAAAATTGGGATTGCGCCATATATGGGAAGCACATACCTCCAAATATATGGATAAATTGCTGGATTTTTTTTTTTTAAGTGAACAAATGGGCACAATTTCTTTGGGAGTGTTCAGCACAATTGACTAGGATTGCCACACGATATGAAAATTATTCTGCTCATGCCATCAGACACTGTTACTGGCCCGTTCTTATGGAGCGATTAAAAAAAGTCTGTTGTCAACATAAAGGTGCACTGATCTTTCTCATGATTTGAAGAAATATTAGAAAATAATGGGTGAAAAATTGAAACTGGAAAAAGAGGTGAAATCTGCACACCACTATAATAAATTGATGTCCCAAGCCTCCATCTGCTCTCGTATTTGTTTTGATGTTATGACCTTTAGTGATCCCACTCGTTGCCCCGACCTCCTCTTGACAGAAGCGGTTTGCATCTGACGTGGCAGCTGTCAAACAGATGTCATTGAAAACGATCTTGGCTCAGCTTGCATGAATATTTTCCAGCTCCCTGGATCATGTTGCCTGACTGTTAAGGATATGAGTTGGAACTTCTATTTAGAAAATTCACAAACATTTCCTACAAACGCTCCATGTTTCCCTTTGGCTTACCGTTGCTCACAATTCAATGAAGCTTGTTGGACATCTGAAGGTTGCCTGAGAAATGAAGATAGTGAATATTAGAGAATGTGTTACATGTGTTGAGTGTTGTCTTGGTCCAGCAAGATCCAAATGGCAACTAGCTAGCTTAAGCTGCGAAGAATGAGCTTAGTGTCAACCGACAAACGCAATTGAATGTTACCAAACTTAAACACATTAACTTGTGGGAAATCATAGGGTGACTTCACTACTTTGAGTCAAAAGCAACTTTTCTATTTCTAGCACATCCTGTTAACCTAACGGCCATGAATCTACAGTTGAAACCTGTCGTCAAATGCCGTCCAAAATCCGAATTCAATCAATACTTTTCGGGAAATACACTATGCCTCATAAGTGAAGGAGTTTTGCATTTTCTTTGACTTTTAGTGGCTTTTATGTGACACGTATTTCCGAAACTCAACTTTATTTTATACAGCACTTTAAAAATCAACCGTAGCTGAAACAAAGTAATGTACGTGGAATGAGAAGAAGAAGGATAAAATTCAAGTTTTTGTGTGTTGAAGCACTTGGGCAAGCACAATTAACCAGTGTTTGTTGTCAGCAACAGCACAAGTTAGCTTCGGGTGGCTTTCTAATTGGCTATCGTTGCATTTCTCGTCACAATCACAGCGTCTGATTGTCAGCCCCTGACCGTTTTGGAAGAAAAAAATCACCCCACCACACAGGATGATCGCCCTAGATCATCGGAAGGATGAGAATTGGGCTATTTTTCTGTACAAAAAAAAATTATCTTCTTATCCCCATTATCAGTATACTGTATGTGTACCCACCCACAGCTACTTGCATTGCCATCTCTCATATTGCTCTGATTTTTGCTTAGCTGACAATCCTTGCAGCAGGCGGATGTTCAGTCTGTTTCCAGCCGCCCATTTTAATCTGATCAATGATGATTTCTCGCAACCCTCTGCAGCCACGTTTAACAAATATTTATTTTTTTCCCTAGGGTTATGTGAGGACACCTGTGCTGGGAAACGCATAAATTTGCATATGCATGCAACAGCAGAGGTTCCAAGCTGTCTAAGGTCAGGTAAGCTTCACTGATACATGAAGGCGAATACAGTACGTCCGAGAACTAATTGCCATGCCACTCGTGGGGGTGATTGCTATTTCCCTTCCAGAAAAGGACATGCCATTGTTCAAAGGCAGCATCACTTTCAGCTAATATCCAAGATAGTCATAATCCCATGATGGTGAATGCTCAGTTTCAACACATGAGCACATGGTTTCCATGCGAGTGTCAGATGCACACAGCTCCTGTAATTGCAGTAATTATGCAATTATGATGGACACAATTATGAATGTGGGTTTGAATGCATGGACGCCGTTTGTGTGTGTGTGTGTGTGTGTAATACATAGAGAGTGGAGGTTGACAACAGAGGGTGCCATTCGGTGATGGTGAGGGAGGTTTGAGGAGAGAGCTGCAGATTAGAGGCAGAAGTCAGAGACAAGAGAGTAGCACATTGTTCACACTCCATTCAAGCCACTCACCTCGAATACACTCGAGAATAACAAGGTAAGACACTAATTACTCTTTTGACTTTCTAATTAAGTGTAAATCACTTTCTCTGGATAATGTTAGTGTACATGTTAAATAACCATTGGATTCTTATAGGATAATGGATTTGTTTTAGGTCTTTGTTGTTGTAAATGTTTTCGATATGTTACCTGTAGATTTGGGGGAGGAACTAAAAACAATAGGGTTTTTTAATTAGTATTTTGAGTGTGCATTGTCATGCTGCAGTGATCAAGGCAATGTAGGAGCAGGAAATAAAGCATATGGAACAAATTTGAAATATGCTCACTATCTGATCAGGGGCTCACTCACATGCTGCTGAAGCTATTTTATCATAGGAAATAATGAAAAGAAAAGCTTCACCAACATAAAACCTTCATCAACTCTTTGAAAAAAAAATTGAAGTTACATTTAAACCCTTTTAAGATTCATACAAATGTAAATACCCAGGTCAAATATGTGAAATATTATTGTTGTTGTTTTTTAAATCCAACTGATGACTGGACAACAACCATCATTAATTTATTTCTGGTTATGTTTTGGTTAATAATGCTTTTTCTGAAATGCTTGACAGTTTAATTTGAATCCCATTAAAATAAAAATAAATGTGTATCATCTGGTCCTTCATGTTTTCTTTAAAGAATTGTACACATCTTACAAATTCTGCCTGTGTTACTCAAACATGAGCACAACGGTGTGTTTTCTCATTTACTAAATAAAAGTAGGGCTGTGAATTTCAAAATAAGAGCAAGTAAATAAAAAGAAAGTATTACATGTTCAAATAAAGTGCCAAACTTCATAATAATTCAAAATACAGATAATACTTCATGTGTTGATCATATTGGTAGAAGCAAAATCATGCATTGTAAAAATGCATTATACATAGATAAATGGGTTTTCCAGAATTTTTAGGTCAACATATGATACATGGGTGCGCATTGTACATGAGGAAATTACAGTAGAGAAGATGGAATTATGACTGTGACTTTCATCTTATGGATGCTGTGATGACCATTAAAATTCCAATGATTGCTTAAGCCCCCAAAGCAGAACTTCTGAAAAGACGCATTGCTTTCTTCTCTGTGCTTTGAACGGTTCATACAGAGGCATTGCTAAAGACATTGCTGCTGGCAGTGAGCTGCAGATTTATCTCCTATTTAGAAGTTGTACCTTCAAGATAGAATAAAACTGTACTGTCAATGTTCCCCTCAGCAAAGCACAGTGGAATTGGTCTTGTTTAATAACAACTCAGTACATGGCACAACACTATGTACCACTTTTTGGCCTGCATCTTTCTTGACATGATTTGTTCACTGGCACAACAAAACCGTTTATGAGACAAGCTGTATTCCTCAAAATAATGAAGTCTTCCTTGTACAAATATATAAAAATAATAACGTTGAGTAACAATTTGTGAAAATGTTGAATATTGCCTGGAGTGGTGTCCCCAAGGGACCTAAGATACAATTACATTGACAATCATAGACCACTTTCAGATTTATATGTTCAGGCAACAGGTTTGTCAGATTGACTTTCACAAATGAAACAGGCTGCATGATTAGATTGGCAATTCACGTGGTCTCCAATCACATCCTGAATGCAAGGTCCCAAAATGGCTCAACAGGTGGGGGCCTACAGATGGGAATGATTAGAAAAGGTAAGACATTCTATTGCCATCTTGCTGACATTTGCTAAGAATGCCTAAAAAACTGGAGGACACACACTCAAAGATGTATCCTATATGATAATCCACAGAACTCAACATAAATGACTACACCCAAACATATTTGTTTTAAAGAAAAATCTTTTAGAATAAATATTTTATATGGCATACTTTACGACAACATAAAGTCAGGAGATTAAAGAAAAACTGGTGAAAAATCTATTCATACAGTTTTAGTCATATTCTATAGAGGAGCGGTTGTCACCATCAAAAAAGAAAGTTGTGTATTGGGTAAAACAACAAAGATGATATTCAGGTCACATGGTTTAGAGCTCTTATACAAGGGCAGGGAGCAGATGCTAATTTGATTTCATTCAGTCAGTCTGCTCTTGACTGTCACACTTGAGAAGATTTCAACGAGAGAAACAGATCATTTAATTGGGAATTTTCAAGATTGCTTGGTGCACAGGTATGAACATCAGCATGTCATCAACATGGAGGAGGTATATTTTAAAAATGTTGCCCATGCCCAAAGGGCACCAGGCTTGATTATGTGGCTGGAGTATGGGTATGCACACCCCATGGATTCACAGTTAAAATGCCTCTGAGCAAGGGACCCGACACTCCCGAGTGCTTTCCAGGCATAGGAACATTTCTAACTGCTCCAATATGTCACCAATAAGTGCTGTGGATGGGAAAAAAGACATACAGTGGAAACTCCATAGTCAAATATAATCCTTTCCATGATCCTTGTTGACTTCCAAGTAGTTCTACAACCCCAATTCCAATGAAGTTGGGGCGTTGTGTAAAACATAAATAAAAACAGAACACAATGATTTGCAAATCATGTTCAACCTATATTTAATTGAATACACTACAAAGACAAGATATTTAATGTTCAAACTGCTAAACTTTATTGTTTTTAGCAAATAATCATTAATTTGGGATTTTATGGCTGCAACAAAAAAAAAAAAAAGATGGGACAGGGTCATGTTTACCATTGTGTTACATCACCTTTTCTTTTAACAACATTCAAAAAATGTTTGGTAACTGAGGACAATAATTGTTGAAGCTATGTAGGTGGAATTTTTTCCTATTCTTGCTTGATGTACAGCTTCAGCCGGCGTTGTCGTATTTTACACTTCATAATGCGCCACACATTTTCCATGGGAGACAGGTCTGGACTGCAGTCTAGTGCCCGCACTCTTTTACTACGAAGCCACGCTGTTGTAACGCATACGGAATGTGCTTTGGCATTGTCTTGCTGAAATAAGCAGGGGCGTCCATGAAAAAGACATGGCTTGGATGGCAGCATATCTTTCTCCAAAACCTGAATGTACCTTTCAGCATTAATGGTGCCTTCACAGATGTGTAAGTTACCCATGCCATTGGCACTAACACAGCCCCATACCATCACAGATGCTGGCTTTTGAACTTTGCGTCCATAATAGTCCGGATGGTTAATTTCCTCTTTGGCCCGGAGGACACTACGTCGACAATTTCCAAAAACTTTTGAAATGTGGACTCGTCAGAGCACAGAACACTTTTCCACTTTGCATCAGTCCATCTTAGATGATCTTGAGCCCAGAGAAGCCGGCGGCGTTTCTGGGTGTTGTTGATAAATGGCTTTTGCTTTGCATAGTAGAGTTTCAAGTTACACTTACGGATGTAGCGCCGAACTGTATTTACTGACATTGGTTTTCTAAAGTGTTCCTGAGCCCATGTGGTGATATCCTTTACACATTGATGTCGGTTTTTGATGCAGTGCCGCCTGAGGGATCGAAGGTCACGGGCATTAAATGTTGGTTTTCGGCCTTGCCGCTTACATGCAGTGTTTTCTCCAGATTCTCTGAACCATTTGATGATGATATGGACTGTAGATGATGAAATCCCTAAATTCCTTGCAATTGTACGTTGAGGAACATTGTCTTTAAATTGTTCGACTATTTTCTCACGCACTTGTTCACATCTTTGCTTGTGAATGATTGAGCAATTCAGGGAAGCTCCTTTTCTACCCAATCATGGCACCTACCTGTTCCCAATTAGCGTGTTCACCTGTGGGATGTTCCAAACAGGTGTTTGATGAGCATTCCTCAACTTTCTCAGTCTTTTTTGCCACCTGTCCCAGCTTTTTTGGAACGTGTTGCAACCATAAAATTTTAAGTTAATGATTATTTGCTAAAAACAATAAAGTCTAGCAGTTTGAACATTAATTCCATTACAACAAGCTGGCAATTTTTTGACTTGAGTTCATTGTCACATTTCTGTGGGGCCAATTATTTATTACTTGTGCACTCACTGTAGTTGTCTCGCCATGCTGGACTATTTGCATATACTGGCCACTCATGCCAGAGTAGCATCTGCTCCATTTGCACACTGATTGAGGAGTATCTGTAACATTTGCACAACCAACATTGTCCCAGATGATCGCACTACTTGTCACTTTAAACCGCATACACTCCTTGAAGTCTCAGCGCCCTTTGCACAATGGTCATTGCACCGGACTATTGCAATATTAGTCGTTCGAACTGCTCTAAGTGCTAGAGGACTCTGCATCTTTTTGCACAATTGTTTTTTGTCAATGTCTTTATGTCCCCAAAGTGTTCTGTAAATTGACTGTTTGTTGTACTAGAGCGGCTCCAACTACCGGAGACAAATTCCTTGTGTGTTTTGGACATACTTGGCAAATAAAGATGATTCTGATTCTGATTCTGAAATATCTTGTCTTTGCAGTGTATTCAATTAAATATAGGTCGAACATGATTTTCAAATCATTGTATTCTGTTTTTATTTATGTTTAACACAACATCCCAACTTCATTGAAATTGGGCTTGTAATTTCAAACCAAATTTTTCCTTTCCATATGATTAATTAACATTTAATTCCAGGCTTAAAATGTGCCCATTACAAAGACTTTATTTACTGTACAGGCATTGTTTTAAATAAATGATAACTATTCTGTCACAAAAGTATCAAGAGAAATCAACCACTGTAACACAAAAAGGTAGTACTCATCCTCTAATGAATAAATGCATAATGTATAATGGAGAGGGAGCACATTTGTACTTGTGCTGACAAACGGAGTACAAAAACAAAAAAAGACATGAAAATAAAAGTATACTGAGGTAAAAGTAAAAAAAAAAAAACACAGAATCTGAAATGTACTTAAGAACAAGAGTAAAAAGAAAAATGCTTTTTTTTATATAATTAAATTTAAATTTAATTAAAACTTGGCAGAATGGAAAACAAATTATCTCCACACAAAAATAGTTTCCCTCTTGTATTAACATAAGAATAGAAAACAACAATACAGTATGCTTGGCTTTACTAATGTTGTGAATTGAGTAGCAAAACAAAATAAAATAAATGCAAAACTACCTAATGATATTGTTTGTTTATATGTGCCCTGCGATTGGCTAGCGACCAGTTCAGGGTGTATCCCGTGTCTCACCCGATGATAGCTGGGATAGGCTCCAGAACCCCCGCGACCCTAGTGAGGATAAGCAGTACAGAAAATGGATGGATGGATAGCTAATGACTGTATGTACTGTATGTGTTTGTTTGTTTTTTTCTTCAGATTAGACAGATAATGTTTCATTGCCAGAAGCTGGTGGTTGTAAGGCTTGCACAAGACACAACACATTCAATCATTCCTGCGGCCAACAGCATCAAACATTTTTTTTAAATAAGGACATGGAGAATATCTTGCGTCTCTAAATCTGTTCATCATCGTTAATGCTCTCTGGTTCACGTTCATCCATGTCGCTGATGTCACTGTTTTTTCCGCCTTATAATACCCCAAGATCTTAATCAGTCAAGATCTCAACCGCAGTTTATTTTATCTTTCTATTTGTCTTTTTTAGTCAAAGTCATGTCATCATCCGCGAAGGTCGAAAGAAGTCACAAGCTTATTTTGACAAAGTCAGGAGAAGAGAGTACATGTTAGAGGTGTGCGGTATATACAGGTACAAGTTTGACCTACGGTACAGATTTGGACTATATCAACCAAAAAGACATGATCTATATGTCATCTTATACCTGCCTCGGTGGGAAAATGGCTTCAAGCACGTCTGACCACGGAACTGAACGGAAAGAGCGGCTGACTACAAGCATCATTTTTGTTTAACCAGTTCTGAGCTGTTTAAAGAAATGATGACGTCCATGTTGCACAGTCACCCATCCTCCCTGCTTTCTCGGCTGCTGAATGTTCAATTTCTGTCTTGTAATAATCTATTGAATTTCTGTCTATTTTAATTTAATGGAGATGGATGTTTAATGTTATTCCTCCCAGGTGGTGTCACCACTTGAACAAGATGACTCCTGACACGAATGGCAGTGACATCCATCTGGAGAACACAAGTGTGACATTGGACAAGTTTCTGGAGAAATATTTGGGACCCCGTCGCTCACCCATGTTGCTTCCCATCTGCATCATTTATCTGATCATATTTTTAGTGGGTGTGTTTGGCAATGCGCTGACTTGCACTGTCATCTCACGCAACAAAGTGATGTGGACGCCAACCAACTACTACCTGTTCAGCTTGGCCGTGTCAGACCTGCTGGTGCTACTGCTGGGCATGCCACTGGAGCTGTACGAGCTGTGGCAGAACTACCCATTCCTGTTTGGGAAGGGAGGTTGCTACTTTAAGATTTTCCTATTTGAGACCGTCTGCTTGGCATCCATCCTCAATGTGACAGCACTGAGCGTGGAGCGCTACATCGCCGTGGTGCACCCGCTACGGGCAAAATACATGGTGACGCGCACCCACGCCAAGCGGGTCATCCTCACGGTTTGGGGTGTGTCAGTGTTGTGTGCTCTTCCCAACACAAGTCTGCATGGGATTTCCTACCTGATCAGTAATTCCTCCAGTCCAGACGGGCCACAGAAGGTGGAGATCCCTGACTCGGCCATATGTACAGTGGTGAAGCCTCAGTGGACATATAACCTGATCATCCAAGTCACCACCTTACTATTTTTCTTCCTACCCATGCTTACCATTAGTGTTCTGTACACGCTCATTGGGCTGCAGCTCAAACAGGAGAGGATGCACCAAGCGCTGGAAGCAAAGTCAAGCACCGTTCAGGACAGTTTCTGTAGCGCCCGCACTCAACAACAAAAGGCCAGACGACGGCAGGTCACCAAAATGTTGTGTACGTATTGTCACCTGATTTGTTACATTTTCCAGTGAAACGTTTGATTTGTTATCATTTTTAAATTAGTGTATGATTGGACATGATTTACTAAAGGTGAAAACCTAAATGCTCACACAGGCTGATGTGGATCGGATAGACTAGTGTATAAGTAGTGTATGTACCAGGATTTTTTTGGGCTAACTTGTCGCACATTTCATTTAGCACTTTTGGGTGATAAACCAGCACAGCTGTGTGTAACGATGACTGCGTTTATTTTGTTGAGTAAAAGGCATAGGCAAAATAAGAAGCGGCGGGGTATAACCTTTCTGCAGTATAAACTTTTTTTTAAAGTTAGAAGTCAAAATTATTGAGACACATCGTCTATGCAGTCTGTAAGGACTTGGGCTTTAGTGTCAGAGGACACAGGTTCAAGTCACACTCTGGACAAAAATGTAAAAATGGCAACTAGTTGTTGGAGAGATGCTAGTCTGTTTACTGGCTACTGTCGAGGTACCCTTGTGCAAGGCATTGTCCCCACAACCCCAGCTCAAGTGGTCCAGCATACTTGCAACCCTAGTGAGGATAGGTGGCGTAGAAAATGGATGGATGGATGGCTCTGTTTTCATAGATGGCACATCTGCATCTTAGCGCAAATGCTGCCGTATCCTGATTGCTCACTGGATGTGTTTGCCAATTAAATCTTGGTGCAGCTGGTTGAATGTGATTTTGGCGAATCCATCCATCCACCCATTTTCTGTACCGCTTCTCCTCACTAGAGGCGGGGTACACCCTCAACTGGCCGCCAGCCAATCGCAGGGCACATATAAACAAACAACCATTTGCACTCACATTCACACCTACGGGCAATTTAGAGTCTCCAATCAACCTACCACGCATGTTTTGGGGATGTGGGAGGAAACCGGAGTGCCCGGAGAAAACCCACGCAGTCACCGGGAGAACATGTATCCACACAGGCGGAGCCGGGTTTAGAACCCCAGTCCTCAGAACTGTGAGGCAGATGTGCTAACCAGTTGACCACTGTACCGCCCAGAGGTATTCCATTCATAGGTAAACTTCGAGCCCTTTCATTGGTTTGTCAAGAGTTTGTTATTTTACACTAATAAGGCACTATCGGCATGGCCCTTGGGCACAAGTTTGATGTTCAGTTTCTTATCCAACATGCTTCCAATTATGAAGAAAATAATGGACCTGTAGAAATGTCACTATGACCACAGTTAAGCCCTAGAAGAAAATAGCAAAAGATGTTGAAGGCGTTGTTTGTTAAAATTAGGAAATTATAGTAGTTGTTACTTGATAACAATGACCTCCAACCAGGGAGCAGCTCATTGAAAATATTTTGTTGAAAAGCCAGCGAGAAGAGAGCATAATTCTTACAACTCCCATCATTCATATTTGTGACTTGTTAGAGACACTTTTTCAAATACTCCAAACATAAAAAAGGCAGCGGGAGCAAAATTGAGTTTGGTTGTACTTTATTGAAGTATTTAACAATGTACTCACGTTATTTTTTTCATCAATCCTCATCCACAAATCCATCAAAGTCCTCATCTTCTGTATCCGAAATGAACAGCTGGCAAGTTCTCCATCAAAGACGCCAGGTTCCCTCTCGTCATTGTCAGAGTCAGTCTCGTTGCCGGGGGGCTGTTCAGCAATGATGCCGGCTTCCGCGAAGGTGTCAAAAGCAGATACCTTAGCCCAAGCATCAACAATCCATTCACATATGGTGGCGTGTCTCGCCCGGCATTGCCTCCCAGTCTTAATTGCACAGCGGCTGTGAGATAGGTGCGCATGGAGTCACAGATCAACAGGAACAGTGACGCGTGGAAAAAAACATCCAGGCTCTTTACGTACACCTCACTCAGCCACTCTCTCACTTTCTCCTCATCCATCCAGCCCTTTTGATTGGCCTTAACGATGACTTCGGCTGGAACCCTTTCCTTAGGCAGTGTCTTCCTCTTAAAAATCACCATCGGTGGCAGTTTCTGTCCATTACCATGGCAACCAAGCATAACAGTAAAAGCCGACTTCTCGTGCTCCGTTTTGCGTATCGCTTCCGTGGTGGTTCCCTTCTTCTCTACAGTGTGGTTCACCGGGATGTCGAAAGTGAGCGAAAATGAGCGGCCATGTTGGTGATATGGTTGGGCTGGATGTGTTTGTCGGCAGTCTTTTTACTGCAGTATGAGCGGAAGATGGCCAGCTTTTCCTTGTAATCCGCCGGAGGTTGCTGCGCCACGGTAGTCCTCGCACGGATGGATAGATGGCGCCGTTTCATAAAACGAAAGCACCAAGACGGAGCTCCTTGAAAATGTTCAATTTTCATTTCTTCTGCAAGCGTTATTGGCCTCAGTCGAATGGTGACTGTCGAGACACTTCTCCCGGCTGTTCTTTGCTCATTAATCCATTGCTCGAGTTGGTCTTCCAACTCGGGCCACCTCGCCTTGTTTCCGCGGTAACTCAGTTTCGTCTTCTTGACTTGGCGAAGCTCGTTTTCCTGCTTCCTCCAATTGCGAACCATGGATTTGTTGATCTTGAATTCTCTCGCGGCTGCTCGATTCCCATGTTCCTCCGCATAACTAACAGCTTGCAGTTTAAACTGTGCTTCATAAGCGTGTGTCTTCGTAGGTGCCATTTTTGGGGGTCCTTAGCCAAACCGGTTGTTTTGCACAATGCACACCCCGACACTATATACCTACTGGGGGGGGGGTGCCTTTAGCGTCCTCCTTTACGCGCACCCTTCCCCCTTTATATCAGCATACTGTACTCAGTGACATCCACCTTTCCTCTATATAAGCAGCGAGTCGGCAGGAAATGCTCCCAGTCAGTCAAGCGGAGCACTCATCAAAGTCACACATAAGGCGCGTCGCATTATAAGGCGCCTCGTCCATTTTGGAGAAAATTTAAGACTTTTAAGTGTGTCTTACGGTCGTGAAAATACGGTATTATTATTATTTGCATGATTTTGTAAACCATCCCACTGGTTCGCTATGGGGGGGCTACACAAATGATCAGGAGTGGATACGTGAGGTCCGCAGACATAAGTCACCAGCGGTTATCACCAGCTCATTCTGTATTTAATAAGGGTACCCGCTGACATTGTTTGCTGTCAAAACCAGTGACAATGCTTCTGTCATGCTCGGATCGCTACGCCTCATCATCTTCTCCTCAGAGATGTCTCAATGTGAGACATTGCGCCACATTTAAAATTAATGAGAGGAGCCGCTTTCATTGGAAATGATTGAAATCGGCTTTGTTCACTACCACAGCGGCGCACACCTCCCTCTTTTAAATACATTGTCTTGCGCTCTACTAGGAAATTACCAAAACCCAGTCTCACCTGCCTCTGCAAGATTTACACCACCTACCGTGTCAGATTCATGCCGGTCAGGAAAATAGAGCCCTGAATCTCTTTTTGGATGCCTGTATGTGTCTGATTTGGGTGTTTGTATTGTGTAACACAAAGAATACATCAGAGTGGGAGTTGACATGCTCCCCAACAGTGCCTGCAATCTGTTAAAATGAACTTGCAATTAGGAGCTGCTACTGGGGATTTTAGTAACTCAGGCCCTTAATAAATTAACCGGATTACACACACACACACACACACACACACAAAAACAACAACAAATAAAATTAAAAAAAATTACAGTAAGCACGTTATTATTTCTTAAGATGCCAAACTATTACTATTTATTTGCATTCATAAACAGAAGAATATGTTTTTGGAATTGAATGTTATGCTTGATTAATTTCTGGCTTCTTAGAATTAATTGCCCTGTATTATGATCATGGATTTTTCGGTCATTCTGGTAGTGGTGAAAACTGTGTAACCCCATTTGTTGTCTAATATTACATGTTGAAAACTCTAATGCATTCACGTTTTCATTGCTTGATTTCAGTTGTTTTAGTGGTGGTTTTTGGGATCTGCTGGGCCCCATTCCACACAGACCGCCTTGTGTGGAGTTTCATCACTGAGTGGACTGACAGCTGTCGGCAAATCTTCGAGTATGTGCACATTATCTCTGGAGTGTTATTCTACCTCAGCTCAGCAGTCAACCCAATTCTCTACAACCTCATGTCCACGCGTTTTCGAGAAATGTTCAAGGATGTGATGTGCCATCGGCCACACAATGCCATCCCGAGAAAATATTCTTTAAGTGTTACTCGAGTGACACTCCGCAGTACCTTAAATGAAGCGCCGCTCAGTATGGGAGCCAATGTTGTGGAAGGCGAGGTAGAGGATGGAGAGCGGGTGGCGAAAGAGGAGTCCACTCTCACATGTTAAGTATTGTGATTTTGAAAAACATTATCTTTTTTCTGTCCTTCACAATGAACACTGAACATCTTAATATCTTAAATGACCACATCTATAGCATGAATTGTTCAAAAGCTAAATTATGAGGACAGATTTAAAGGACGATTGAATTTTATTATCCGTGACTGTGCTTGTCCGATTCTTGTAGTTATTGTTTTGGATAGTCTGTCTTCAATAGCATTTGTATTCGTCCACAATTTATCTGTCATAGACATCCACAGATACAGTATACGCCTATTCCAGACATCTGTGTCTTTACAGTGAAAACAACCAACTGTGAATGTCTTTTTTTTTTTTTTTCAGGAGCAAAAAAACAAAAACAAAAAAAACGGTTTTACAGCATTGTATTTCATAAAAACACAAAATAATGTCATTAAACAGCACCAGACACACCGACCTGTTTTCACGGCCATTCCTGTATGTTGTAAAGAGGAACAGCAACATACTCCAACAAAGGTCAATGTCATCAAAGCATTGCATGGACATTTTACATTGAAATCAGCATAATTGATAGTTTAATGGCAAATTAAGACACCCACTTTTGACCTGGAGACATCAATCAGACTCGGTCATCTTCTAAAAACATTGTGCTCAAAATCCAAAGTGATCAACACTTGCTTCTATTTTTTTTAGGCTTAAACGGGGGTAACCATTTTCCCAAATCAGAAGGGCCGACTCGCTTCCATGTCCAAATAATAACTGCTGTGCCTGGTCAGATTTAGGACTCAATGTCCTTGATTTATTAACTACAGTTACAGTACAAAAGAAATCTAACTGAACTATGGCAAAAGTTCAAAAGAAAAGGTGTCTCAAGAGCAGAGTCAACTGCAGGATTGGCACCTGGAGAAGACTGAAGATCTTAGCGTTTGTGTCCAGTTCAAAGACAATGGATGATTGTAGTCTAATGCTGCAGTGCATGTTTTGAAGGATAGTTCTGGCAGCGAATGGACATTCCTGCTATATAGACAGGGTGCTATGATGTGTTTTCATTAATCTTTTAGCTACTACTGCTTGTAGCAGGGCGTGGAGGACAAGACAACTTATCATATTATGTCAAAATCATGAAGTGGAGATATGAGGTTGTCAGTGGACAAAATGCGTTACAGACACATACACTCTAAACAACACAAACAAACACACACAACAATGCAGGTAGTGAATTTTATGGAAAATTTAATGATCTAACATGGGGAATCTACAGGGAAACAATACAGAAAAACACAAAAAAAACAGAGTACAGATGAACATTGGCAAAGGAAACTGACTTGTGATGTGAGATTGGTAGAATGAACGTGTAGTGAATGCATATAGCTGGGGATTCCTGTTCTCGTTAATTTAAACCCAAATATGCACTAATCTGTACTTTTAGTAGACCGTAATGTTGGACTTTCGTGTCTTGAACACGATTGAGGCAGGCAGGTCAAGCTTCCGGGTGTACGGCCGGCCCGGTCCGCACGGGGAACAGGTGGATTTGGTGGAAAGGAACAAGAAAAAGAAAAAACAAGGAGCCCAAAAAGTTCCCAGGCAGGACGGCCGGAGCCCAGGTGTCTCGTGGTGAGGTGGGCTTCCTGCCTGGGCCAGTCTTCGGCAAGTTGGTCGAAAGAGACGAGCTGACAATGAGCGAGCAAGACAAAAGGGGGACTGCCTCTGAGTGTCACTTTTCCATTTTAGGGTAATTTCGTGGTTTAAAATGGAATGAAACATTCATGATTGGATTTGGATTGGATAAAACATTCATTATTGGATTTAAGATAACGGGACAATTTTCCCGCTTTGTATTGTCACACGCCCATCCTCTTTAATACCTGTAACGAATGTTTCAAATATTATGTGATTGTTGAGAACACTAATATTTTCAATGTGGCATTTGTGTGGTGTGGAGTGAAACTTTTCATCTGGTTCAGTTGACAACAGATTCGACATCAGAAATTCAAGTTTGCAGAAATACAGTCACTAGTGGCGTTCATGTAAGGTTCTTAAAATATTAAATCCCAGTCAAGTCCGGTAAAGACTGTGGTTAATGAACCCGCGTCTGCAGTGGTTCCGTCGCCTGTGGGTGTCGCGAGCACCTCGTCCATTGTCCCGGCTTGACTGGCCAAGGGTCGCAGTACACAGCAGGGCGGAGACGCCTTTGTTGGTGAGATTCTCCGGGCTGGCTGGTGGTGGAAGTTAACCAATTTAGCGTTCTGGTGCAAAACTAGGTGTCTTTTGTCTCCGCTTTGATGCTGCGGCGTTCATAAGCAGATGTCTGGTCTCACTTTGATGCTCTCGGCTGGTAATTCACTTTGCGTCAGTATGCGAAGTTGAATCTTGCCACTCCGTGGTCGTCGAGCTCGGCGGCCGAGCTCGACGGGGGGGGGGGGGGGGGGTTCTGGGTGTCATCCTTTCATGGCGTGTCCGCTACAACTTGTTAACACGTTTTAAACAGCAGCACAAAAAACACAAGTGCGTCGGAAATGCAACATTCAGTGGGATTGTAAACTGCTTCTCTCTGGATTATCTGATTGAGCCAAAAAATAAGAAATAACGTGTTTTGATAGCATTATAATTCACATTGCTTCAACAGCTACTGTTGTACTTGCATTTTTCATGTCCTAAAAAAAGCATTAATGGTGCACTTCCTAAAAATAAAAGATTTAAACTGTTATATATATTATTGATTCATTCATTCATATATGAATGAATAAATATATATATATATATTCAATGTTGTTTTAATTTGATTGTGTACATTTATCAGAGAATTAACTACCGTTTGCTGTTTTTAGGTTTGATTTTAAATGCCATTAAACCTGTTTTTTGTTTGTTTTGTTTTGTTAATTAGATATGCATTTTTTTGTCCAATAATTAGGTCATTTGCTGTATTGAATGTGAACTAAACAATGACCTTAAAACCAATGTATGTTAAAAATTTTGGAGTACCATTACTTGTACATGACACACATGCTTAATATTTAAGAACATTTTGTATACCGCTGAAAGTGGCTTAAATCTGAACTCAATGAAACTGTAGCTAAATGTCTTGTTTATGTGCTATTGTGGATGTAACCATTAATGTCATACTATTATGAACAGTTAAAAAAGCAGATGAAATTGAATTGTTGGAAATCAGCAAAAATAAATCAGTGGTTTTGAGCAATGATGAAAAATATATTCACTTGAGTTTGACATTTGTGTATTCAACACAGACCCACTACAACCTTCTTTATTGCATTCTCAGCAAATTCGAAAATGGTAAAAACTCTTGTGTGCGCGTGCGTGTACGTGTGCAGGGGGTGGTGGGATGAGTATATTGTCCTTAGAAACTTGGAATGCAGTCTTGTCCCTCACATCATTTCGGCCATGACCCATTTCAGTTGAAATTGCAATGCAGTGTGCAAGGTCATCTTGCATTTTTAATCATTTGTGCTATGCCCGAGTGCACGTGCCATTTTTATTCAAAAGCAGGGGCACAGATTAGTAGACTTAGTAGTCTTGTGGTAAACTATGTAAAAATAAAGTTACTGTTAATGTTTTACACTGTGGGGAGTGAGACACATGCATTTAGGGTTCAAACAGCTCATTAGATTTGAGAGGAGATTGGCAATGGCATCTCTGCTTGGAGAGAAAAGATACATCCCAACAACAATATGAGACTAACAAATGCATCAGTAGAAAGCTACAAAGTGTATTTGCAAATTTAACCCTGACAGCAAGCATTACAGAATGACTTGAATAAAGTTGTTGCAAAATAATAGCATTCAGTTGAATACACTCAGTATTTCTCCTTTAGGATTTAGATTGTTCTGGTTCTTAGTATATGGTAACAGGCCTAACCCAAAAGAAAAAAGAAAACCATCTGAGAACTCATATGAAGTCAAAAATCAAGATAGTCTTCCAATGAAAAAATGGGAAATCCTTTATTTGTCCTACCAGTCTCCTGGAAATTGGGTGGCCAAACGTCTCGCAGACATCTGAGGTGGCATCCAGTCAGCAGATAGCACAGCTCAGCCCTTGAGATGAGTCTTTCAGAAAAAAGACAAAAAAAGACCCTTTACTCAATGTGTAAAATACAATTTATAATCCAAAAATTAATTGACAACTGTGTTGTCTTGCTTGAAGTTATCAGTTATTGGGAAATAACAATACATAGATCTCCCAAAAACGATAGCACAATAAATGACCAGTCAAAGGGGAAAAAAATTGTAACTCGATCACTGATGCTGACGTCACACATCGCTCGATTACCCACAATGCTCGGTCTCCGGCCACCATTACTGAGGTGACGTCGAGGGCAAGCTTCTAGCAAACAGCATTATGATTGAAAGTCATATACGCATTCTGATTATGTCTCATCTCAATAATAATACTAATATTTATATTGACACCCTAGAAACTGTTGTAGTTGGAAGGAAAGCTTTTACTGAAGTCAGGGTACAGTAAGTGCGGCTTCGCTTGTTGTTGACATTCACGGTCAATCGGCTTAAGCAATTCTTTACACCGGCACAATGTCATTGAAAAGAACAAAAACAAAGAACTGAGAATATGCATGGACCCTGGTATTTCAAACCAAAACATAAAATGGGAGCATTACCACATTCCAAAACATGAGGAAATTTTTAGGCTTAAACGGCTGGTGAGATGGCTGGATGCTGCTCAGGGTTTCTGGCAAATGTAGCGGGATGACAAAAGCT
Organism: Phycodurus eques; assembly: GCF_024500275.1. Classification (NCBI taxonomy): domain Eukaryota; kingdom Metazoa; phylum Chordata; class Actinopteri; order Syngnathiformes; family Syngnathidae; genus Phycodurus; species Phycodurus eques. Next base: position 13,050,606 of record NC_084532.1, on the reverse strand, counting down.
CCAAAATCTTCACCTACTCCAAAGAAGAATTCATTAATTAATTGCATTTTAGAAGCAGGTCGGAGGAGGTTCTGAAAACCGGTAACATTGCCACAGCTCGGCCTCGAAAAAGTGTAATGGAGAGGTGACCACACGGGGCGGAGCGAGGCTGTTCGGGGGTACAACCGGTACAATGGAATAGGTGCAAAAGAAACTCAAATGTGTGGGCCACTGCAGTGCATTCATGCCACATGGGGAAAAACAATACTTAGTGGAAAACAACACATTAAATAGAAAATAAAAATAAAAGAATACTTTTAACACAACAACAAACAAAAAAAACACTGGGTTATAGAGGCTCAATGCCTGTCCCAATATAAACGGAACGTTAGTCCTCTGGGTGACCTGAGATTTTTCTCACTTTTTGTGGCGAAGGTCAGGGGGACGGATTGGAGTCAATCTGAAGGTGACATGGCCTCCCGTCAGTACCATCTGCGCCCATGTTTAAAAGTACAGGGGTGGAACATATATATTCATTTCAACATTTGACATTTATATTTCAATCAGGGTCATTGTGTGTGAAATAGAGCACAATTGCAGCTTCGAGTTCAGATACAAAGGAATACACTGGATACACTGGAATCCAATCTGGCATAGGGGAACCAGATAACTGGTCATAAATGATGCATATAAACACACTACTTACTGATAATGACAGTGAGGAGGGCTGATAATGGAATTGGAATATGTGAGCAGATGGAAGTTGGGTGATGAGATTAGAAAGTCATAGAGGATCTGTGGACGTTATAAAAATGACGCCTCTGGGGGAGTTCTCAGAGGTAAGGGTGGAGATATGGGAGAAGGGAAGGGGCGTACAAAATATGACAGTCTGTGAGTTTACCAGCTATTAATGCACAGCATTAATGACTGTGGACAAATCTGGCCACACACACACACACACACAAAAGCACTCCAAAAACATGTAGTCTCCTCAAGGATATACTTCCTCACAAGTGTCATCACAACCATCCTCTCAAGGATTGTCCGTTGTTTCAAAAAAAGAATCGAATAGATTTGGCATTTGTCAAACCTTGCCTCAAATAAATTATAGTACTCGTGAGAGATTTGCATAGTGAAATGTGTCTTTTTTTTTTCTGGATCAGATGAATTATGTGATTATTCCACTTGAGGCTATATATTACTCGAATCTACTTTTACTAAATTTTTCATATATCACCAAGCTATAAAGTCTGTATGCCTCTTCATCACATCTCTGTACTTGAAAACAAAATGGATCCCGATTGAATCGGATGCACTTCTATTCTTTTACATTTGCACAAAGCTTGTTGAGCTCATTGTGCCTCAGAAGTAAAGCGAGGGGGCATTTCTGTCTGTTTTCATTGGTTCCATGCAACCAGATGGACAGCATGTGTGTTGCCACTGAAACGATTAAGACGATGTACCATTCAGAGCTGGCACGTCCAATTAAACAGTACAGTATAGGCAAATGTGAAGGTACAAAATCGACAGATTGATTGATTGATCGATCGATCAGTCGATGGTGACATTGTTGACATTGACATATAATGCTAAGCGTGCGTGACGTGCGCCGCAGTGGGCAGGCCATGCGAGGATTTCGTGAGGTATGAAGGTATGAAGTATGAAATGTCCTGGACAGAGCAAATGTAGTAGAACACAGTGCTATGCTCTTGCGGCGTATGTAAAGGCCTTAAAGGACATAACTCTGTCTGTTATTTTTACACAATATTCACCAATTTAATGTGGTGAAAATAGAGAGAGAAAAAAAATCTATCAATGCTCTTGAATGCTCAAAATTCCGGAGAAGTGTTGTAAAACAGTTTCCTCCCTCTGCTGAAGTCTGCAGCATAATTGTCCCCTCTAATGAAAGTCTGGATTTTTATATACAATAACGAGTGACAACCGTCACGTAAGATACATTTAAGTAGGCTTGTTTTGTTGAAATGGATCCCTGTAATGCTTCTTTACAGAAGGAAGGAAGCCGCACAAGGTAAGTGTGTGCAGATTCATTTCCGTCTAATACACGTTTAGTCAGTTCGTTGTTGTATTCATTGCATTATTCATGGCTTTGGAGCAGCGTTTTAGAAGATAATGTACCACAGGAGTTTTCTTTTGTGACTTCTAAGGCTTTTTGTACAGTCGGACTTCAATGGGCACAGCTGGTGCCGCTGTGTTCTTACCCTTTTAATCAATGATAGCGTAATAAATCGGTGAATTTTTTTGAGCAGAGTAGCAGAGTGAAATGTGGTTTGCACGTCTGCTGCAAAGTTCTGACATTTGATAAATTGTGCAGCCTTATTGTGTGTGTGTCTGGCTTAGTCAGTCCTTCTGCACAGGATGTCATGTCAGTAAAACTTCAGTGACGTTTTTAATCCATATTTTGTTGTCTCTCAGTCATAGGCCAGCATGCATGTCCCAGAGGGGATTCCCGAGAGGACTTTGACCCTCAAATTGTCTACAGTTCAGTGATGGTCAAAGTGCGGTATGGGTACCAGTAATGTTGCACCGTCTCCCTCTATTGGTATGTGACGATCCTTGAATTAAATGTTCAAAATGTAAACAATGTTATAGTGGCTTAAACCTTTTTTTTTTTTTTTTTTTTAATCCAGTACAGTATATTTGTTGAGTACAGTTCAGTTGTATATAACTTTTAAGTTTAGTACACTTGCATTTAAGAATTTTAGAATTCTTTGTTTCCAAATATTTACTCAGGTACAATTTTTATTTAACGTTTGTGTTCAAAATATTTGAATTGAATTAATTACTTATGTACATTTGACTATATTTCGAACACTGTCAAACTGTGTAAAATGTTACAGTGGCTTATAATAATATTAAATATACTTTTTAAGAAAGAAACCTCTGCCTTGTTGTTGTTGAACACTGACTATTATGGTACTGTATTTTAATGTTGGTCATTCTTGGAGTTCCAAGTATTTTTGGAGGTGATACTTTGTGTGAAACATTTCAGAAGCATTAATCTACATCAACCACTTCAATTCGGACTCCTCCATTGGCGAGTACTTTATATACTGTAGTGTCATGCTGGCTCCGTGTACCATTGCATCTCTTCTAGAACCAGTAAAAGGGGGGAAATCAAAATGAGAGAGAATTAGTGAATGAGGGGTGTTATCACACCTTATGACTTAATTCTCCTGGGTGTGTAGATGGTAGGCCTTACTCTGTTCCTTTAGTGTTTCGTTTTAGGTTTTTGAGGTTATTAACTACTCCATGAATTATGGTCCAAAAGTGCATCAAATTAATTTATTATTAAATTAAATTCATTTATTATTATTATTATTTATTTTAATCATCGTGCATGAACTGTCCATGACTCCCAGGCCACTTTTTCCTCCCAGTCCGCCCATGACTCCATATGATAATTTCTGAAAACTTCCTCATCTCCTAAGAAGCTACCAAGTGTTCTGAATTAAAGTCATGGCTTACATGCTGACAGATGCTTGAAGCCCTTAAACCAATTGGTGAAAAAAATGAAGCAATACTGAAATTCTGGAGGCAACTTGACAGATGAAGTGACAACCACTCTCGGAAACGGCTACTAATCACCACATTGCCAGGAAAAAGGAGTGGAAAATCTGGCCTCATCGATGCACAGGCACAACTGAGTCCACAAGAGGACAGCCTTAGTTAGACCCATCTCGAAGAACACGAGTAGTTGCGCTCGTTAAAGGAGACATACAATGCTTTTATTTTTTATGTTTCCACAATTTTTAAAGTTACCAAATGTCAAAATACGCCTAGAATCAATAGGTTTTTTTTTGTCAATGTCTTTATGTCTCCAAAGTGTTCTGTAAATTGACTGTCTGTTGTACTAGAGCGGCTCCAACTACCTTGTGTGTTTTGGACATACTTGGCAAATAAAGATGATTCTGATTCTGATTATTGAGTATGGCGTAGAAATCCATTGGAATATCCCTGCGCAGGTTTGAATCCGGCAACACGAGTCACCTTTTATCAGTTGCTCCAGACTCCGAAAATATGCACTTTATATAAGTCAAGACTTAAAACTACTCATAGATGTGAATGTGAGCAAACATGGTTGTTAGTCTACAAGTGCCCTCTGATTGAATGACTGGCGACCAGTGCCAGGTTGACCCCGCCCAAAGTCAGCTCTGATAGTCTCGAATGAGGACAAGTAGAACAGAAAATTGATGAACTGACCGCTTACAATTCATTTACATCTCTACGGGGGCATTTGGTCACATTAGCATTTGCTGAGAAAAAAAAAGGTGACAGCCACAGATATTTTTATGTCAATTAATTACAAGGTACATTTAATCCCTGTTCTTGACATGACTGGCCAATCAACAGCAGGGTTGAAACTTCGAGCAAAGACCAGTATTAATTAGAAAAAATGGGTTTCTATAAATATGGATATTTCCCTAAGGAATACTATAGTTACAGGAACAGAAAATAAACACCGAAATATATACAGTATGTTATAATACAATAAATATTAAATAATAGTATACAATATGACATACAAAGAGTAGAGACAGAAAAATTAAGAATAAGCAGGAACAAAGGGGTGCAATCCAAGCCTTGATTGATCGATCGATTGATTGATTAGAGCAGGGGTGTCAAACTCAATTGCGCAAGGGGCTGAAACTCAAAGAACACTTCAAGTCACGGGCCGAATTTGAAACTTTTATGAAACACAATGAAATTTAACGTTTTTTTGAACATGAATATTAATAAAGCCAGACAGGAAATAATCCAGAATAAATAAATTGAAATTTAAATTATTTTGCACGCCATGAAAATACCTCCTGTCAAAATTGCACGAGTGAGAAAAATGTACCATGAGGTCAAAAACCCTGAAAAATACATAAAAGGTAGTGCTTTTAAGTAAACATTCAATCAACAATAAATCAAAACATTCAATTTTCTTTGCGCTTATGCCTTTTCAGAAATTATATAAAACAAATATGATCATGCTGCAAAAAACCCTGAAAAGATTCATTAAATTTGTGCTTTTCAGCAAATGTTTTGGCAAAAACAAAACATTTGCTCTAATGCCTTTCTCTTAGAGCTGGATGCTTGGCATCTTTTCTTGGCAACAATTTCATTCAGGTTTGATGTAAAGTTCTGTGTTGTGGACATTCTTAGGACGGAGTGCAGGTGTTCATCGGTGAGACGACTCCTGTGTGCTGTTTTGTTTATCTTCATCACTGAGAAAAGCTTCTCACACAGATACGTGCGACCAAACACGCACATGGTTCGAACCACATGTAGACGAAGATGGGGCATTGCTTCAGGAACGAAGCGAACTTTGCCTTTAGCGTCCCATTACACTGAAGCTCTATCAGAATCTGTGCAGGTGCAGTTTCCCTGTCGACAGCAAATAGGTTGCGAAGCAGCTCAAAATTCTTTTATTGTGCCTCAAAGTCACCAAAGGGCCGAGCGAACTCAGCGAAGTGCACATTTGGGAACATCCCTGCGCTGACTTGAGTCAACAAAGTGAGGAAAGTTGCATTGCTGCATTTGTGTCTCCCATAAGAGCAGCTTCACTTGAAATGCCTTCACTGCATCATCTATGTCAGTGATCATGCGGTCGCGTCCCTGGAGGTGAAGATTTAAGACTGTGGAGTCTTTTCCTTTACTGTCCATAAACTGACAGATTTTCTTGCAGAGCTCAAAAACTCTATTTCTAAAGATGTTTTGAATTTACATAGCCACTCCCACCACACTTCAGTTGTACAGCTGGGTCCGCTGCCTCAATCCTGCATGCTTCCTCTCCTGTCCTTGTCCTGTCCAGTCCTATTTTGTCCTCTCCTTCCTTCACAGGGTGTAGCACTACTGCGCCATACAACACTCAAATCTAATATGTCATTGTGCTCGGCATATAATGATTTACTTTCCTCATCTTTATTACAGCTAATGTCCTGCCTTTTGTTGTCTTCTCTTCCTATATTATTTAGTTATCTTTTTACTGTCTCTCCCCTTTGTTTTTGTTTTTTCTGACACTTCACCTTTCAAACTTTGTTCTGTGCCAAATGAAATTTTCAATAAAAATCCATCAGAATACAAAGAACTATAGTGGCAGCTTAAAAACTCCACTGTGCCACAGTAAAACTGTTCTGGCATAAAAGGGATACAGACCCTCCTTTCAGCAGAACAGGACCAGATAATTAAAAAAAAAAAAAAAAGCGGAACAGGACCAAATTTAAAAAAAAAGAAAAAGAAAGAGAGAGAAAGTCAAGCATCATCAAGGCCAAAGAAAGGAAGACAGTCGAAGTCCAGAATCATTATGTTTTGATTTTATTCTTCGACGTGAGGGACATAGACTGACCTGACAGTCAAATAGCATGTCTACAAAGAGATCGTTCAGAGCGTGAGAAGACTCGAAAGTTGTGTCAGGACAATTTGTGGATGATTTACCATGACAACATGCCTGCTCACACTGTTCACCCGAATGTTCCTGCAGGCTAAGAAGAACATCACCATGCTGAAGCGACCTCCCTACACACCTGACCAGGTTCCGTGTGATTATTTTCCTCTTTCGCAAGCTCAAGGGGGTCATTAACGAGAGCCATTTTGAAGATGCAGAACACATCAAGATGGCTGTGACGACGATGCTGCTGGGGATCCCGGAAGAATTATTCTAGGACTGGATGAGGGCGTGGACTGGCCAAGCATGTCTCCAGTCATAAAATGGAAGGTTCTGGAGCACAAGTCCTTTTTAGGGTCAGGGACTCCCCGCAGTTTTTTTGATAGACCCTGAGGACTCCCTTATTTTAACACAGCAAAGGCAGACAGGACACCTTATTAAAATGCAATGAATTACACTTTTAAAACTGATGGAATTGCAGGGGAAAAAAATATCATGTACCCTCGATAGTTTAGGTAGATAAAGGTCTCAGTTTACATTTGAGTAAAATCATCCTCTCTCTATAAATGTCATAGGATCTTTTTAAAAAGGTATTTATTTTCACGGACCCTTGCAATTACACCACGGACCATCAGGGTTCCACAGACACCTGGTTGAGAAACACTGCTCAAAGCCACCAGCTCCATTATTTCGTCGAGGAGGAGGGGAAGAGGATTTCAGTGGCAACCTGTGAAGATCTGTTGAACGCCAAGCCCATGAGCGTTCAGGCAGTGGTGGAAAGTAATGGTGACCACACAAAATATTGAAACTTTCGGCACAATTTGGACATTTTCTTTTAGGGTTGTATTCACTTTTGTTGCCAGTGGCCACATAAATGGCTCTGTTCAGTTATTTTGAGGGGACAGTAAATTCACAATTTAATGTACTGTACACTGACTGCTTTGCATTGTAGCTAAGTGTCATTTCTTCAGTGTTTTCTCATGAAAAGATATGAACCTTTATATACAGTGCCGTGAAAAAGTATTGGCCCACTTCTGAAATTCTTATATTTTTGCTGTTTCCCCGCTTTAAAAATCATCTAATAAATGTAAATATCAGACAATATCAGCTCTCCCTATGGTTCTCTGGAATCCTAAAGCTTTAGAAATGGCTTTTGTAACCCTTTCCAGACTGATAGGTGTCAGTTACTTTATTTCTCGACTGTTCTGATCAGATCTTTTGTCTGACTTTATTTTGTCGGTACAGATTATTTTAAAGTGATTTCTTGATTAAACAAGTCTGGAGCTAATCAGGCATGGGTGTGATCACTGAAAATTAACCAAAAATTGTGATTAGCAACAATTAAGTAATGGTTTAACAAGGGGGTTAATTTTTCACACAGGGCCAGGTAACTTTGAAGAGTGTTTTTTTCTCCCTTAATAAATGAAGTCATTTAAAAACAGCATTTTAAGTTCACTTGGGTTATAATTATCTGATATTTACATTTGTTTGATGATATTAAACAAAGTGGGGAAACTATGCAATAAATATAAGAATTTCAGAAGGGGGCCAGTACGTTTTCACTGCACGGTACTGAATACATTTTATTCATATGTGGAAAGTTTTGGCAATGTCAAGGCAACATCATGTGAGGGTTTCCTGCTTCCAAGACATTCTAGTCATTACAAATGTCAACACATTTAGCTACTACGTCTGCATAAATTACTGTTATGTATTTTGACTTTCAAATTTGCAACACCTGCAGTACCAAAAATAGCAGGTGAAAGACTCCATTGGCATTATTTATGTAATCAGTATGAGTCATTTCACTAATTGATACACCTGAGCTTGATCACTCAATTGCTCACTTCTGCCTTGTTGGAACTCACCAATGTTGTAGCAGTTCACTCGCCTGACTTCCGTGCAGGCAGCATGGGTTCAGTTTGCCCTCAGTGACAGGTCTGAATGGTTGTCTGATTGACTGGCACCAAGTCCTGAGTTCTGTCTGCCTTTCACCCAAAGTAAGCTGGGATCGGGTACAGCTCCCTGTGACACTGATCAGCATAAGCGGAATAGAAAATGGATGGACAGATGCCTCATTTGTCTACTGTGGCCTGAGTGACAAGCATAATATTTTCCAACTGGTGTAGATTTGCTGAAATTGACTAAGGAAGATCCCATGTAATTCCTAAAGCACTGGAAATTACCCATTCTAAAAGTCTCATTTTCACATAGTTATAGTTCACAACTTCTTCCTGAGTTACCTCTTATCTTAAATATCATAATAATAATGATAAACTTGGGAGGTGATTGTCGATTTTACAATGCACAGTGACGGTGCAGTTCCATAAAAGTGCAAAGAAATGCACGACTTCACTATTGCCACACTATTTTTATTTTCCTTTGTAAAGTGTATTTGATTGTTGTTACTTTTGTATTTACACTAAGAATACAGTTGTACTGGCGTGTTAAGTGCGCAATGCATTGTGGGTTAATTATTCATACCGAACTGCGCGGTCATAAATCAGTCGTGGAGGTTAAGGAATGACTCACTGAAGGACTTACAATATTTATCTTAAATAATATTTACAATGAAAAGTAAGAAGTTTCAACTTCGTCTGTAGTCCGGACTGTGAGCTGGTGACACGCGCTTGCAGGGCTGACGTCCTGTAAGTAAGTGCTTCTCCCCTCGTCAATCATCCACAGCTCTGCTAGTTAAACAGTTGCATAATCTTGTCACGTTTTCTCGCTCTTCGCATCGAAATTACGATGGTGGGAGCAATGGTTTGTGTGTGTTTGTATGCCCCCGAATATCAAACCGACACTCACTTTAACATTTACGTACACGCACACACACACACCCGCCTTCATGGGACCACAATCGGCATCCATCTATCTGTCAGTTAAGAGTCTTTAAAGAAGTGTACTGAGAATGGTTTGCTTGTTTACATTTAGGTACTTACTATACTGTGTTGGCATGTCAAATCTGCACTAAGTTGCTCAGTTCATGTGGCTTCAACTACAGTAAAATTTAAGTTACTGGTTCATGTTGATGACATCATTTTGTAACTGATGTGGCGTACATTACCAAGTAATGGGTACGGTTAAGCTAATGCTTTTTCTGTACTGTGGATAAGTGATATTACACCCACTTGGCAGCTGCTGAAAGTAACTAAAGTTACTTTTTTCTAACTTAGTTACTTTTGAAATCAAGTAATCAATAAAGTAAATTACTTTTAATCTCAAGTAATCAGTAAAGTAACCATGTTACTTTTTCAAGGTAACTGTGGCAATAATGCGTTTGAGTACGTTTTACGGTGCAACAACACTAAAGCATCTGTCCATCTGAAAGCGTACAAAGACGAGAAAATATACATAAAGTGGATTTATTCGTTTGTGTGATGCGTGCTGAATCTGAGATGAGTTCATTAAAACAGCACAATGGATTCAGATCCAATAAAGAGCTGTAGCAAAATTTCTGCCACTTTCTAAAAATGTAAAAATACTCATTTATGATTGACAATGTTAGATAAGTATTATACCAACAACATGAAACACCATCCATTATGATGGAAGAAATATTTAAATATGGTAATGAAATGAATTGCCTGTACAGGAAATCCTATTTTATTTATATTTAAAATGATACCCTCATAAAATATACAATTTACTCAAATCATTATTACATTCATAACATTGCTATATCAGTATTATTTACGTCTTTCATTATATTTGAATAGTTTTTTTATTATCATCATAATCTTTCTGTTCTATTGCTTCAGTAAGAAACATGTAGTTTATTTCAAATTTAAATTATAAAGGGCTTCACGCAGTCACATTAAGTCAGGTAAAGGAAAATCGGAATGATGTCATGTCACCGACAGATTTCTGTCCCATCTTTTCGCCTCAGCAGCTGCCATCCTCCTCCACACTCATACTCCCAGCTCCTCAGTAGAAATAGCTTCCAAACACGGCCACCGCACAGAACAAGCTTTCCTGTAAAAGTGACAAAAATATTTAAAAAAAACACACCAACACAAATCCCCTCCACAAATCACACAGGAGACTGAAAAGAATAAATGTACTTACATTCATGAAAACATCTTCTGCATAGTTGTCTGTATCAGCATCCCATAAACACCTTGAAGACATCCTGACAAAAGACACAAAGTCATCATTAATCGGGACCTACATTCCAGAATATGTGAAGGACAAGTGCAGCTTTTAGTGTCTCAGTCACAGTACTGACAACAATCACAGAAAGAGACTGTTGTTCCGTCAACACATCAAACTTGATATTTGCTTTAAACGTGATTAAATTTGATTAAATCAGACTACCCTGACGGAGACTAAAATTAGCTATTACTGTTAAATACAATGTTTATCGTGTTCTGAATGTTTACTGTAACTTGAGTGCTGTGATAATATTGATCAGTGAAGAAACAGATGTGGTGTTTCTGAGTTTCTAAAGAACTATAAATGAAATGTTGACAATGGAAATGGGTGAAATGGTCGACTTCCTCATGAAACTAAAGTATTATCACCAAGTGTCACAATAAACTAAAAATGCATGCTGATAAACTGTATTTTTATATTCTAAAAATAAATAAGAGTTGCTCTCCCAAGTGGGGGAGTTGGTAAATTGTTGTTTCATCACAAATGGCATAAATTTAACAAACATTAAAGAAGGAGAAGTCTATTTTGACCCCTGATGAGATGCTAAATACTTTGTTTGTTAAAATTATGGCACATTTTCAACAGCGCATACTTCTACAGAATAATTATATATTTTTTTTTTCCCCATAGTTTCCCCACTTAAAGGTTTAAGACCATCAAATATAAATATCAGGTGAAGGTACCCAAGTAAAAAAGAAATGCAATTTTGAAATGGTGATTTTATTTATTAATGAAAAAAATATTAGCTACCTGGCACTGTGTGAAAAAGTAATTGCCGCTAGACCTAATAACTGGTTGAGCTACCCTCAGCAGTAATGAGTCTTTCACATCTCAGTGGAGATATTTTAGCACACTCTTCCTTGCAGAATTGTTCAAATACACCAACTCCGTACTTTGACGAGGCCACTGCAAAACCTCCATTTTGTTTTTTTTTAAGCCATTCAAAAGTTGACTTGTTGATGTGTTTTGGAATTGTTGTCCTGCTGCAGAACCCAAGTGCGCGTCAGCCTGAGGTCGCAAACTGATGGCTGAAGTCTCCTTCAGGATTTCTGTTAAAGAACAGAATTAATGGTTCCATTGATCACAGCCAGTCGTCCAGGTTCTGAGTTAAAAAGCAGCCCCACACCATCACACTACCACCACGTTTGTCTGTTGGTATGATGTTCTTTTTCTGAAATGCTGTGTTACCGAAAGGAGAGTACACTGGCGCATTTTGGCTGCCGCATCTCCATCTGAAATGTTTCTTTTATTGTTTAATGGTTTACATTCACTGGGAACAAGAGCCATACTGTGGCTGAAAGTGGAACTTGGGCAGGCTTTCGATTGTCTTGGTGTAGTTGGCTGTCACTGGAGGGGACCATTACCCCCTTTTTCATGCCAAGTACCTAGCTAGCTCCCTCAGCTCGCCGGCTTGCTCTCGTCAGCATCCACCCTAATGGCTCGGGTGCACGACTCTCTGCCATGCTGTGGTTGTCCTGCGCCACCTTCGACTCTTTTCCATCAACCACGTAGTGGTTGTTCCTGTCCTATTTCTCCCATTCATCTGTCATGGCCGATGTCTAGCTCCAGTGTTGACACTGACTCCGGTTGTGGCGCTACCCTGTGCATCTGTGCGGCTCCTCAGGCTCAGCGAACGGACGCTTTCTTTTGATGTCCCCACTGCATCTGATGAAGCCCAAAACCTGTCCACAATTTCGCCAGGCTGGACGGCGTCCCATCTCTGTGTTTTGACTGCGGCTTGGACAGATTCCTAAACATTCACTTTTACTGTTATTGTTTCTCTGTTATTTGTAAAGCATCGTTGACTGTCATAAGTCCATGAACACTGACCTTAACTGAACTGCAGTTCTTGAGTTGTCCTGATTTCCTCTGTGACCTCCTCAATGAGCCATCGCTGTCCTCTTGGGGTAATCTTTGTAGGCTGTCCACTCCTGGGAAGGTTCACCACTTGTTTGTTGTTTTCTCCATTTGGGGATAATGACTCACACTGTGATTCACTGGAATTCTAAAGCTTTAGAAATGGCTTTGTAACCCTTTCCAGACTGATAGATGTCCATTACTTTATTACTCGTCTACTCTTGAATTTCTTTGGACCATGTCATTTTGTTGCAGCTTTTTGAGATCTTTTGGCTAACTTAATTTTGTCTAACAGGTTGTATTTACGTGATTTCTTGATTGAACATCTCTGGAGGTAATCAGGCTAGGGTGTGGTCAGTGAAAATAAACTCAGCTTTACAAAACAAAATTGACTAGCCACAGTTAATTCATGATTCAACAAAGGGTGGGGGGGGGGGGGGTGGCAATTAATTTTTCACACAGGCCTTGGTACATTGTGCAACATAAAACTGCATTTTATGTTAACTTGGGTTATCTCTGTCTGATATTTTACATTTGTTTGATGATCTGAAACATTTAAGTAGGGAAACTGCTCAAAACAAAAAAGAATTTGAGACGGAAATTAGTTTTTCACAGCACTATCTGATCGGTATTACGCCTGAGAGTTTATAATTTGTCATAAATACATGTTTTAAATTTTATACATTAAAATAATTTGAAACAACATGACACTCACTTGACTCCTTGTCCACGTTGTTCTCCAATCGTCACCTGCACAACAAACTTGTACCTGTGAAACCCTAGATCTATGTATGAAGAAAAATTCAGCAAAACGGTGATCAGTAATAATGAAAACATTCAATTGGATATTCAATTTGATTGTTTAAACATTTGATAAATAATTTTTTTCACTGTTAGGTTAGGAGCATGCATGTGTTTGTGTGGACTTGCATTACTCACTCTTCACTTTATTCTTCACACAGTCCGCCAGTGTGCGGGTAAGCTCTGAGACCTCATCTGGGTCGTATTGCACTTCAGACAGGCGTGCCTTCACTGTTTCGCGAATGCACTCCTTTACGACTGCAGGCTTGAATCTAGAATTAGACAATGGCCAGACGGACGTTAACAACTCACTTTAAGAGTGCTGACCAGGAGCTGAGATTTGAACCCCGAACCTAAGAACTGTTCAGACTTGCTGACCAATAGGTGAGCGTGCGGCCCTGCGTGACTTTGTGTCTGTATATGTGTGTACTGTAAATGGTCAAATAAAGCTATTCAACAAATCCTTCTCACATATATTCTACATTTTTCATGCCAATAATAGTACTAATAATATAACATTTGGCATTTTTGTAGGTATGTTACTAAATCCAGAAAAACAGCATCCATTTTCTTTCCATTTCACTCTGCCGGATTTCCGGCACTTGGATTTAGCAGAGGTCCACCAAAACTGCGTTTTCTAATTTTTTTTATAGAAGGTAATTTCCTTGTCCTTAGCCAATGACGTTGAGAAATCCCTTTACCACCACGTTTTTTAAATTTTCAATTCAAATGGATTACTGTGGTTCTGAAAAAGATGAAAATGTTCCTCCATTTCAGCATCCAAAAACACACATTTATAGGTCTTCGGCACCATTTAAAGATATATCAACAATGAACTATTATTATTCTTGTTTTCTGTGAAGTTTGATGTAAATCTGAAAATTAGTTTGCTCTTAGTGTGGCCCAGAATGCCCGAGCTGCCATTGAAAAATCTAAAATTGGTGTCACTAATAAGAAACAACCACACTTTTTTTTTTTTTTTTTTTTTTTTAAACCAAAGAGTGAAAGTTTCTGTCACACATTTCCTATTGATTTACATTGCGCAATTTGGGCCGATTTTGCGATATAAAAATAAAAAAAAAAAAAAATCCTTCATCCTTAGCAGATTCTTACAAACTGTTTTTTATTCATGTTTCATATCGCTATTCAATGATACCGTGTATTTTAATGGATTTCAGTAACATACCTTATTTTGCTATGAGGCTAATATAACAACAAGTTTAGTAATTTCATATATTGCACGTTGGTTTGCGGTGGTGATTTGGAAAAACTTCTCAGCGTCATCCTGAGATGTCACATGAGAGCAACGAATAATTCACCAGCGGAGGCTTCGCTCAGAACGGGGCAGGAAAACGTCGGTTTGCGGTAGCTGGGGTAACGGGAGCGTCGGCGAAGCTACAGCTACAAGCTAACGTCACAAGATACGAGTTTGGCTTTAAAGCAACTCACTTGTGCTGATAGTTGGGTCGTATGAGGTATGTGTCTGGGCCTTCCATGGCATGCCAACACCAGTGATATAATAACTCAACAAGGAGTTGAGACACAGAAAATAAAAGCGAGGAGTCCTGTAAAGTAAGACCAACACCGCCGGAAGTTGATTATCCCGCCGGCATTCACCGGAAGTGACTGAAGGACATTAAAAGCAGAAAATAAAAATGGGTCCTCGGTTTACGGACACACACACACACACACACACACACACACATATATATATATATATATATATATAATTTATTTTGTATTTTTTTAACCCCCACCCTCCCGACAAAAAACGTACAATTGTCCATATAACGTCATATTTAATGGAAATCCTGGGTGCCACTGTAGTACAGAAGCTTTGCTGCATATCTTTGCTTAGCCCAATCTTGCATACTGTGGGAAAAAGACACAAAAACTAAGTTTCTCAGCCAGTATTATATGGGAACAAACGGTGCTCTTGCCACTCAATGTAATGCGCATGCGCAAAAATTACTTCACAATGATGTTTCACGAATACGCCCATATGGTGTTAGCTGAGTGTGCCTCTTTTTTTTTAAGTGACAACAAATAGTCAGAACAGTAAGCTACATAGACTATATATATTTTTAAAACACAGACACACACACAATACAGTATATAAATATTTTCAGTTTCCTTCAAATAATTTGAAAGATTTACAAATATTTACTTTTTATTATTAGAATCATTGATAAGTTTGATGTAGGAGAGACTATCATTGTGAAAGTGTATGAAACTAGGTTTCTGACTGTTACATTTGAATTTGTGAATACAATTTTGCCCTTACTATTAACATTTTTATTTTGAAAGATACATCTCTAACATTTTTTTCTCAAATAAAAATAAATAAAGAAAGAAAAGGCAACGTAAAGCGGCGTGATGACAAATTTACTGAAGTCTTTTCAGAAAGTCAGAGAGTGTCAGCAGATCCAGAAAAGGTGTTGGACTGTCTCTGGGTGGTTTCCTCAAAAGAGCAATTCATGTCAATGTCCCTTTTAAATGAAGCCATGTAATGGTTGGCCGGATAGTATTGATGTAATATTTTAAAAGACACTTCTTTCACGATATTTATAATAAGGTACTTATTTGGGATGGACAAGAACTTTTTCCACTGAATATCATTGACAAAGTGAAACCAATATGATACAACATGCGGAATGGAGACAGCATCTTTCTGAAACATGGCATAGACCTTCTAGTAACAATTTTTATTTTGATCCAAACAAATATAACCGTACTAATCTCTGTATCTAAAGATAAGAGAAACATGGTGGCACAATAGAAGACAGTTATTTTTAAAGAGCATGATTACCCCTGTAGGTATCGCATCAAATAGAACAGCCTATTGTTTTGGCATGATTGAAAATCTATAAGCGTTTAAGGATTCTGAAGAAAAGACATACAGGTAAGTTGCCCCATGTGCTTAAATAGCTGCATATGCAAAAGCACCTGTTTCGGTACCCAACCAAGAAAACAGAGCGATTTTTGATTTCATACAAAATATCTCTGTTGTTCCACATTACGTACTTATGGGGTGAGAAATTATGTTTTCAAATAAATAAGGGCCCATGCTAATAGAAATTGGTTGTGGAAAAAAAGTTTTACCAGAACTTTGTCCGCCTCGTTATTGCAACTTAAGATAAAGTTTAAGCAACCAAATTTTACAAAAATATATTGAGGAATACAATTCCCGGGTGTGCTGGAGCCTATCCCAGCTGACTCTGGGCCAGAGGCGGGGCACACCATGAACTGGTCGCCAGCCAATCGCAGGCACATAGAAACAAATAAACATTCGCACCTATGGACAATTTCGTCTTCAATTAACCAACCATGGATGTTTTTGGGATGTGGGAGGAAACCACAGTACCCGGAGAAAACCCACGCAGGCACAGTGAGAACATGCAAAGTCCACACAGGTGAGGCCGGATTTGAACCCAGGTCCCCAAAACTGTGAGGCAGTTCTGTGCCTCACTGTACTACCATTCCACCGGTTGTAATGTACTATATTTAAACAAAATTTTTTTTTAAAAAAGTCCTTGTCTGAGATATGATATTCTATAGGTATTTACAGTATATGTTTTGCAACATATAATGACTTTCATTACTGGTAGCGTGCTCTTATTAGATAAAAAGCACAACTTAATAACTCTTAATATACAATATGTCATTAAAGAGACTCAACACTGAGCTCCTGAACAATGTTGTGACTTTCAAAAAGGCCTATAGGTGTAAAAAAAAATAAATAATAATAATTCAACAATGCTCAGTTGAATTGCTCATTATTTAGGAGACTGCAAGTCTACACCAGGGGAGCGATATCAGATACTGTACTGTTGTGCTCTGAAGTTGACATACACTAATCGTGGTCATGAATGTCTTATTCATTTTGGGCTTTTAGTATTTGTATTTATTTTTCAGGGTAGAATCCTTCTAACATACATGATTCAAGGATTTTTAAAATCAAAAACTGGATGGCACGAGTGGACACACCTGTTAAAATAGCACATTGTTCTGATGTGCAAAAATAAAATGACACCCATTAATTAATGTAATATGTCGGCGGGGATTAAGTTGTAAACACTAAAAAATACATTTGGCCATTATTTGCTTTAATTAATGGCGACAGTCTTTGGGAAGAGGTTTATTAGCATATAATATCTGTCTCAACATCCCAATCAGAAAAAGAATGGCTTCACCAAAAGAAAACAAGTTTTTGAATGGCCCAGAAGAGTACAGACCGAATTAGACCTAAACATACACCGTTATTTCATTTACACAGTGACTCAATGTTTGAACATGATGATTGCAATTACTATTTTTCCTGTTTGTTTGCCAGTCAATGGGTGATCTAGTCAACATTGTATGTTTGTAACAAAACATGTTTATTTTAACCAAAAGTGTGGTGAGAAAAAATCTTACTGGTAGTGTGTGGCCATAACAGAGCGTGCCTCTTCTTCATATGGTAGCAACACCTTATTTGTTTGTGACCAACATGCGTGACAATGAATGTCCCACACACATACGCACGTGCGTGTGCACTGAAACCGTGGTTTGTTTTTTGTTTTTGGATACATTCCTTGCGTTGTCTTGCAGAGCTTTGCTTTAACCACATTATTTGCATGTTTTAAAATCTCAACTACACGCTACAGTTGCAGTACCACTATATATACAGTATGTACAAGCTGGTCGATAAGGAGGACTCAAGTCTTCTAGGTAGGGACTGCTCGGTAATTAATGTTTATCCTGTCAGAATTGACAACTATATTTTAATAATATCATAAAGGAATACTGTATTATCAATTCTCTGTAGGCACACATGAGGAAAAGATTTGGTGTTATGACCTTCAAGAATCCTTCACTTAAGGTAGGTTCTTCTCCAGTTGTACATCCTGTATTTGATCAACTTGTAACTGATACCACTTGAATTCTAGTGGGCCCTTCTCCCAATGGAGTCCTTGCTGATTACGCTATTGGTTTTTATTCCAGGTATGTTCGTTTGTCAGCATTAGAACGCACAGGGCAGATCAGACCAAAATAGAGTAGCGAGCTAGTGAATATATGCTATCGTCTGTGTGGTGTGCAGAGTGTGAGTTGAATTTCCCCTTGGGGTATTTTATTGAGTATAGTAACAAATTAAAGACCTGCTGTTTCTGACCTATCAGCTCCTTGCAGTGCCATCATGATAAACTGCTCTCAACCGAACCAACTGGCGCTGTTGGAGGCCCTGAAGCCGATCTTTAAGATGGGCGCCATAAGGCCAGTCACAAACATGGCAACCCCCACCAACGTCAGCTTACACTTCTTCCTCTATGGAATATTAGGAGTGGTATGTTGAGCTCATTATGAATCCATCTTTAATGGTTCTATAGCATTTATGCTGTTCAGGGTCATGGGGAGCTAGAGCCTATAACAGCTAACATTGGCCGAAAGGCAAACGAGACCTGGACTGGTCTACTGTGCATCAAATGTGGTATTCAGGCAAACTTTGGAGCCTGTTCTCTGAATAATTTGATTGGCATTTGTATTTATGAAAAGTGATATTACGGGATAGTAGCACCGTAAATGGTAGACTTTACTTTAGATGACTTGAAACGTCAAGATGGTGTATTTTTATTTAATATTTTTTTTTACTTTCACAACCCCAGACCCATTATGGACAGTTTTAAATAATTAAGGCAGTTACTCACTATCATATGCACATGCAGTATTTTAAAAATAAAATTTCTTACACATTTCTTGCGATAATATCACCTTCATTTATGAAATGATTGGTAATTATCGCATTTTAAATATGGTAAGCCTTCTCCGGCACTCCTCCCGCTCACCAACAATACAGTATGCACGTACGGTTGTTGAAGACTCTTAATTGTCTACAGGTGTGAATGTGAGTATGAGATTAATTTTGCGAATGGCTGGCGACCAGTCTAGGGTGTACCCCGCTTATCGACCAAAGTCAGCTCATGAGGACACACGCTATAGAAGATGGATGGATGCATAAATAATTACGGCAGTAAGTGGAACGAAAGGCAACGGGCACTTACCTTTAAGTCAGTACAAACAATAGGTGACATCAAATTAACGTATCAGAATGGAGAGTTGTGTCAATTGCTGTATTCATAAGTGAATGTAACACTGACATAATTGAAGCATCTCTTCTTCAGAATGAGAAGGCTCAACTCCTGACAACTTATCTTTGGCAACATTTTGTAAGTAATATATCCTTATTAGTTGTTTTATGTTGGTGATGGTGATTTATGATGCATTTATGTTCTCATTGTTGCATCAGCTGTGGCAGAATGAGTTTGTCAGTTGGGACCCAGTCCAGTGCGGCACTGACAAGATTTCTCTTCCCAGACATAAATTTTGGGTTCCAGATCTTATCATCCATGAATTGTGAGTTACAAAACCATAATTTGTGTATCACTTATACTAGATGCACAGGCACGTCTGTACGTCAGTACAGTCTTGGACCGTCATTAGATGTGTTGTTTTAGACATGTTTTCATGCCCAAATCTAATTGTTTCTTACTGTCTTACTTAGAAAACTAAAAACACACTAAATATAAGACTTGTGGAAAATAGCTTATAAACGTAATTTAACCAGCTTAGTTGTTTTCTTCAATATCCACAATTAAGGAACATGAGGGCCACACTGAAAAGCAAAAACAATCGTACAATTCTGAATAAAAGGAATATAACAAGAATGATTATTATTCGGCAATGAGAATAACACCATTATATTAGTTGAACATAAGAATTCAGTTTTTTGGGAGAGAGAAACCTGTAATAATAATGGACTGATAACTTCAAGCAGCTGTCAAAACACACCTTTTCATGAAGGCTTATTCCCAACACATTGTTTAATCCCCCTTGACCCTGTAAAGGGACCTTGGGTATTTTGAAAAGCGCTACATGAATTTAAGTTGTCATGATAATGAATAATAATAATAATTATTATTATTATTATTCTCTTTGTAATTCTATATTTCTCTCCCTCTCTCTCACTCGCACTCAAAAAAATAAATAAATGTTTTCTCACCCACCCGGGTGGTATCGCCTTCAGGCTTGGCTCCTCTACCAGAGGCCTGGGAGCTTGACTAGTATTGTGCTCTGCTGGAAGGAGACGTCAGAGGTCGGTATCTGCTGGAGCCATCCACCCAGTTTGGTGGTAACTGCCCCCAGCACACCGATCACTTCTGGCACCGCCATTGCTTTCACCATCCATATTTTCTCTAGTTCTTCCCTCAACCCTTGGCATTTCTCTAGCTTTTCATGTTCCTTTTTCTGGATACTGCTATCACTCGGGATCGCTATATCTGTCACAACAACTGTCTTCTGATGTTTAGCCACCGCCACAATGTCTTGTGTGTCCTATTTTCTTACACCCTACTGTGATATGGTGCACTGTCTCTAGGGCTTCTTTGCACAGCCTACATCTGGGGTCCAATCTAATGTGGTAGAACCCTGTGGTAGAATTTTCTCTATTAATCCTGTATTTGGGGCCTGTTTTTGTGCTGCCATGATGAGTGCTTCCATGCTGTCTTTCAATTCAGCATTTTCCAGCCACTGGTATGTGTTCTCGATGTCAGCCACTTCTTCAATTTGTGGGTGGTACATGCCATGCAGGGGCTTGTCTTTCCATGACAGACCATCTGGCTCCTCCTCCTTACTGGGCTTCTGTTGCCTGAGGCATTAATTTAGTAGGTCCTCCCTGGGGGCCATCGTCTTCAGATATTCTTAGAGGCCTCTTGTTTCCTCTTGGATAGTGTCTGTGATGCTCGCTAGTCTTAACCTCCCTCCTTCCGCTTTGTGTACAGCCACAGGATGCTGGACTTGGGGTGGAACCCTCTGTGCATTGTAAGGAGCTTTCTTGTCTTGATATCAGTGGATTGCATTTCTTCCAGTGACCAGGGTATTATGCCAATGGGATATCTGATTACCGGCAGGGCATAGGTGTGAATGGCCTGGATCTTATTTTTACCATTTAGCTGACAATTTAGGATCTGCTTCATCCTCTTTAGGTATTTGGATTTGGCTGCCGTTCCAGCTGCCTCCTCATGGTTGCCATTTGCCTGTGGAATTCCAAGGTATTTGTACTGTAGCTATCATGCACATCTGCTATGCTGCCATAAGGTAGTTCAATCCTTTCGGTTGTGATCATCTTCCCTCATCTATCATTCGCCTGCACTTATCTAGTCTGAATGACATTCCAATGTCATTGCTGTCTACCCTTGTGACGTGAATCAGGGAGTCGATGTCACGCTCGTTATTGGCATACAGCTTGATGTCATCCATGTAGAGGAGGTGGCTGATTGTTGTTCTACTTTTGAACTAATACCTGAAACCACTCTTGGTTATGATCTGACTGAGGGGTTCAGGCCTATGCAGAATGTTTGGATATCTGCCACTTTACGACTACTGGTTCTTTTTCTGGGAGTTTATTGTGGTCTGCTTGTAAGTCTGCCAGTCATTGGGCATTGGTATTGTATGACTATATTATCATAGTATTTTATTTTTACTTTTTTTAGTTTGGCCAAAATACTCATTTCTAAAAACTAACAATAAAGCAAAAAACACCAACAACAACATTCACATGGAAATATTATTATTGTGTCCAAATGACTAATGTGAAAATTTTATTAAAAAAATATATTATAGTGGTGGTGTAAGACTTTTTCCAGGTTTGTATGAACAGATATGAAACAGATCTCCCTTGCTTTCGGGAGCCATAAACAATGTAAAACATGATTTTGTATACCCTTAAGTCTGTATCTGTGTGTTGCAGTATGGATCAAGACAAAGCTCCATTTGTTCCGTATGTGAATCTGCACAGCAATGGAAAAATGGAAGACGCAAAACCGACCAGAGTTGTCAGTACATGTAACCTCGACATCTACACCTTCCCCTTTGACATACAGGACTGCACTCTTACTTTTGGCTCCTTCATCAACTTGGGTAACAGTCTTTGCATGGTGACTTTTGATCAGCTGTGGAACTCTGAACCATAAGGATACTGTAAAAATAAGAAGTAATTTAGATGTGATTTGTGTGTTTGCTGCTGAACGAGAGACATCGATTGGGTTCTTCTTACCATCCTCAAGAGGTTTTTAGTGCAAACCATTGCTCCTATTAGGCTCGAATGATAAATGGGACTGTGAGAGGGCTGTGGGTGCTCGTCATCAATTAAATTCAATTGGCCGACTGGTTAGCACATCCGCCTCACAGTTCTAAGGATGTGGGTTCAAATCCGGCCTTGCCTGTGTGGAGTTTGCATGTTCTCCCCATGCCTGCGTGGGTTTTCTCCGGGTACTCCGGTTTCCTAGTGAGGATAAGCTCAAGAAAATGGAATGAATGAATGAATGTTCATATGAGCATTTCCCCAGAACAGATGCGATAGATTAATGTTAGATAGCGGATGTCATTAACTAGATTTACTGCAAATCTTTCTGTAGCTAATCATAGAGGAACACGTTTGTAGCAGATGCAAAATGTAGTAGTCACTAACTTCACAGGTCTACACATCATCCCTTTATAGAGAACTTGTTGGTGTGTAGTACAACCACAATCCATTTCTTGATGCTGCTCGACTTCCATTTCGTTCTTAATAATTACAGTCGAGAGATTCTGGGTTCAAATCTGTGCTCCGGCCTTCCTGTATGAAGTTTCCATGTTCTCCCTGGGCTTGTGTGGATTTTCTCTGGGCACTCCAGCTTCCTACCACATTCCAAAACATGCATGTGAAACTAACTAAAATCTCTACATTAGCCATAGGTGTAAATTTGAGTGTGAATGGTTGTTTTTCTACATGTGCATTGTGCCCTACTATTGGGTGGTGCACAGTCCATGGTGTACCCCGCCTCTCATTGAAGTCAGCTTGGAAAGGTTCCAACTCACCTGCAACGCGCAGGTTGCACTATAGAAAATGGATCAAATGGATGGATTTGAATTGTAATGTAAATAGGGGAAATAAATACAGTATCATATATTCACTGTTGAGCAGAAACCTCCCATGTCCAAATTTGGTCAATTTTAGATTTTTCCTCAAATGTATACTATTGGTCAGTGCCCACATGGGTCTCTTATTTTTACAAATTACTTACCAATCTGAATTGTTGAAAATGGCTTGTTCTCTTTGACGATACAATGTTAATGGCTCAAAAAAAATGCCTTTTTTGTTCCTTGAAACGTGATGGTCTTGGAAGTTTGAGGATTCCGCCCAATGTCAGCGATATACTGTATGACATAACTGGCTTTGATGATGGTGTGTGTACGTTCCACTACAGTATTTTAAATTATTAATATGGATTTATCGTCTCTTTAACAGTACAGTATTGTACTGAGCAGCCAAGACAGAACCAGACATACGTATAGCATTCATATGTCAAATTCAGTTACATTTTCCAATTCTATTGTCATCATCCCACTTTCCCTCTTTGCCATTGGTTCCCTTCCATGGCAGCATCACAAAAAGCCCAATAACAAAGCAAAACCCACTTGGAATTAATCCTCAAGTTTCAAACTCATTTTAGTCGCCTTTGTCTTCGTAGTTATGGTTTCCCCCAAAGGTCTGTTATGACTGTGAAAACCTTATGACTGTATAATCACCGTATCATATTATTCCAGATACACAATTTTCCATGCAATTTATTGTTATATATTTGAAACAACAAATTGAATTTCAAATCAGAAGTCATGTTAAGAAGGTATTTGTTGGAGGAAAAAGCCTTGTAATATTTGTTGAAGGTGAAGAAGCATTTCAATCCCAGAACAGATTTTCTGCCAAAATGAAAAGAACAAATGCCTTTAGCAAGAAACGAAAAACACTTTATTTGCCTTGCCTGATTTCTAGATAGTCTCATGAGATCTGCTCATCACGTGGTTTTTGCTTAACTTTTGGGGCATCTTCTTCCAGAAAATACTGCTTCAATTCCAAATGGAGCCAAATATGGTTCCTTGCCCTATAAAGTATCGTAAGAAACAAGTCCAAATTAAAAAAAATAAATAAATAAATAAAAACATAGTGTGTGGTGTTAAAGTCTTGTTGCTGATACCCTTAGAAAGATCACAGTTGTTTGTTTGACACGCAGAAATCAGACTAAAAAAATTACCCAAATGTCGGCATTTTCTACAATGCAATATAAAATGGGGCGGTTACTGGTCCTTTACAACGAAATGTTTTCCTGTCTTCAGCAAGTGACTTGAAGTTGTCCCTATCGATGTCTGAAGATTTTATCACAGCGAAATCCAAGAGTGTCATGACCACTTTAGGGGAATGGGAGCTGCTGAACATCACGGCCGTAAAGCAGATGAATCAATTTGGGAGTGAGAATACCTATGTGGAAAACCTTCAATTTCATGTATGTCCAATTGTATTGCACACAAATGAACCAAATCCGAATACACTGGGTCCAAAGAAAGCAAATACTATTGAATTTTTTTCAATTCTTCTGCTAGATCCTATTGCGACGCAGGTCCACGCTGTACGTGGTGAGCCTGCTTATCCCCAGCATTTTCCTTATTACAGTGGACCTTTTTAGCTTCCTGCTACCTCCACAAAGTGCGGATCGCTCCTCCTTCAAGATGACCCTCATCCTGGGCTACACCGTCTTCCTGCTCATCATGAATGACCTGCTGCCTATCACAGGAAACACCATTCCCATCATGAGTAAGTGCCAGACTCCCGGTCAGTTTCCCTTTGTATAAAGTTGTTACAGTGAGGATCTACATACAAGTTAATAATGTTTCAGTCATATCCTGATCAAATTCACCAAAATCACATCAGACCAGCTGTCTAACTACTGGGCCAGGACTTAGATGTAGTCTGAGCTGGCGTAAGTTTAGATCGAGTTTCTGCCATAAAATTGTCACTCTGCCAGGTCCATCTGCAAGGACACTCCCTTTGCTGTGCCGGAACGCCCCAACAAGGTTTACCACTTTGGCAAACACGCGCAGCAAGCCTTGCGCTTGCACGAAAATCAGCATCCACAGGCATTTGCGCTCCACTGCCAATGCGGTGTCTACAAAAATAGAGCCCCGTGTCTCAAATGTGTCATCCACTTTAACACCTCTCCACAAATAGATGACATCTTTCTCCGCTCAGGAAAGACTATAACAGCTGGCACCACTAGGCACTGGTAATTAATGTACTTATTATAGTCAAATTTCCACAAGGCAGTACATTTCCTCATGCGTAACAAGACTGTTCTGGTTGTTTAAAAGACGTTTCACATCTCCTCTTCATCAGTTCATGCACAAAGACTAGATAGGACTTCAAGTATATATCCTATAGGTTAGAGACACGCTTCCACCACAAATGGGTTAGCGTTTGGATTAGGGTATCACTCTTTTAGGATGCAAAACAACATTCGTTAAGATACATTGGAGAGGCCTCTGATACATTGGAGAGGCCTCGCGACGCAGGTCCACGCTGTACGTGGTGAGCCTGCTTATCCCCAGCATTTTCCTTATTACAGTGGACCATTCTTAAGTCCCAACACCACCTTATCCGCTACATGCTGTACAATGCTGTCTTTTCATCCCTTCTGTAGCGATTCAATAATCTAGCCTCTAACAAATAGCCAACAAACACTTTTGTTGGTTATTTAATGCACTTTTGTTGGTTATTTAATGCACTTAAAATCACGAGTGAGCACAAGGAGCCAGACCAAAAGTTCAACCAAGGGAGGTAATAAAACATGAAGCAAGCAATTCGAACAACTGGGAATGAAATCCAAGCTGACCAATACCATGCAGGTAACAAGGACGTTCTGGCGAGGAGTGGAAGTCAGACCGGAGGTTAAATGCAAAGGGTGATGAGTAATGGGGGACAGCTGTGTGAGGAGCTCAGCACACCTAGCCGTGCCCAGCCCTGAAACAAAAGGACAGAGTCAACACAGAAAACAGAACAGCAATGATGTCAAAATGAAACAGAACCAAAAATGCCCGAGTAGCGCACACACACAAAATTACATTTATTCTAACATCACTAAATTCAGAAACCATATGATAATCAAAACTATCAGCTTGATCTTACAGCCATGCAGCAAGTGCAAACTTTAGTAGGCATTGGCTTTGGTCGCAAATGCATCAATCACAAGTAACAGTGAAGATGTAAGCAGGAATCAGTTAGTTCCTCCTCCAACTGCACTGCCTTATTGATAGGAACCAAAGTTAAAAGACATGGGAATAGAGCATTTTACACATTCCATACCAAGTGAGAAGTAACAATTCTCCATTGACCTATCAACTGATGTCAATATGGTATGTCTTGCTCCATCCTATATAAGCATGTGTAAAATGAAGGTCTCATTCCAATAGATGCCTCGTTCAAATAAGCACATTGTATGCCTGGCTGTGAGCAGTGTAACAGCTGGAAGGAATGTGTGCCTCAGTCCAAGGTCTGGGTTCGAATCTTGGGTCTGACCGTTCTGTGCTGTTTGCATGGTCTCCCTGTGCTTGCATGGTTTTTCATGGGTTCTCCAGCTTCCTCCCACATTCCAAAAACATGCATGTTTGGTTCATTGAGGACCCTAATTTGGCCATAGGTTTGTTGTGTGTGAATGGTTGTTTGTATGTTTGCCCTGAGATTGACTGGCAACCAGTCCAGGGTGTACCCTTTCTGCTTTCTGATTTTTAACAACAAAACATGCTTACCTCCATCTTCCTCTCAAATTCCCCAAATGCATGTTAGGTTAATTGACGATTCTGAATTGTCCGTAGGTGTGAATGTGAGTTTCAATGGCTATTTATGTTCCCTGTGACTCACTGGCAACCAGTTCAAGGTGTACCACTTCTGGCCCGATATCATCTGGGAGCACACTTGTGAACCTAATGAAAACATGCGGTATAGAAAATGATTGGATGAATGGACTTCTGTCATGGCTTTGCAATTTCCAACTATCATGGTCAAATTAATGCGTTCATGTTCAGAGCTCTCCCCGCCACAGCTTAATAATAGTCACACACCCACTGATTTTATAAACAAATGCCCGAGGTGCAGGAAGTGTGCTGAAGTGCTACAGTGGCAGTATTGATCATTTGCATGATCCATAAACAGCATGGGCAAACACATAGGCCTACCGATTTCCATGTCGTCACAATTCAAATGTCAAGCAAACACGTCTTACCGCAAGAAGCAACTTGTGTCGATCTCTCTGCTCGTTGATTTAATTATTCACCACTCAATCTAGAGCTGAATGTGTGTGTGCTTTACCCCCTGTCTTTCACGCCAGATGTGTTCTTCTCTTTGTGTCTGGCTCTGATGGTGGCCAGTCTCCTGGAGACGATCATCGTCACCAACTTACTGCTCACCTCTGAAAATGTCACTCCGGTTCCTCGCTGGATCCGTGTGCTTGTTCTGCACATTCTAGGTCGTCTTGTTGGTCTGCCTTGGGAAGAAGTCAAAGATGCAGGTATACTGGGATTAGTTCTGCTTAATACTTTTATATTGGAGATAATGCAAAAAAATGTTTGAGATTTGATATACGAGGTGTGTCAGGTTTCAGGAATAGTGTCCCACAAGCCATATTTCAAATCCAACCTACAAACTGCAAGTTTTCCCTTTTGAAGTAATCCCCCCCCCCCTGGAGTCTAATGCATTTCACCAGTCTTCTGTGCCACGTCTTCATGCGCTGCTGGAAGGATTCTTCTGGGATCCTCCACATCCATCTTGATGTCTTCCATATCCTCAAAACAGGGATCCTGGATAACCCCCTTGAGCTTGGGAAAGAGGGAAATAAATCACACCGGGCCAGGTCGGGCAAGTAGAGAAGTTTCTCCAGCACAGTGAAGATCTTCTCGGCCAGGAACTGTCAGATGCTCAGGGCACTGTGAGCATGCGTGTTGTCATGGTGAAG
The DNA here is from genome assembly GCF_024500275.1 of Phycodurus eques. Classification (NCBI taxonomy): domain Eukaryota; kingdom Metazoa; phylum Chordata; class Actinopteri; order Syngnathiformes; family Syngnathidae; genus Phycodurus; species Phycodurus eques. Next base: position 13,022,571 of record NC_084532.1, on the reverse strand, counting down.
TAGCCATGAGTTGGCCTGCCACAACTTTTCCCTCTTCTCACGTACTGAAGAGAGCAAATGCCGCAGGATCTTTTTGTAGACTTGCTAGTTGATCGTCTGGCCCAGATTGAAGGGGAAACCTCAGAATTTAGGTTTGAAATATATCTTTTGTGACACCAGTCCTGGAACCTTCCTGACACCCCCTTATTCACTGAATCTCCCTCAACAAACAGACACAAGAGGCAGCAGTGTGTCCACACAGAATGGAGCTGAAGACGACCTTCATGAGGAGAAAGGACCAGCAGTGGAGGACAGGGCGCTGCAGGAGCTGAGGAGCCTTGGTGGAGACCTGAAGGTCCTCCGCCAGCAGGTGGAGGAGCAGCTGGGGTGCAGCTGGAGCTCAAAAGAGTGGATCCAGGTGGGTTTCATCATAGACCGCCTGCTGTTTGGAATCTACCTGCTCTTCATATCTGTCAGCTTCATCAGCATCATGATCATCTGGGTCAGGTCCTGTAGGCAGTAGATGACAGCAGTGACTCAATGTTTTTGTTTTGTTTTTTGTTTGTGGAATTGATTGATAAGTCATTTTGACATGCTTATTTTATTACTTTGAAAAGTAACTTTTAAATGATCCCTCATCAACAATTAGTGTTGATTAGATGTGTGAAAGTCTACAATGTTAAAAAAATAAAATTATATGAACAAATACCTCATAGTTTTGGCTGATATTCCTTTCAATCGAGTTATTCCTCTTAGAAACTTTAATTTCAGTTCTCTATAAAACATTTCCTTTACAATATGAGAATGAGAAAAACTAAGCCAAGCAGACATCATTAACTGAATAGCTGTAACTATAAAAATCTAACCGTATGATGATGTATTGTTCATTGTGAATGCGAGTGTGGTTTGTTTGTCTATATGTGCTCTGCGATTGGCTAGTGACCAGTCCAGGGTGTACCCTGCCTCTCGCCCAGTGTAAGATGGGAAGCTCACCCGTGACCCTAATGAAGACAAGCACAATAGAAAGTGGATCAACGGTGAGATGGATGAGTGGATAAATAGGAGGTGCAGCAGCTTGAAAATAATGATTTATTTATTTTTTTCTTAAACTGGCATCGTTAACTTAACTTAAATCTGAAGGTTTTCTTCATTACCGGTAATGTTTTTCCTGTATCAGAAATGTATCAACATTTATACTTATGCCATGTATCAATCTCTTCTAAAATTGAATACCTAAAACTGAGTTAAAAATAAAGCAAAAAAAAAAAAAAAAAAAAAACAATTGAACAGAGCAAGTATGGGTGTAATTCACTTGCAGTAAATGGGATCACTTCACACACCATCACCATTGTTAACCTACCAACCGCTTTTGACCCACTGTTATGTAATGTTTTTAGTGCTGCCCACAGAAAGCCAAGCCTATGGTTCTCTTCATCTTCGTCTCACTCTTCATGCACGGTAAGAACATTCAGATCACATCTATTTTTCAAACCTCCTGTTTGACCTTTTGACGCATGCTAATTTACACGAGAGACTCAATGGTTTCAAACATCCTCAGCAAACTGAAAGTGGCAATAAAATTTAATTACATTCCTTATGTTCAGTATTGTAATTAGTGCAACAAATGTTTGTATTACTTTTTTGTTGAATGAACATAATGAAACTAATATTTTCAGAATATGTATGTAATACAGTACATTGCTAAACTTTATGTACAATTTCCTTCGGTTTTCTTTTGCGATTACGTAGATTAATGTTTGTGGTTAACTGTCTTTCAAATACAATAAAATACCAATAGACTTTTGAGGTGGTGCAAATAGACGATAGCAATAGGAGAAAATGAGTGTGCGGTTTTACGGAATCTTTCATGATAAGTTGTTGGATTGTTATTTACTTGTCTTTGAGAACAGTGTTTCTACTGACTACTGCGTGTTTGGAAAGATTCTTGGTGGACCTTCACCAGAAAACATTAAGTAACCCTTTTTCTGGAGAGCAAGGAACAGCACTTAAGTTTTTGGGGGGGAAAGTGGACCCAAACTAGCACATGTTCCTATTGCTGGCTCCCAATATTGCTGATGGTCTTTGGTCTTCGTGTAGCGTCATGCGTCTCCATCATGCCGAACTGCTCTCGCCCGGATAGCCTCGCCCTACTGGAGGCTCTCAGGCCCGTCTTCAGCCTCAGCTCCATTCGACCCGTCGTGAACATTTCAACTGCCACGCTTGTCAGTGTTGACTTTATCCTGATTGGCATTCTCGGGGTGGTAAGCGACATTGACATCTATTGCAAAAAAGGTCACAACTTCTCTCGTTTAATGGCGACCCCTATAAAACTAATACATTTTGACTTCTTCTTTCAGGATGAAAAGGCTCAGATAGTGACGACATTTATCATCCAAATGTTGGTGAGTCATCACTTTCCAATTTTTTCTATTGTAAAATATGTGCCTTGAGTTAGTGATGCTCTACTGGGACTACATTTTATCTTGAAGAGTATCTTATTATGTGACTCTTTATCAGCGCTCCTGTGTTGCAGAGGTGGAGAAATGAGTTTATTAGCTGGGACCCAAACAAGTGCGGTGCCCAATGGATTACAGTCCCAAGAAAAGTGCTGTGGGTCCCCGATATGGTCATCAATGAGTTGTAAGTCGCTGCAACAATCAAGGAGGAGCAATAATTAGTACCCTGAAATCATTTCAGTTAAAAGCACAAATCAACACATTCCAATTCAATTTGTGTTCGGAAATATCCGCTTCCTGCAGCATGGAGAGGAACTCAGCTCCGTTCACGCCATACACATATGTGTATCACGACGGCTTTGTGATCGATCTACAGCCTCTCCGAGTGGTGAGCTCCTGCAGGCTTGACATATACACTTTTCCATTTGACATCCAGAACTGCACTTTAACCTTCAACGCCTACCTGCATCGTTGTAAGTACGAACTCATCCATACTCCTTTTATATTCACAAGTTTCTAACACCTTTGTTGTTAGATTGGAATTCTGTTTTTCTGTGAATATATGTGTTGTTTTTGTTTTCTCTTATTCTTTACATTGGATTGTATGAAAAAATATGAGGGGAAAATGTATTAAATTGTGAGACTGTCTTTTAAATTTTACAATAATTATATAATATTGTAATGCTGCAAGAATAATGTGCTGCTATTAAGGAAAAAGGGAAGGAGAATTAGAAATAATACCAGAAAGAGTCATACAGGTGTATCTAAAAAAAATGTAATGTAATGTATTATATAAATTAAATAATTGAAAAACTTCTTCTTTCAGTGTCTTCTATACAGATTGGCCGCATAATGTCAACAGAGCAAATATTAAAATATTCCCAAACATTGATGACAACTATGGGTGAATGGGAGCTCATTGGAATCAAAGCATTACAACGGAAGATATCGTCTTCGGATGGCGACGTTTACGAAGAACTTCGCTTCTTCGTAAGGACTTACTCCCGTTACATATTATTTATGTCCGAAAGGATGTAAAGCTACAACAGTTTTGGGCAAATCTTGGGGCTCAAGAGCTGTATTTTATTTGCAAAACGGACAGATGGACGGTCATTCGAAGATAAGGTAAAAAAAAAATAATAATAAAATAAAAATCCATTTAAAAAAAAGTTCAAATGTGTATGTAAAAAAAATCTTAATAATAAAAGTAATATTTACTACTTTTTAATACAGTAATATTTCTCATTTTAACAAGCTACTTGTGATGAATTGAATTAATATTAATCAACTATATTAAAAATAAAATGTAAAATAATGATTCTGCACATATTTTTTACTTTATGTAAGATAGTTTATTTGAATAACAAAATATATTATATAATAAAATGAAAAAAATCACGGTCATTCGTATTGTATATGTATATTTAACTAAATTATCATTAATTAAACAGTTATTTCATAACGTAAAATGCATTCAAATGTTTATTTGACTAACATCATGTAATGTAACAGTTTTTATTTTATGTAAAACAGTTTTTTTTGATAAGTCAATAATAAATCCTTCTACTTTTTCAATTTTATTATTGAACGTTAATTCAACTATGATTGATTAACCACAATTAGAGTATTTAAGTCGCCAGCGGTTCTCACCAGCTCATACAGTATTTAATAGGGTACCCGCTTAGATAGTCTATTGCCACACAGGCCAAGAGCAGTGACAATGCACGGAGCGCTGTGATTACGCATTGTCCTCTTCCGCACAGAGATGTCTCCATGCGAGACTGCCGTTGCTCCACATTTAAAAGGATTGAGACGAGTCGCTTTGATTAGTGACGAATGAAGTCGGCTGTAGACGCACCCACCAATGATGAAGTCACGGAAACTCTGCTGCTGAGATAAATCTAACTACATGTCATATTTTGTATCTGGAAAAGTGTCCACATGTAATCAAAAACTGACAAAATGTCATATTCATCATTTTCTCACGGACAGATTTCAATGCGACGCCGATCCATGCTGTACGTGGTGAACCTGCTGATCCCCTGCTGCTTCCTCATCACAGTGGACCTCTTCAGTTTCCTGCTGCCTCCTCAGAAGGTGGACCGCTCCTTGTTCAAGATGACCCTCATTTTGGGCTACACCGTCTTCCTGCTCCTCATGAACGACCTGCTGCCCATCACTGGAAACACCATACCCCTCATAAGTAGGTTTATGAGTATCTTGAATAATAAGAATAAGAATAACAAATTGTATTTCAAGAGCGTGTTTAAAAGGTTCTCAGATACACTTCACGGGTGAAGAACAATGAAAAATTACAAAATGGGTAACACATAGGAATAAATAGCAAAAAAAGAGACACAAAAATAAATAAGAAAGTAGGGGAGTGTGACAATGGCTAGGTGATAAAAGCAGAGCAGAAATGTGTTTTGAGGATTGATTTAAATGATGGGAGGTCAGTGCAGTGTCGTATGTGTTGTGGGAGAGAGTTTCATAGGGTAGGGACAACAACGAAGAACGTTCTGTCTGCCCAGGTTTTGTGCTTGGTTTGTGGTATGGAGAGACTTGAGCTGGAAGAGCGGAGGCTGTATGCAGAGCTATGGCGTGGGGTAGGTCTGTGAGGTAGGAGGGTGCCTGGTTGTGGAGGGCTTTATAGGTAAGAAGGGTGAGTTTGAAATTAATACGCTGGGAAATGGGGAGCCAGTGGAGGACAAGAGTGAAGCGTTCTGGATGAGCTGGAGTTTCTTGAGGAGACGGGAGGTTGTGCCACTGAGGATGCTGTTGCAATAGTCAAGACGGAAATTGATGAAGGCGTGAATCAGCGTTTTGGCAGCTGTGAAAGACGGTGAGGGTGGAGGCGAGAGATGATTTTCAGATAAAAGAAAGCTTTTTTTGGTCATGTGACTGATGTGTTGGTTGAAGAAGAGGCTGGCGTTGAAGGTGATACCAAGATTGCAGCAGTGAGGGGAGGGTCACAGAGTCAAGTTGACGATGGTAGGGTGGAAGTCATTGTCTCTATGGGTAATAAAATTTGGACTGATTATGATTAGGTTTGATTTGTCCCAATTGAGTTGTAGAAAGTTTGATTACATCCAGGATTTGGAGGAAATGTAGAGCTGGACGACATCAGCGTAGCAGAGAAAACAGAGAGTGTGAGGACGTACAGTGTGATTTGGCTAAGTAGGACGAGGTAAAGGATGAAGAGGAAGTGGCCAATCATTGAGCACTGGTGGACACCTGAGGATGGGGGGGGGGGGGGGGGGGCAGTTGAGGAGGAGCAGTTGTTGATGAAGATTAATTGTTTTCTGTCGCTCAGGTAGGTGTGTAACCAGGAGAGGGCAGCATTGGTGATGTTGAAGAGTGATTGCAGTGACGTGGTGGGGTTCATGGCTGATGAGGGACTGAGTCAGAGTTACAATTTTATGAGCCAAACAGAGTGGCGTTTTTACCAAATTAGCAGCCTGCCTGGTTAAAAAAAATAATAATAATAAATAGTATTTTTTTTCTGTAAAACCATTTTGTGCCAAATCAGTCAGGGATGGATGGATGGATGGATTTAAAAAAAAAGATTGTTCATGATGGAGTCATGTAATTTTTCGAGATTTGTCTATGGCTCACACATCATGTCACATCATCTGTTTTCATGTCAGATGTGTTCCTGTCCCTCTGCCTCGCTCTGATGGTGGTGAGTCTTCTGGAGACCATTCTCATCACCAACCTACTGCACAATTCTGCTCACTACTCAGAGGTTCCTCGCTGGATCCAAATTTTTGTCATCCAGTTAATGGGCCACCTGGTTCTGCTTCCTCCAAAGCCCACACAAGTGGAGCAGATCATCCGAAATCCTGGCACACTTGGTAAGACCACGATGTGTGCATTTGAAACCCGATCACACAAGAGGAGTACTCTAATTTCTCGTGTATAATGTGCATTTTTCCCCCCCAAAAAAAGGTCAAGAATTACACATAGGTATACGGGGAAATAAAAAAAATAAAATTTGTTATAAATGTATGCCGCCATCTAGAGGTTATGAAAAAGCTGTACACTTTCATTCCAGTATGGCACCGCCACCTCGAGGTTATGAAAAAGCTGTACACTTTCATTCCAATATGCCACTGCCGCTTAGAGGTTATGAAAAAGGTGTAGCCTACACTTTCATTCCAATATGACAGGGGTACGTATGACTGCATATATGTACAGTTGTGCTCATAAGTTTACATACCCTGGCAGAATTTGTGAAACATTTTTTTTAAATACAACTGATGACTGAACAACCATCATTAATTTCTTTATGTTTTGTTTAACGATAATGCTTTTCTGAAATGATTGACAGTTTAATTTGAATCCCATTAAAGTAAAACTTAATGTGTTTCTCCTGGTCCTTCATGTTTTCTTGAAAGAATTATACCCATCTTACAAATTCTGCCTGGGTAATCAAACCTATGAGCACAACTGTGTGTTTTCTCATTGCCTAAATAAAAGTAGGGCTGTGAATTTCATTGCCTAAATAAAAGTAGGGCTGTGAAATTCAATGTTTTTCACCTGGTCCTTCTTGTTTTCTTTAAAGAATTGTACACATCTTACAAATTCTTCCTGGGTAATCAAACATATGAGAAAAACTGTGTTTTCTTATTTACTAAATAAAAGTAGGGCTGTGAATTTCGAAATAAGAGCAAGTAAATAAAAAAAAAAAAAAAAATTATGTATTCAAATAAGGTGCTTAACTTCAGAATTATTTGAAAAAAACTAACAAAATACAGAAAATACTCATACTAATGTTTTGATCATATGGGTAGAAGCAAAATTATGCATTGTAAAAATGCTTTATACATAGGTACAAGGGTTTTCCAGAATTTTGAGGTCAACTTTGGGGGTGCGTATTATACATGGGTGCGCATTATACACGAGAAATTACGGTAAAAGTTTTAGTTTTTGCCAAGATGCATTCTCACCTGCCACCTCCTAAACAGAAATGGAGCCATTCACTCAGAGAGCAGGTAAAGGAGAGGCCCAAAGACCAGAAGGGCCACTGGGCCAGGACAAGGCTGTGGAAGAGTTAAGGAGCCTGGGAAGAGACCTCCGAGTCATCCGGCTGAAAGTGGAACAGGAGCTGGACGTCAGCCAGAGCGCAGAAGAGTGGATCCAAGTTGGTTTTATCATAGACCGCCTGCTGTTTGGCATCTACACCCTCTTCATATCTGTCAGCTTCATTAGCATCATTGTCATGTGGGTCAACTCATACAACGCATCACGATTTCACTTATAAACTGGCATGCTGTGCATTAATGACGTGTTTGAATGGATTGTCCTGTTAGTGTGTTATTTGCATGACAATGTAGCAGCATAGTTTATCCCCTTTTAAATTATATTATTACTCACCACTAGTTTATCTAGTGGGGTTTTTTGTTTTGTTTGTTCTTTTTTGATAGTTTTGGTTGTTTTATGCTTTATTTCCTTAAAAAAATAACGTAATCAGCATGTAATGTCGGTTCATTCATGTATGATAATAACTCATTTGAGAAATGAAGCAGTTTGGTCTGTTCAAATCTTTTGTGTGCGTGTGTTTTAAATCAACAGTCCAATCAATTGTTATCAATGAACTTAAGTGTGCCACATGCTAACCAAGACATTTATAAGATATGATGCTACTCCTTGACGAACAAATCGTCCTGGACCGCAAGGACCAGATCATTTTGCACCTAGATGGGTGTTTGACAGTGGATATAAAAAGTCTACACACCCCTGTTCAAATGCTAGGTTTTTGTGAAAAATTAAGAAATGACACCAAGATAAAGCATTTCAAATCTTTTTCCAGCATTATTGTGACCTATAAAATGTACAACTGAAGTGAATTTAAAAATAGGAGTCGGCACTCACCTGCCACCATTTAAAATGTATCTGATTAAACCCAAATAAAGTTCACGTGTTGTAGTTAGGATTTTCCTGACATTTCTTATATAGCAGAAGCTCAAAGATTTTGTGCCAACACTAACTGATATTTGGAACTCTTCATAATTCACTCCACATTGACTAAGGCTGAAGAAAAACAACCCCAAAGAATAATACTGCTACCAGCATGCTTTACCATAGGTATGGTGTTGTTTTTGTGATGAGCTGTCGTATTTGTGCCAAACACACCTTTTGAAATCATGGCCTAAGTGTCCAACCTTGGTATCATCTAGGCTTTACACGATCAGGATGTTTGGGGTCGATCACTGATTAGCGAGTTTAAAAAACTAATAACCGATCACCGATCCGATCACAACATGGAGCAATGTGTCTATTTAAATGACCTGTTCATTTACTGAATATACTTGTGTACTTAATTGCTCAAAAAATTATATTTACAATAAATAATGTATCTTTGTTCATCTATTTATGCCAGTGATGCATAGTGACAGACAGAACAAATGAATGGTGTTCTATTAGATGGTCTATTAGAAGTAAATACAGTCATTAATGTGTCCACTTTTTTGTGACGTTTTTGTTTGTTGGTGTGCCGTGAGATTTTTCAATTGTAAAATATGTTCCTTGGTTCTATAAAGGTTGGAAATCACTGCTCTACTCAGATCGTGTATTCTAATCAGTCAGGTCAAACCAACATTACAACATGACAGAAATAATGGGTGCTAACTTACAGTAATTACATTACTTTATTGTAATTAAATTACTTCACCCACACCGACACTTTAGAGCATGATTCGACAGAACGGCGGCATGTTTACGTACAACTGTTAGTGCTAGCACTAGTTTGCTAGGCTACATAACATTTTGTTGCCTGCTTGTGAGCCGTATCGTATTAAAGTACGGGAACATACCTCAAGCAAGCCTTAAACGAACGTCCTCTCCTGTCCTCAGCACCGGTGACCACCAACACACATTTTTCCCCATTTTGTCCTTACAACGATGCACTCTTGTTGTCGTCGCCACGGTAACGAGTGTATCCGGTCGCTTTTGACAAGATAAAACCCAATGATCGTAAAAAAACGGGATGCGGTGGTATCGGAATACAAGATTTTATTGCAGTAGTCTGAAATAGTGCAATCGTGAAAAAGCAAATTTGTCTTGTCGTCGGATCCGGGCATTACGTGTTGTCTGTCTCAGACGTGGTGGCACGGTGAGCGACTGGTTAGAGCGTCTGCCTCACAGTTCTGAGTACCGCGGTTCAATCCCCGGCCCCGCCTGTGTGGAGTTTGCATGTTGCATATTTTTCTGAAAACGGCCCCATCTAAAAAAGATAAGAATATGGTTTAATAACATACTGAGGTGCAAGAGTCTAGAGTTTACCAGCCTGCAAATCCCTCAGGTGAAACTGTTCAAAAATAAAATGGGCGAATGGTTAATGGAGGTGTTAAACAACAAGTGCAATGTGTGGTTGGTTAATGAATATCTAACTCCCTAGCTATCTCCCAAACAACCGTTCTGTGGATGTCAAAGATGTCATGTTTTAGAATTAAATTCAATGCAAAATTCTATATGAGGAGATTACAGTTGAGTAACATTCGGTTATGTTGAAGATTATGTCTTTGGTGTTTACTGAGCATGAACGCTTTGTATTCTGCGTGAGCTCAATTTTATTATGTTCATAATAAAACCCTAAGACTTACCATATTTTGTGCTACCAAAAGGCAAACAATATTTTCTTGTTAAAATTTGCCTCCCAGTAAGGGTGAAATTAAAATTTGGCATTTGTGCATGAAGATGTTGCCAGTGAATTGCAATAATCCCCAGAGATTGTTAATATCATGCAGCCAATGTGATGCTGCTGTAATTATAAGTGTGTGTGGGCTCACGTATTTGCTGGCAGTCAGTGTTGCATCACGTCAACTCAGCTTGATGTTAGAGCTTTTTTTTTTTTGTTCAATCATATTATATTCTAATTATATTTGAGCAAGCATAAACTTCCAAGATGTGTTTGTTGCATCAGAAAATAAACTTCATTTCAACTCTACTGTTAATTACAGGCAATAACATTTTGCATCCACTTATTTGCTTGTTTTGCCTGAAGTGGTTTTATTATGTGCACTACTGGGATATCTGTTTGTCTTTTATGTCAATGTAGTGGGATATAATCGTTACAGTACTTACATTTTTCAGGTACTGTACTTCACTTGATTATAGTCTGAGTACTTTTGCCATCTATGAATAATATCTTATTTTTCCTATGGTGAATTGTTGAATTTATCCACAATATTCTTGTTGCAATTTACATCCATTATTGCATCCAGCCATGAGAGTAGGCCTTTTGGACTGAAAAGGAAACATCTTCAACAAAGAACCGTCCCGTTGCCTTCATTCACCATTTGCGGATTACCATAACCTGGATGACAGAATCTACAGAGATAAAAGTATACAATATTGTACTTCGACTGTATGTAAAATATAATTGAAAATGCCAGGGTTTGATGCTTGGCTTTAACATCAATGGTTGTGATTGTTGCAGACATGGAGAATAGATGGGCTGCACTGGAATGAGAGGGATTGTGGCACTAAAAGAGTTTCTGTCTCTCGGGAAAATCTTTGGATTCCAGACATTCACATCTCAGTTGTATGTGTATTTAACAAAAACAAACAAAATGAACCTGTTGTACATTATCAATAGAGCATTTTCACCATTTCTCTTTTTTCTTAATTTTCTAAAGCACCTATCAATTAAGGAGCTACAAATGGGAGAAAATGTCAAATGAGGGCATGAAAATACATTGTGTGATACTGTTTTTTACTTTCCTTTTTTCATCCAGCATGGGTGAGGACGACTCTCCCCAAACCACGCACGTCTTCTTACACAACACTGGCCATGCTTTTGACAGTAAAACCATTAGAGTGGTCAGTTCCTGCCAACTGGACATCTACACGTTTCCCTTTGATGTGCAAAACTGCTCCTTGACATTTTAATCATATCTGCACCAAGGTAAGACTGCCCACACCTTCAGTCAGTCACATACTCCCAGGAAAGTCTGAAATAGACCATGCAGCTTGGAAAAGGAAATATCTTGAATTGCTAAAGAAAATGCAATCAGTTAAATTATGAAATTAATATTGCCCGTGTATTTAAGAAAAATACAATTAATTTTTGCGTTAAATCAACTTATCTACTTTATTCAATATTGTTGGTTTTGACATGTGACTTACTTAATGGATGTGCCAAGATTCGGAGATCAAGACGATTCAGGGCGCCAAATCTGAGGAAACCCTGGAAGTGTCCAAAAAACTCATTCAGACCAACGGGGAGTGGGAGCTTGTCGACTTCAAAGTAGCACCATCGGTTCTAAAATTAAACGGAGGAAGCTACTCTGAGATGAAATACTATGTGAGTACATATACTAAGGTTATAGACTTTACAGTATGCACGACAGAACAAACAAAGTGACACTGGTGGACTGCCAAATTGTTCAGAAGTAATTTTATCCTAGAAAATAACGGTGAAGGTAAAGTTTGCAGTTTAAAACAAAAAACACGATCATAACATAATATCATATATTAGGTTGAATTGAGGACGACTTGTTAGCACATCTGCCTCGCAGTTCTGAGGACCGGGGTTCAAATCCCGGCCCCGCCTGTGTGGAGTTTGCATGTTCACCCCGTGCCTGCGTGGGTTTTCTCCGGGCACTCCGGTTTCCTCCCACATCCCAAAGACATGCATGCTGGGTTGATTGAAGACTCGAAATTGCCCGAAGGTGCAACCAGTTCAGGGTGTATCCCGCCTCTCCCCCAAAGATAGCTGGGTTAGGCTCAAGCACGCCCGCGACCCTATTGACGAAAAGCGGTACAGAAAATGGATGAATGGATGTTGAATTGAATTCTTTATTTCAAATGTGAAAAAATTAAAAAGTGACAGAAAAACAACAAAACAAACAAGATTTCAACAAAAAATAAAAATGAAGTTAAATTACACATTTGAAAAGGAACTAATCAAATTGGATTTTTTAATTTATTGGACAATGAAGTCTCCAACATAATTATTTTTGCTAGCTTGTGGGTTTACTTTTTTCCCCGTATCATGTGACCGGGTTTCCAAAAAAAAAAAAAAACTGTTATTTCAGACTCTGATGACCATTAAAAAAAAAAAAAGTGTTCAGTGGCTCTGTGCGGGCTTGTACTAAATGGCCAATTGGGGACTCCTGTACTAGACAACGCCAATGACTGATCAGATTCCAACCTTTTCCTGAACTACCACCATATGGCAACCACTGTGTCTGTGTCTCAGGGTGTGTGTGCTTGAGTGTCAGGAAACTGTAGGTTATAACTGAAATCTGATGGCTGTCAAGTCACATTCAAATGTGAAACAGTTAAGCAAACAAGCACCAACCCGCATCAACAGTCTGGCCATTCTTTTATTGTCAACATCATTCTATAACAATGATAAAATAACACAAACAAAAATAATTATAACCATCTAAATTTCAGCCTTTGAAAATAATTCCATCTGTAGTACACCTTCAGTCACACATAAGAGTGGTGGGTGCTGAATCTGTAGTATAAGGAGAAGCTATGCTGTTAATTTATGTTAAGTTGGTCACTATGATACTAGTGGACAGATTTGTGGACAATAGTACTTTGGTCTCCTTTGGGTGGACCTATGAAGAGGACTAAAAAAAAAAATGTCAGTATGTCACCGTTTGAAATGGTAAGGTGATGGAAGATGGATGGAAACAAGTCCTTTTTGTGGTTTCCCAATATTGTCTGGCGTTACTGTCTTAATTATGGAGTAATAATAGTAAGATATTGTTGAGGAAAATTATCAAAAAAGTACATTTGGTTAGAATGTGGATGCAATTAATAACAGTGTGCATTTTGGAAAGAGAACATCTCTCCTGTTTTGCGGACCAGTAAGGAGAGAGTGAAGAATCATCTTCTGATAAACATCAGAAAACAATCCCACCAGTGACAATTCCATTCCATCTCCCACAAAAACAAACATACATCAGTGCAATAAACTTTATTTTCTCCAGGAATGCCAATTCAGTGACATTTGGAGAAAAAGCTAAGTGCTGATTAGGCTCAGTGTAAACCTTTGTGCATAAAGTACAGCAAGGTAGATATACAAACTAAATCATGTCAGTCTCTAAGGGCAAAACACACAATACAGGAAAAAAAAACAATGTGTCTTAAGAATGTTTTCATCACCCTGAAATCTCACTGGACCAACGCAAGGCAGTAAGCTTCAACTCTGCCATCGCTTTAGCGCAACGACAAACCTAGTCCTAGCTTCAGCTCAGTCATTCAGTCTTGGATTTAGCTCAACGGCTAAATCTAGTCCCGTTTTAAGCTTTACTGCTAGCTTTCGCTGAGTCACTAACTCTTCCCTAGCGTTGACCACACTGCTAGCAATCATTTGGACCTAGTTTTAGCTCATGCCCCACCATTGACCAATAATGCTGTGCCAAAATACTTGCAAAAAATAAATTGTTGTGAAGCTATATTCTCTGCATTTGAAGTCCTAAAAAAAATACAAAATAAAAAAAACAATAAATAGCTGGAGGTTTGTTGTCAACATACCCACTAGCTTGCAGCATTTTAATGTACCTGCTAAACTGGATTACTGAGGCATATTTTCTGTTTATTGTCAACAGGGACGGTCCATAGAATAAAGTTCTGCCCAAAGTTTCAGGTTATGCACGAGTTTTGCTGTGGTTGTACCATTTCTGCTTGCTCTTCCCCAGCTTTAGCGCAAGCTGTTAAGCTCTACAGTTAGCCAGGCATACTAGCCCTGGAAAAAGTTTTTGGTCTCAAGGCATGAGTGTCTATGCACACCCCCCCCCCCCCCCACCCCCCAAGAAAAAATTCTTATATAAAATTATGAATTAAAATAATAATGGGAGGAATGTACATTGAAAGTCAGTCAGTCAGTCTTTCTTTTACGTGACAAATAATAATTCAGCCATTTTAAATCAAAACCATTCGTCCTCAGCAGGCCTGAAGCATGTAAAAGCAATTGTCGGCAGGAGTTAAAAAAGCGGGGAAAAAAAAACACAAGTACGATATTTTATCAGCTCCTGTGTTTTACTGCAGAGGAAAACCAATTTAAGTGCCAATGAACAATCTTTGGCTGTGTGGTGGTGCACCATAGCTTGCCTTTCTACTAGAGGAATTGAGACATCTCACCTGGCATGGCAGCAAACGCTCACTTCTCAAAAAAGCTGTACAAATCTCCTTTTTCACATTGAACACATTCTCCAGTGTTAAGTGCTAGAGTGAAAGGTGCTTGTGATAATAGTTAGTTAGTTTGACAAAGCACTCAGCCAGGTGGAACGGGTGCAACGGGAGGCATTACAATCACGGTCACATTGTGCTCTACTTCTCCTTGTCTCCGCGTTTTCCCCATTAAGTTCCGCCCCCCTCGTCCTCTTGCTGCTCCATGTTCCTGCATGCCATCTTCTCTCGGCGCTCGGCCAGCCTCTGACACCGGGGGCAGTCCTTGGTGACTCTGAAGCAACCGCGGTGGTAACAAGCATGGCACTCTGTATGGAAAAACAACATAAAAACAAGTTAGTTACCATACTTTCAAGTAACATAACAGGGGTGTTACAGGGCTTAAACGTGATTCACGCAAAATAACCAGTCCAACCAGTTTGGCCCTAGAACTGTGCCAGCCAATCAGAATGAGAGGCAAGCTATAAAAAGGTGCAAGGGTGAAAAGCAGAGAGGCAGAAGGGACTAGCAAGTAGGGAGGTGACACTACCGACCGCACCTTTCACCAGTTCAGACACATCCACTTCCTCACCCACTACAAAGCCTCTACACAACTTCCACACTATATGATCCACTATGATGGACAGACTCAAAACGACAAGAAAAACATTCCAAAAAGTATTTATTTCATGTTCATGCGGAATGAAGCTCAAATAACAGCATGGAAATATCAACATGTTGAAAAAAAAAATTAAACTTGGAAAAAAAAAAATTATCAAATGCCTTCAACATGTCACAATCTGCATGATGGTGACACTACCAAAGAATGAAATGGAATGAAAGTGCAACATGCTAAGAAATGTTCCAACCGAAAAGCACGAGTGTAAACATTGGGTCCTTTCACACTGCCTTTACAGGCTTCCATTTTTCCACCTGTTTTCCATGTGAATGTTATGTTGTTGTTGTTTCTGTTCTGGTCTTTGCATGTAGTTAGCTGTAACAGAGGCTGACAGTGTTTATGGGATTTTCTTAAGTTTAAGATCTGACTCGCTTCTCCTTAATCATAATATAAAATGACAATCCTTCAATCTTAAGTAAATTTAAAATAATTTTGTTTCATTTTGTCAAATCCATAGATGTAATTATTATGCAATACAAGCTGCAAATGCTGTACAAAGGTTTCATACTTATTATGTATAGAATCTTAAAAATATTGAACAAGTTCTTTATCAAAGACTAACTCCTCCTCGACTCATTTAGTGAATGACTAAGCAGTCTTCAATTTGTCTTTAAAAGTTTTGGCATCCTTAAACATGCAGCTACCCTGAAAAGGAACAGGCTGATTAATTCCTGATCTTATGTTAAAGCTCTGTTGCACCAGTTTTGCAGGATCTCCGTGTGAAAGAGGGTATTGAGTGCAGGAGCAAAGCAACAAAGAAAAGGACACTGCATGCAGCCTTAGTTATCCCAACATTTTCAACTGAAGTCATCCACCACCAAATAATTGCCCCAAAAATATTAGCCAGCCACCATCTGTGCACATCGACAAGCCACGTGACCACAATATATAAATTCCCCACCACACCAAAGTGCAGAGAGTTAGGAAGAACAAACGGGAAACCACCACACAGCCGAAAAGCTGAGGAATGCTCAGTCAAAAGGAGAGAGGCTAAAACACTTCATTTAAAAAAAAAAAACAAAAATAATAAAATAAAATAAAAAAATAAAAAATAAAAACAGTGCAACTCACCGTCACATTAAAATTAAGAGTTCAATCAATTTTCATGAATGTGTCTAATAACGTCTTTGCTGATAATCCATGCAACAATTGCCTCTCATCCATACAAAGGTAAGGAAAGAAAATATGTGATAGTATAGAGAAAGCCTAACTCTATAAACTCACTTGATTTACCTTTCATTAGATAATTGGTTTAAAAAATATCTAATCGAGTGCTCCCTACATAGCAAAAGCAGACACAATAAGAGAACCCTTAAGTCTGTCAAATGTACATAATGACTTGAGTTGCTGCTTCAGTAGCTGTTCTCGGAAAATGGAGTTTACAAGATAGCCATTTACCAAATCAGTTACTAAAAATTTGGCCAGGGTATGACTCATTTTGTGCTCAACTGTACATACCCAAGTCTGTTATTTCTCAACCATGAATGTCGTCTGCATTGCCCCCCACCATCTTGCTCTCACCCTCCCTCCCCTCACAGGTCTTTCTGCCTCCAGTGACTCTCCGGGCTTTGCGAGTCTTTCGAGCTCGCCAGTTGGTCTGGATCGGAGCCGAATCCACTTGCCCGTCACCCGTACCACCGCTGTCTTCCTCGCTCATGCTCGGCTCTCGAGAAAACACGGCCGATAGTTTCAGCACTTTGGAGATGGCAACTTTCTCCTCTCTTTCCTCACTCTCCTTCGCCACTTCTCTGGCTTTCCCCTCTGCCACCTCCATAGTGCCACCTCCTGGCTCTGATAACATTCTCTCAGGCTCTTCTTGTATGTCTTCCTCTTTCGCTTCTGTTTTGCTGTCACTGGAATCTCCTTTAGAGAAGGTCCTGCCTAGACGGCCAAACCATCTCTCCTTCCTCCCTTGATCTGTTCCCAGTTCATCTAAACTTTCCTGGCTGCTACACGTCTCGCTGTCACTATTCTTTCTGTTACTCTTAGAGAGGCTCTTCTTCAGTCGCTCTAAGTGGAGAATTTTAAGTAAACTGATTCTTTTCTCATGACCATCTTCCGCTTCTTCACTCTTTGACCTTTCTTTGTTGAAAGAATCATCTCTCGCCTCACTTCCTTGATCACAGTCTTCTCCTCCTTCCTTCTCAGACTCGCTCCCTCCCAACACCTCCTGCTTGTCTTCAGTTCTGTGGTGCCAGGAAAAAGCTTTTGCAAATTTCCCAGGGGAGAAACCCTGAAATAATCCCACTTTTTCCACTCTCGCTTCTGTATTGTCTGTTGACTCCTCTTGGTCCCCGCTCTCCGCTCCCTCAGCTGACTCTAAATCCTCCTCCCCGCCTTCCCCCTCCCTCCGGTCCTTGGAGAGGGCCCTTGCCAGCCTACGAGGTTTGGAGAGCTTCCAGTCTATCCAGATAACGGGAGCGGAGCTGCGGCGAGGGGGCGCTCGTAGGCCGCCCAGGCCTGCTACCAGCAGAGCGGGCTCACCTTCGCAGCGCTGGCACTTGCTCAGTTGAAAGGGGAAGATGATGTCTTTGTCGTTGCCGCAGAACTCGCACACGAAGCCCTTTGCCTGGCACAGCTGGAGAAGAAACACTGGCTTAGGTAAACAACGCATACAAATGTGGGATACGTCTTGGCCATAAACCGAAGACCCCCAGTAATTTGTTTGATGTGTATAATTAGAACAGTGTGTCGTCTCTACAAAGAACTGACAGAAAAAAAAACATGAGCAAATATGAAACTTGGGTTAGTTTGAATTTGGTTAAAAGTTGTGATTGGTTGAGAAATTACAGCAAACATCTCCATTTTATATCTGAGCTACGTGTGCCCGCTTGTGTAAAATGTCATTTTTACTGTTTTTTTTTTTTTTTTTCTTTTTGGGAAACAGGATTCCTATTTTGTTCACAGTTTATAAAAAAAAAAAAAAAAAAAAAAAACCTTTTGGGGTAAAATATGCCTCCGAAATCTCCCAAAACTTTGATGGCGTCATACATGACGTCACATAAGCATATCGCACTAGTCGGTAGGAATTAAAGGGTTAACTCTGTGTTTGTGTTTTCTTTGTTCTCTGGCTTTTTGTGACTCACTTGCAGTACAAATTTTAAAGGAAATATCAGCTTCAACAAGAGTTATTGAGAAGACCATGAAAGCACGGTTAGACAGCACATTATGTCATCTGTGTGTTTAATTATATTATTAATTGTTGGGGTTAACTTGTTTTTACATTCATTTGACTCTTAAGATATTTGTTAAATGTTGCTTTAAAGGTTAGTGCACAGTTAAAACGTTTTACAGTGGTGACAGGAAGAGGATATTTCTATTATTTCCAATAGAAAAATGTATTTTTAATTGAAAATAAATTAGGTCAACTTTCATCCTTCAAATTCAACCTTAAAGGTGCTACTATAAATCCCTACAACTTTTACAAATATTAACTAAGGATTGTGTTCTAAAAAACAAGGCTAAGACTTCAGCTACCTCAAATATTTTGAAATTTGGATAACCTTTGGGATTGGGAAGACCAGAACAGGGCAAAGAAACCCTTTAAGATCAGTTATAGTGACAGGTTAAGTGACAACAAACAGAGTCAATAAATAAACACTTGATATTCTGAATAAAACCCAAGGTTCTCTTACCACGCAGCCTGCTACATGCACAGTCCCAAGTTTAAGCAGCTCCTTCATTCGGGGGGCCAATTCTCCATTGCGCACGGACGAGAGATCATTTAGGGAAAATAAGTAAAGGTCCTCGGTCAAGTGACCAGGAAGGATGTCAAACTGCTCAAGGACCCTGAGAGACGACAAGCACACCCATTATTATTGGTGTGTGGTGTCATACAGGAAGACATTTTGCACACATAAGCCCAAATGATGTGACATGATGGTGACTGTCAAAACAATAAACAAAGCTTACTCCTTTGAAAACCGACACATCTTGAAGAGATTTTTCATATGAAAGAGCTGCATTCTCAAAACCTAAAATTGAAGAACAATAAAAGGATTATTTTTTTAAACTTAACATGCCACATGGAGAAACACAGCACTTTGAATTATGCTTTAACAGAAAGTCAATGTTCAAAAATATTCACAGTGCTTCAAGGGGCTCTAAGCAGATAGTGTTTTGTTTCTAAATACATTAAATATGTTTGAAGATAAGTGTTGAAAACACATGCCAAGACTTATCACAATATAATGCTGAATTGTTGAGATATAGCTTTGTGCATCTTTTTCACGTTTGAATTGTCGTGATTTTGTGGACAGGGCTAAAACACAGCCCCGTGATCCCCCACTATATGAGGAAAAAGTGAAATTTTTTTTGGCTGCTCAGTTGAGTGTTAGCTGTATTTTGCTTCCATAACAAGCCCCATTTACCACACTAGAGAGCAGTTAGAAAGCTAACGATGGCTACACCCCGAAAAATGTCGGTGACGTTTTTTTAAGCTCCCAAAAAATTTGGAAATAAAAAAGCGATGGATTGGCTTTTTGAAGACATGCGGATGGCGAGCTGAACATCAACACTACCACCAGCCGACTCTGCAGTGCGGAATTATGATTGATAGTTTTGCAAACTTTCACCAGAGACAACATGGCTTCGTGGGCAACTTGATACAAGTAAATGGGGCAGTGCTTAACTACCGGGGGTTCCTCCTACCGTTCCGATGTCGTCAGGTGCCGTGTTCGGCTGTGACATTTATGTCACCAATAACAAGGGTAAGTTGACGTGTGTGCTTATTTTTATGATTATAGTCATAAATAATAATATAATATTATAGTTATATTAAGTTGTATAGTTATATTAAGTTGAGCCTCCTCACGTGATTTTACATCGTTTAAGCTATCACCCCCTCAGTATGTTTGACTTGCATGGGGACACACACATTTCTTGGAAAGTTGGGACAATTCCATGTTTTTGGGAAACTTTTTAGAAAAATTAATAAGAAAAAGATCAGCTCCCGTTTCACTCTCTGTATGTAATATATTTAAAATGCAACTCTGTCAAAGATTAAATGTTTTGACATCGGAGAAAGGCGTCTGGTTTTTATTTTGGTTCATATGAGTTATCACGATGGCAAAGGAAACATGAGTCGAAGAAATGTGATTTAACATTAAAGGACATCACGCATAAATAATGTTCTGCCGGTAACTTCACTCATTATGTTGCTTATATACAATAACTGCATACATCTATGGGCTAAAGCTAAAGATAAATCCATTTAATTCTAATTTCTCGTGTATCATGAGAACCCATGTACAATATGCACCCCCAAAGTTGACCTCAAAATTCTGGAAAACCCTTCTACATATGTAAAATGCATTTTTACAATGCATGATTTTGCTTGTACCCATATGATCAAAACAAAGTATTATCTGTATTTTGTTCATTTTTTTCAAATAATTATTCTGAAGTTAAGCTCATTATTTGAACACGTAATATGTTATTTGATTTACTTGCTCTTATTTTGAAATTCACAGCCCTACTTTTAGCCAGGCAATGAGAAAACACACAGTTGTGCTCATAGGTTTGATTACCCAGGCAGAATTTGTAAGTATAATTACTTTGTACTTTGTAATTATACTTACAGTATAATTCTTTAAAGAAAACATGAAGGACCAGGAGAAACACATTTAGTTTTACTTTAATGGGATTAAAATTAAACTGTCCAGCATTTCAGAAAAGCATGATCATCAAACAAAACATAACCATAAAGAAATTAATGATGGTTGTTGTCCAGTCATCAGTCGTATTTAAAAAAAACTATTTCACAAAATCTGCCAGGGTGTGTAAATTTATGAGCACAACTGTCCATATTATGCAGTCATAATGTAGCCTTGTCATATTGGAATGAAAGTGTAGGCTACACTTTTTTCATAGCCTCGAGGTGGCACTGGCATATTAGAATGAAAGTGTACACCTTTCTCATAACCTCTAGGTGGCGGTGGCATATTGAAATGAACGTGTACCGCTTTTTCATAAGCTATTGATGGCGGCATACATTTATAAAATGGGGGGAAAAAAATAATTTTGCCCTATACCTATGTATAATGCTCACTATTGATCTTTGACATTTTGGGGGGGGGGGGGGGGGTGCGCATTATACACGAGAAATTACGGTAATACTTTTTTAGTATTACCGTAATTTCAAAATTTCTCTCTGTTGTAAAGTTCAACAAATACTAAAGTACTGTAAAACACTTAAATGTTCTGCCTGTTATTAATTATATTTGTTTTTGGTTGTCGGACTATTACCCGTAATCGGTTATCAGAATTATTTTCTGACAAATATCAGCATTGGCCCCAATGAAACCTGATGGAGCTTGAGGCGCTGCAAAGTGGACTGGGCGAAACTACCCAAAAAAGGATGTCAAGCTTGTGACATCAAATAAAAAAATATTTGAGGCCATAATTGCTGCCAAAGTTATATCAATCAACAAAGTATTGAGCAAAGCATGTGAATAGTTTTGTACATGTGATTTCTTAGTTTATCATAATAAATTAGCAAAAATTATTCTTGTTGTCATTATGCATGATGCACTGTCTTCTGTATAAAACAGGTTTCCCATTCATAACAATGGCTCACCCTGACAGCCTCCAGAGCTTTAACTTTCTTGTAGAGGCTGCTGTTGATGTCATTTGGATTAAAGAGCGGGTCTCCAGGAATCTTGCTCAGCAAGTCACGGGCAAAGTTGCTCACGTAGTATTTGCTGAAGTCCCACTTCATGAGAATTCGACCGGGAATCACCGCTTGGGCATTCTCGTGGCAGCACTGGCAGAAGTAACGACCAAGGTACTCGCAGTAACGTAGTCTCTTAATATAATCTGTGCCACAAAGGGTTAAAGGGTTGCTATAGACGTGTAAGAAGGGCCAATCAGTGTTGAAACAGCTGAAGTAGCGCATTATGTTATCGTACCTGGGTCAATGCGAGTGCCGCAGCCAGCACAGCGGTAATTCTGTTTCGCCACAACTATCTTCCTCCTAATAGAATAACATTAAATCAGTTAATTCTTGTTGAAACACAAAGAATAACCATGCTGAAGGGTGTTTCGTAAAGCATTTCAAAGTTTCAAACAACATAAAATGGAGACAAACAAAACAAAAGACAAAAGAAAACACTGGCGCTCGTGTACTTGGGTGGAGAGTGAATGTTGAAGATGATTTGTGGTCGGGGTGGCGCCCACTCCAGGTTCCCTCGTACGCGAATCCTTAGCTTATAGATATCTGCATGTTCTCCATCATCCGGGGAGATGGGCAGAGAGTCTGGGATTGGCAGCAGCTGAGAGACGTCCGACAAAAGAAGTTATGACTTTAGTTAGAGTGTCACCAATGTTTTAGTGGGCGCAGTACTCCATGTGAGCAGGAAGGCATACTTTCTGTGGCGCATCATGTTCTGGAACCAGCCAGTCAAGCTCAGAGGCGGCAGGAAGCTGCATGCCCTCAAACTGCCTGAGCAAACCCATGGCAACCGACTCCGCTGAGTTGGATTGAAGGAAGGAGGTGGAACTGAAGGACAAGTCATATAATTGATGCAGGAACTAAAAGTTACTATCCACGAGGTGTGCGCCAATACTTATACCAATACCTGAAACCTTCTACGATACTACACATTGATACCATATAACATAGCCTATCACCAGCGTGACATATACCTTTTGGGTAGGAGCCATGTCGGCCTTGTGCATCCCTACGATACACATAATACACTTGCCAAACGAATCATTATTAGGTACACCTGCACAAGCGAATGAGGTTCAATACAAGAACTGCATCAAAAATTGTTAAATTCTCACTTTTGAGCGACACTAAAGACATTAGTTTAACAGTATGTTTATAAATGTAGAACTCTACTGTGTCACTTTGATCCATTTACATTATTTGGTTAACGTGTAAGTGCAAGTAAGTGGCAAGTGAGCTACAAGAATGCAAACCAGAACATTGTTTTTCACTTACATGGACTCTGAGCTCAGGAAAGACTTGTTGCTGGAGCCTATGCTGCGCTTTATGTCTGCTTCTGGAACATATAACAACATTAAAAGTGATAATTGAACTAATCAGGCCAAATAATGTCAGGGGGACAAACTCCTATACTATAAAAATATCTGCAACCCCTCAGTGGATGATATTTTCACCACAAGTCACATGACCCAACTTATTAAAGCTAAGCAGCACAGTTTTTAAACAGAATTTTTGAAAAAAAAATGAGCATCATGTTATATTTGAGAGAGCAGAACATTGCCAACATTATTATAATATTCTAAATGATATAAAAGTTATTTCAACTAAGAAGTATTTTTAAAATCAGATGTCAGAATTCAGATATACAGGACAGGGAGTCCTTAGTTTGCACAGTGTTATAAGAATACATAGCCATGTGGCACAAGAAGGAATGCTCAGTGACAGAAGTACTCATTTTTACTTGTTTTGCATTTGATTGTTTTATATCTATGGACAGTTTCTCATACATATATTTACTGTAATTATGAATTTACTATTGCATTAGCATAGGTTAGTGATAGACCACTGCTTATTCTGATTTGCATACAAACGTTGGCATTCAGAGCCCCTTAAATTTTTCACTCTTTGTTATTATATTGCAGCCATTTGCTAAAATCGTTTAAGTTAATTTTTCCCCTCATTAATGTAAACACAGCACCCCATATTGACAGAAACAAAACGGAATTGTTGAAATTTATATATATATATATATTTAACTCGGGTGCTGTCCATTTCTTCTGATCATCCTTGAGAACGTTCTACACCTTCACTGGAATCTAGCTGTGTTTGATTATACTGATTGGACTTGATTAGGAAAGCCACACACTATATATCTACTACATAAGACCTTACAACTCACAGTGCATGTCAGCGCAAATGAGAATCATGAGGTCAAAGGAACTGCCTGAAGAGCTCAGAGACAATTGTGGCAAGGCACAGATCTGGCCAAGGTTACAAAAATATTCCTCTGCACTTAAGGTTCCTAAGAGAACAGTGGCCTGACTTAAACCCAATTGAGCATCTCTGGAGAGACCTGAAAATGGCTGTCCACCAACGTTCACCATCCAACCTGATAGAACTGGAGAGGATCTGCAAGGAGGAATGGCAGAGGATCCCCAAATCCAGGTGTGAAAAACTTGTTGCATCATTCCCTGAAAGACTCATGGCTGTATTAGCTCAAAAGGGGACTTCTACTAAATACTGAGCAAAGGGTCTGAATACTGTGGGGCTGTGTGATATTTCATTTTTTCTGTTTTAATAAAACTGCAAAAATTTCAACAATTCCGTTTTTTTTTCTGGCAATATGGGGTGCTGTGTGTACATTAATGAGGAGAAAATTTACTTAAATTATTTTAGCAAATGGCTGCAATATAACAAAGAGTGAAGGGGGTTTGAATACTTTCTGTACCCACTGTAACAGGAAGGCATAATCATCTGTATGAATGAAAGTATGACAGCTACAAGGCTTTCAGTAGGCCTCTGAAAGCCTGACAGAGGAAACAAGAGGACTCACGAGAGGATGGATGGCAGCTATACAGATAACTAACCAGTCCCTCCGCACGCATCATTGGAGGCAAAAACACAAAACTGAGCTACAAGCACCTGCACAATATCTAGCCAGCTTGACTCCAAATTGAAAACCTTAAACGTCTCCCTCACATTCTTCTGAGGTATGAAACATGCAACATGACCACCAAACAGTTAACTGGATTTTTTTTTTAAATCAGCTAATTGTTATTAGCTTTGAAGTGAGTGGTGCGAACTAGTTTATCATGACAGACTATTATGAGACAGAATTTCTCAGTTTGGAGTCAAGAAGTGTGTTTCCTTTATGAGGACCCCATCCCTCTGAACAGCCAGCAGATACCTGAGAAGAGGGAGGCAAGTGACAAGGAGAGGCCGTTCTGAGACACCGCCAGCAGGGACTGACCCTCACAGCCATCTGAGAGACAAAAACTAACACTCAGCACCTCTATCACCAAACAGCACCAACATTTCAAACCCAAAGATTGCTTACGTTGCATCCAAACACAAACACAGACACACACACATTGTCACCCGGGCCCCAAGACGCACAATGAAGCAAATCTCACAGGTCTATAACATAAAATGTATAGATGCACACACAAAAGAAGTCAACCCGGAGGCTTTACAATAAAAACAAAAACAAAAAAACAAAGCACGTCCGTATGTGTCCAGGACATGTTTGAAACTAGGAATGCCAAACCAAATAATTTGCAATCCCACCACTACAACATCAGAATTTAAAATTGCACGGGCTCCCTAATCAGAGCAAAATACATGCCTATCATATATAAAACTTAGAACAGGTGGGAACCTTTCTGAGACTATGCGCTATTAAATTGTTATGGCCCAATAATTCAGAGACAGGGACTGGTAAACCATTACAAAGACAAAAACACTTCACCCAGCTATTGTGCACACTAAGCATATGTGTGTGGTAAATGATTAACAGTGACATGTATAGTTAGCAGTATGAAGAGAATGTGATGATGGGGTTATGAATGTGGACCCAAAGCTTCCTGTTCACTGATTCAGTTCAATTCTCTCTGCCGTTGTACCTCGTAGTTCACACTCCTCCACCTCCTCGGCCGAGTCGGAATCTAATAGGCCGTGATGGGAGTCCTGGGAGCTCCTCCTTGAACCACTGCTATCCGTCGAATGGAACACTAGTAAAAACAACAGAATTAGATTGGCATACATGAATATTAGATGTTTAATTGAGAGAGTTGCTGTCTTCTCATACATTTGATAATCAAATAGACCGTAATACAGGAAACAACACAAATGCCCAATACAAATATTGATTTACGCAATCAGGGTTTGGACTAGACCCCTCAGTTGTCACTGAACCTTAATTCTTCATCTTACCAAGACCTTTGGAAAAAACTTTATATTTCCACCATAGTGGGAACAGTTTGGTAAAGGACATTTTCTGCTCCAGCATGACTGCGTCCCAGTGCACACAGCAAGTTCTATGAAGACATGGTCGGAGGAGTCTGGTGCATAAGAGCTATGCCATCAAAGCATGCGGCTGAACTACACCAGCGACTGAGAGCCAGGTTCTGACTGGGTGAACAATCAAACCCCCCCGACCTTCTTCGTCATACATCGGGTATGTGTAATGGTTATAGATGTGCCCAGAGGAGAAGCGGCTCAGAAAATGGATGGCTGGGTGTCTGGGAAGTTTAACTGCAGCTTACGGTACTGGGAGGCCGTGTAGGGCGGTAAGCGGTTGCGACGGATCTGCTGCCTTCGTAGGCGGATCTTCTGCTTGAGCTGCTGAATCTCAGAGTCACTGTCTCCTTCCTCCTCCCCCTCCTGTTGACACCGCAGGTTGTACTTCATCAGCTCAATGGCCGCAATAAGAGACTCTGAGATGCTAAAATGAGCGTTCTCCTACATAATGAAACAGAAACAGAAGCTTGTTTTAAGGATCTGACCATTTTTCTCAATTTCAGCATCAAGTTCTATAATTGAGCACCTTTTCAAGGTCAGCACAGCTGCCAAAGTCCTGCTCTGACAGGTAGCTGATGAGGCTCTGGCCCTCTGATGGCTTCCTGAACAAACCATCCGGTGCCCTGCTGTGCTGAGACCCATCTGGATCAACCAAAACAAATACATAAACAGAAAGCTAGGAAACAATCAAACAAAAACACATTGCAAATCCCCTATTTATCAAAGCCGTTACAAACCTACCGGCAATGGGTCAAAATCGGCAATAGACGTAGAGGCCCTACAATTTTTTTTGTCGCTTTTTTTAATATTCTTATCCCTCAAGCCTGCGACCCAGAAGAGGTCTAACTAATCGGGAGAAGTTTCATCATGCAACAAGATAATGACCCAAAACACACTGCCAGCACAACAAAGGACTTCATCAGGGGGAAAAGGTGGAAGGTCTTAGACTGGCCAAGTCAATCACTGGACTTCAACCAAATAGAGCATGCATTTTACCTCCTGAAGAGGAAACTGAAGGGAGAACAAAAAAGAACTGAAAGGGCCTGCAGGAAAGGCCTAGAAAAGCTTTCAAGTGAAGAATGCAACAGTCTGGTTAAGTCAATGGGTTGCAGGCTTGATGCAGTTATTGCAAGTAAGGGTTATGCCACCAAGTATTTTATGTTATTTACTTTAAGTTAATTTAATCATGTCTGTTCCAATACTTTTGCTCACTTGAAAAGTGGGTGGCTTCCAACAAAAGGTGCTCTGTCCTGAGTTGTTTATCACATCTTGATGTAAATACCATAAAATGAAAGCTGGCATTCTGAACATTTGGTCTCATATTCATCTTTTGATCTGCAACCCAAATGTCTTCAGTATACAACAAAAATAAAGGAATTGACCTTGCCGTTCCAATACTTTTGGAGGGGACTGTGTGCTGTGTCAGGACGTCTAAACTCACGAGACTCCATGTAAAGGGAAGTGGGCGTGCTGGCGTCACTGCGCTGGGATGAGAAAGGGTTGTACTCCTTAACGCAGCAGTCTTCGCTCACCGTTTCTGAGGGACAAAACATCCATATTTAGTGCCCCAGACTTTCAACAAATTCATTTAAGCCACATCATTCCTGAAGATGGGAAAATAAAATGGCTTTTAATTATTTTGGTTTCTTTTTTTTTCCCCCCCCACAAAATGAAAGTTTTTTTGTTTGCATGCAGAGACAAAATTAGGGACGCTGAGCTTCGATATGACGGCCCTCTATTAAAAACACTGTTATAAACATCATAAGAGCTGCAATAATTTCTGGTTTACAGCTTTACTTCAATGTACAGTATCACTGATAATCTGACTCATGAGGATGTAATGATCACTGCAGGAACACAAAGCAGCAAGGAAGGTGCATGATGGTCTCAAAATGAACAATCTTGAAAAACAAATGGAACTTGATTTAAGGGATGAGAAAAGTTCATCCACATGCAGTGGAAAGGAAAAAAGGGTGAAAGGGGTCAAGTGATGGAGTACAGTGGAACTGCACTGACAACCTGCTACCGGATCCTCTATTATTATGGTGACTTTCCGGTGGGCCCCTCCTTCATGCAAACAGTAGAAAAAGAGGTAGAGCAGAAAGAGAGCATGTTACCTCAACCAAGAAAGGAAAACTGTGAGCAAAGAGAATACTGTAAAGCAGTTTTAAGTTACAGAAAATGTGAGTCTATCAGTCATTTCTGGAGCAAATTTTCACTTTCTCCCAGTTGAATTATACATAGTTTCTAGGTAGAGTCAAATGTAATTACACCATGTGTAATTAAAAGGTCATAATATTCTCTAGTGTACGCTGGCTATAATGTATCATGTGTCACTAATAGAGATAAGGATAATATTCAATTCAGTAACTGTTAAAAATTTGGTCGAATGTGTGGAATTGCTAAGTGATTAATCATGCCTTGAATCAATTGAAGTAACACAGAGAGCACTACTGAGCTGCAACCAGCAGTGGGTCTGCTGATTGAGTCTCGACTAGTTCGTGGACTGAAAATGAAAACATGACATCAGCTATAGGAAGTTAAGCTACATCCACGCTACAACAACGCCTACATGCAGTATTATTCTGGTATCGAAACAGGAGTTCAGTACACTGAGAAAAGATTCTCACATCCCACTAAAAATTATATTTAAATTGCCAATACAGTAGTCCCTCGCTATATCGCGGTTCACCTTTCGCGGCCTCACTAAATCACAGATTTTTTACAGTGCAATTTTGGATGCTGTTTTTTACATCGTACGAACCCGCATTGTGTCCTAATTGACTTTGCATATTTTTTACAGTGCAATTCTGCATGCTGTGTTTTACAGCGTACAAATCCGCATTGTATTCTGCGTCCTGATTGGCTACGGTACTGCAGACCAATTTGAATCCATCTCTTCTGTGCCATGTCTCCTGTACAGCACAGAATGCGTTCGGCTTGCTAAATTTAAATTAGTGTTCCATTGCTAGCAGTGTGACTCTAAAGGGCCTCCTGTTTGCAATTTTTCTCCCAGACAAAACCAACGTCGACGAAACGTGCTGCACCGACAAGGGTACCTGCGGTCGCACCAAAAAGGCAAAGGAAAGTGCTAACTATCGAAGGTGACATGTCTGTTTATAAGAATCTTCTCGCCCAGAAGAAAAAAGAGCGGCAACAACTACCTATAACTATGTTCTCTCGGAAAAAGACAGTGGAAAAGGACGCTACAGCGGAGAGGCGTCAGGACGAAGAGGGACGGAGGAAGCGTGAAATACGCGCGAGTCACAATTAATAATTTCTTATGTTTCCAACCTCATACATTGTTCATTAAAATTAAATTTGTTATTTCTAAAAATTTTCATCATTATTTGTCAGAAAATGTTTACATTTGTATTTCTTAAACAAATGTTTGGGCATTAAAACAGGTTTTGACCTTTGTTTCGCTATACAATAATATTAACAATAACAAGTACAACAACAACAATAATAGTAATAATAATCACAATAATGTACTTATTTTTCTTCTAATAATTGTAAAAAAATAGTTTCCTACTTTGCGGATTTCACCTATCGCGGGTTATTTTTGGAACGTAACCCCCGCGATAAACGAGGGAACACTGTAATTCATTAGTCAATCGAGTAAATTTACTCAAATGCTCATCTCTATTCACCAATATTTTGTGTTGTGAATATTGATACAGCTAATGATCATTTCAATTCAGTTCCAATCTAACCAATTGTACTGTTACAAAACATTCCACAAAGCAAGTGTGTATGACCAAACAATCACGAATTACCTCATCACCCCCATTAATTTAGTAATCAGATTATTATCTGCGACTAGTTCAGATTGACTTACCTTTCCTGAGTTTTTGGGCAATCCCTGTGTCGGAAAACGAGCGGGTGTGTCCTCGAGACCCTCGGCCTGGTTCTTTCTGGCCCTCTGAAAAAGATGAGCGCCTGGGTGGAGGTAGAGCCATAGAATTTGGCTGTGGGGACAGGTCCTTGCTCTCGCTGGGCTCACTGCTCTGTGTGGAGCTTTGGGTGTTGCGGCGATTGCGTTGGCACAGATTACCAATGGCCAGGTACTCTGGACCGTCGTCAAATTCGCCGTCACCTGAATCTCCCGTGTCAGGCTGTGCGGAAGAGGGCGAGGGAGACTCTGAAAGAGAGCTGGAGGGTATGGACGCATGTCCAGGAGGGGGTGTCACACCCTGCTCGCTCTCTTCTGGCTTGGTCAAACACACCCAGGGAGGACCTAGGCTGCTGGCTCGTGAGGTAGTATCTACAATAGAATTCAACAGATGGAGAGATGAAGTCACAAGCCCTGCTGCAACTACTCAAAAAAAAACATGAATAGAGTCTTCTCCCCCAGATTTGCAAAAAAAATAATATTGTTTGCAAAAAAATAATATTGTGTGTGGACATTAACAATTCTTATTTGCAATCACCGTAGAGTATGTTTTAGTATACTATGCAATTAAAAATCTTGATTCTGAAAGGAAACTAAAAAAAAGATGTACTCATTTAAATTGACCACTGGATTACATGCTTACTGGGAATTAGCAATATTTCCTCACTTGCACTCTTGCTGACTCCTGTCATGTTGCCACTGGTGGTCGAGGCGGCCACATCTCTAAGGGAGTTGTTCGATGTGGTGAGCCTCCGGTTTAAAGACTCTCTTGCAGGTGCAGAGTCAGCGGTTCGCCAGGCCCCACCAGCCCCGGGCAACACACACAGGCTCTGGCTTTTCAACAGGCCAAGGCATGGTGGGTTCTTGAGAGGGGACAGCTGAAGGTTGTAGGATGTAAATGTGTTCAGGTTAGATAGGATCTGTCAACACTGATAGGTACATTTAAAAAACATGTGAAATCACCATTCCTAACTCAACAAAATCAAACTCAGACGCACCCCCACTGTGTCTATTTTGGCCAACAGTTTGGGGTTATTCTGCTCCACAGCTTCAAGACACTGGAACATGGCGGTGACGTGTGGCTCGCTGAGCAGGTAGGCATCCTCTGAAAATCAAAAGATTATGGCGGGAGAGAGGTCACGAAGAGAAAACAATGACAGAATATCGTGAAGGCAGTTTCATGAACAAATGTCATACCGTTGTAGTATTTTCTTGTATGTCCCTGATGCCGAAGCAGAGGTTTGAGCTGAGCTGACAGCATGTGGACCTGCAAGCTGTAAAGCAGCCAGCGCTCAGCCTTGTAGCTCTCACCAGCACTCTGCACCCTGCTGCTCACTACAGGCTCCAGATGACTGAACTATCAACGGCAGGAAGAGACAGCAAGGAAAAAAATACTTTAAATAAGGAAAATAAGACTAAAAATCTATTCTTCACTTCTATGGTAATCAACCTAATGTCAATAATGCCCGATATTAGTCGTTGCTTGCTGTTCATATTGTGACTCGCTTATTTAACTACGTGAGGGACCACAATAGTAGAAAATAAAACGCATGCGCCCAACTACCACCATCGGAGATTTATTTAAAAAAAATTGAAAATAATTTAAATTGCCATTTAAAATCATAACGGCATACATACAGTACATTATATAAAATACATGTACAAGTGCATAATACCTCTATTCGTTATTAACATGAATGCGTGCATTAGAGTGTGAGTTTATGTTGAAAAGTGTACCTGTTCAACATGTGAGGCAAACTGAGGGTTGATGTAACGAACACACCACACAAATGGCCAGTAGTCTCTCTGCTTATAATACACCTGCAATCCCAAAAAAAGCTTAAGTATCATATGAAGTATTTTATACATAAATGCAATGTACTGACAATGTAGTCAACTTTGATGAAACGTGTACTCAGGCACACAACTGTCCTAGTGTTCTGTTTGCTATCATGAAAGCTCTTCATGCCTTTTTGGGCAACATGAACATGTCAATGATATTTATTTTGGCAAACAAGAGATTTACTTTTCTCAAAAGCCTGATGCAATGTTACAATGTCACAGGTTGAACTGGTTTTCATTGGCAAATATTGATATTGATCATGAGAGTTTGTTAGAGGGAGTACTATCATTTCACAACTACACTTTCCGAGAAATGGAGAGTTTTGCAAAGAAATATAAATTCTTAGGCTGATTAATACATAATGCTTTTTCTTTGTCTATTTTGTGATGTTGTCAAAGAAAGGTAGCAGTCATGGCAAAGAAGAGAAATATAATAACCACAGCGCCAGAAAGGGAACTATTAGCATTGGACTTGGACTCTTTCTTGGATGCTCAGTACAATATAACTAAAGTGACAATAATACAAGAAGAAGATTGTATAATGATTAACTAACACACTTACATGACATTATGAGAATCCCCTTTCATATTTTTTTGCATGTTTGTCACACTGAAATGTTTCCCATCATCAAATAAATTGAAATATTAGTCAAAGACAACAAAAGTACACACAAAATGCAGTTTTTAAATGAGTAATGGGAAATACTCTTTCTGCTTTTTTTAGTTTTTCAATTATTCTGATGTTCATTGAAAAATGCTGCCAGACAGAAAATGGTTTTAGAGGACAGACAGAGGGACGGGGGGCAGGCCAAAGGAGTAGAGCAAAGAGAAATATGAATATCGACCACTGACCCTATTACTATGGTTACCAGGTCCCTGACTGGCAACCATTATCCCTGTACCGTGAATGTGTGGTGGGGTGTCATGCGAGAGAATCATGAGGTTCTTAACGAAGTGCAGCCCTAATGAAACCCCGAAATTCCTTACAATTGTACGTTAAGAAACGTTCTTAAACGGTTGGCTTATTTGCTCACGCAGTAGACACTTATTTGTTTCCAATTAACCTGTTCAAAACAGGTGTTTTTGAGCATTCCTCAACTTTACCAGTCTTCTGTTGCCCCTGTTCCAGCTTCTCTGGAAAGTGCTGGAGGAATCAAATTCAAAATTAGTTAATACCGTGCCATGAAAACGTATTGGCCCCCTTCTCAAATTCTTATATTTTGCATAGTTTTCCAGCTTTCATGTTTAATACCATCAAACAAATGTAAACATCAGACAAATATAATAATAAATTTGTTTGATGAGCTTAAAGTGGGGAAAATGCAAAAATATAAGAATTTCAGAAGGGGACCAATACTTTTTCACAGCACTGTATTTGCACAAAAACAATAACATTAATCAGTATGAACATTAAATATCTTCTCTCGGAAGTGTATTCAATTGAATATAAATTGAAACTGATTGTATTTCTGTATTTATTTCCCAATTTCTTTGGAATTGAGGTTTTTAATATATTTTTTTAACAAATGAAAATTAAGCATATTAAAATATTACTTAAAACACTCCCTGTGCAATTAATAAAGGTTTTATGATGACTCAGGAACACTTATATATTGTAATATATATTGTAATATATTGCTCTGGTAAAAATTGGACCAGTTTCACAGAATCTGGGTTGTGTTGGAAATTACAATAAATCCATGAATGGATTGTATTGTTTGAGATAGTGCATTATTTAATGCCTAAGAATCGCCTTTTCTTTTTTAAACAGGTACTTTGTTTTTTTTATCCACTTTTTTTTTTAAATAAACAGCATCCACATTATAATTAAATCCATAATCACACACAACAGATGCATCAAGAAAGGCACTAATTGTATGTCAATGGTTAATGTAGCTATATTATATACCCAGTAAACCGGGCTCACTTGGCTGCAGTTCATGCTAAAACTGATCGGTGGTCAGGTTGTTTTGAAAAAGCTTGTGATTTTGAACTGGCCTGTGTGTCTGACCTGCTCATTCTTCAGGCAATGGCTAAGAATGTTGTTCATGTCCTTGTGTAGGCGCTGCAGGCCGCCGTAGCGGGACCAGACGTTGGGGTTGTTTGTGGTCAGGAGGCCCTCCACTGTGGTCTTCAGGCTGGACAACAACTTCCAGAGCTCCCGCCTGGAAGGAAAGTCATGCAGAGGAGAGTAACGACATGAGGGGGGCAAGTTTAGGAATGAGGAAGGATGCTGAAGAAGTGCTGGCATTAGCAGTGTTGTGGCTGAATTTATTACTTACGTCAACTAAAATTAAATATATTTTCAGGAATTGCTAAATTCCAGTAACTTCCCTTAAAACTAGAATCAGCAAAAAAAAAAGTGAAAGTGCTGAGAGCTAAAAAATAACAGACAAATCATCTATTTTGCAATAGATAAATCCTTTTGAGTTCAAAATCCTCAAGAGTAGAGGTTTTAAGAATTTCCACAGTCGTATGCCTCAAACGTTGTACAATTTGTCCTAAATTTTTGTCAGCAAATGTTGGGAGATTTCAGCTTGGTGACCATCGAAAGGATTAACTCACAAAGTGTGCTTTGCTTTTTCTTTGGCTTTGTGTGATGCCGCCACAAAAACATTGAAGGCAAACCAGGAAAGTGTGATGAGGACCACAGAACAGTAAACTGAACATACTGCAACATAGGAAAGGCTCTGGATGCTCACTAAAACATGATCAATATAATTAATATAAGTGGCATAGACAAATTAATTGTACCAAACATAACATGCAGATGAAAGCATAACTGAGTATTTTAGCTTCATTTTAGCTTCTGTTATACCCCTATCAACTGCATGTTGAAACTACTTAAAACATTGTTGTGTTAATAAAGGTTGGAGGTTCCACTGCGCTTTTAGCCAAACACAAGCACAAAATGTGCATGACCTCGTGTTGTTATGTCAGCCATCATCTGTTCATTGTGCCTGCAGAGGAACACTCAGAAATGCAATATGGGTGCATTGTCTTCAGAATGACATGCGGTATTCCAAACAGTGACTAACTCCCTTCTCACAGTTATTTTGCATTTTCATACTCAAGTCACAGCAGTGGAATGCTGATGCACCAAAAATGTCAATAAAAGTTTACTTTCCTGAAGCTATTAAGCACTGACATAGGACTAACTTCCTTTTGCCTCAAGTCAGCAGACAGGAAGGCTGCTGAAACGCTGCCATTAAATCAAAGCAACAATTAAATGCCTTCTCAGTGGGGATGAGCAACTCGGGCATTCCTTGAGGGTCAATTAGGAAACACTGGTTATATGGCTTCTGCTGACATGTGACCTGTTCTTTAACAGCCAGTCTTGAAATATGCTAGAGAGAAGGAAGGATGAACTACAGACTAACAAGAACTCCTTGGCTGTGTGACTGCACTCCACACAATGACAATAAATGTAATCAGATTTTAAAGACGCTGCTGACTCACTGAAGGAGGTTTGTAAAAAGCTATGGAACCTGCAAAAGGCACGGCAAGGTTTATATCTGAAAAACTACTTATCAGATCACATGATCACATTATCTATTTGATAAGTCATGTATTGTACATCTCTACATACACATGCCAAGGAGGAAAATTCCAGAACAAGAAGGTTAAGATATCTTTTGTGCGTGTGTGTGTGTCAGGAAAAAACCTAGAACAACTTCTAACTACTGTGGAAAAGGAGGTGAAAACAAAGGTGATCATTTTTTGGCATTAGACAGATAAATAAACAGGCAACAATCATGATTAACTCCACTAAGACAGAAAGCGTGTGAAAATAAATTCCTTGGAGTAATTACTATTCTACAGCAATCTAAGGATGTCTTAAACAAAACATAATTATACACACTCTACTGTTCACTGGTACTGTCATACAGTATATGACTTATTCTGTTGAAATATGGGGCTATATGTATAAACCCAACACTTACTCAGTATTCCATCTACAAAATAGGCAATCGGAATTATTAATCGATCTGGTCCCATAGAACCAACCAATCAACGATGTACGCACTCAAATTCTATGACTTGATTGAATTCAAAACAGCACAGCTGATGTATAAAATACACAACAATTCACTTCCTCTCACTACACAGAGGCTGTTCAAGATAAGAGACAGTTGTTATAATCCGAGAGGAACAGGGATACTTAAAAAATCTAAAGCAATAACATATAAAACAGAGATGTGTTTCCATAAAAGGAATTTACTTATGGAATGATTATGACAATGAATTGAAAACATAGCTCCCTAATTATGTTTAAAAAGTTGTTTAAAACAAGAGTGACAAAGAAATATATGAATCAGGTATAAGGGAATAAAATAAAATATTGTATGTTGTGTATATGTATATATGAGAGATAAACACACTAATATTGATTAACTATGAGTATGATGAAAAGCTAGCTTGAATATTGCAGTTTGTATGTATTTCAACTGTCAATCTCCATTAAACTTGGATGGACCCTTTATTCATAGTTATTTATAGTTATTTGTATTAGGTATGCATGTGTGGTTAGCACATCTGCCTCACAGTTCTGGGGATCGGGGTTCAAATCTAGGCCCCGCCTGTGTGGAGTTTGCATGTTCTCCCCGTGCCTGCGTGGGTTTTCTCCGGGCACTCCGGTTTTCTCCCACATCCCAAAAACGTGTGTGGTAGGTTGATTGAAGACTCTAAATTGCCCGTAGGTGTGAATGTGAGTGCGAATGGTTGTTTGTTTATACGTATGTGCCCTGCGATGGGCTGGCGACCGGTTCAGCCCGAAGATGGCTGGGATAGGCTCCAGCAGCCCCTAGTGAGGTTAAGCGGTAAAGAAAATGGACGGATGAATATATCGATACTCACAATATAATGCATATGATTAATTTAGTACTTTATTATGTCAATACCACTTTACATGGACCGGCTTGTTCAAGAATTCTTAGAATATGTACAACCAGCTTCCTAAATCATTACTATTATACTAGTCAGGTATGTTCGCAGTATTAGGGGTAGGACCCGTTTTTTTACTTCCTCCAACATAGACATTGTAGATTCCCTTTATTATCATTTCTTTGTTTACCTTGTGTTGATTGATTTGTTTTCTGTATACAGTGCCATGAAGTTATTGGGCCCCTTCTCAGATTTTTCTTAAGTTATTTTTAGCATATGGTAGGGGATGGAGCCGAAAAATGGGCGTGCCCCAAAATGGCCCCAGGGCCATAGTTTGGATAGACCAGGTATACATGCTAGCTGCGTGGTGTTGATGCTTTATGATCCTTAAGTGCTTTAACGTCATTTTGTGGCATCTATAAGCAATTACAAACCTCTTTAATAGGGATGGCATCAACTTTTTCCAGATTTTCACTGTTAGTTGCAAGCCTAGTTTGTTCTGTTTCCCCCGCAAATGTCGGGGGTTCACTGTATATTTGATTTGATATATTACAGGAAGCAATATTGTACAGTGTATTGTATGAAAGCATTTAGTATGTTGTTATATACTTACCGTTTTATATTTGACTTTTATATTTATCGCCTATAAGTGTTTTACTGTTTTTTTTCCACTTTCGACTTCACTAGTGCGTTACCTCAGGTTACTGTTACTATCGTCCCCTAGGGCGCGTCTCGACGTTAGTACAAAGTATGTTAAGTTTGAACCGTGGTATGAACACTTAGGACCCCCAGTGCGGTACTGTATTCATAAAACGAATGGTAAAGGGGGAGCTACCGCATTCAGACCAAAGCAACAGCACCAGAAAAGCGCTCGGCTCCGACCTGTGTGTTTGTGTCAGCACTCCTCACCAGGCAGGCCTGACGAGTAAAATTCCAGAATAAGACTGTTCCAAAACGACAGTTTCTGAGAAAACACAAGGTCAAAGCGCTCGCTTCCAGCGCACACACTGCCCTACCACACGCCAACTAACAACGCGTATATATATATATAAATATAAATATAAATATATATATATATTTTTTAAATGAGTATAGTTTCTGTTTGTGAACTTGACAACTGTCAACATGAATGCCAGCTAATTAGCCTAGCAGCTAGGTGTTAGCTTTATCAGTTTTGCCAGCTGACAGGTGCCTATGTAAACGCACAATTCAGGAGAGCGGTGTCACGTCGTCAATATGCCCAGCGTGGTCTACATGTATTAGACATGCGTTTCAACCTTCAGCCGACTATACCCGTACAGAGCAAGACACATCCCCGGCTGTCACTCACTCACCTGCGTTCCGCCGCCTCTCCGTCCGACGTTATCTCCATGACTTCTGACAGGAATCGAGTAACGGGCTTTCTGAGGTACTGCATGAAAATAGCTGGAATTGCCGAATATGTTTGTTTCTCAAAGAATGTGCACGGGTTTGCAGTTGTCGGCCATCTCGGCCCCGCCTGTCTCAGGCGAGCCCGGAATCCAAACAGTGGCGGAGGCCACGTGACCTGCTTGCATCCGCGAGGAGTGGGTGGACAGCGCCCCCTGTTGTTCGTCTTTGATGGCGCACCATAAGTATTGAGCCAAGAGGGCGGATAATGTACGCATGCGTAGTATTGATTAGTAGTCAACTTCCGTTTACCAAAAAGAAATCGCAACCTTCGTTGACCACAAGATGGCGCCAAATTATAGTCTGTTGTGTTGCTAAAACCTATCTATTTAGAAACGTACATAACAAATTTGCAAATCTCTCGTATCCCAAAAGAAAATGATGTTTCTATTTTCTTTCATAAGGAATTATTTTTAAAGTCAATTTTTCTTTTTTTACAGTTAATATTTGTATTTTTTTAATAGTAATTTAGTCTTTGGGTTAAACAGTACTGATTTAAAAAATATTACGTCAACACTAATAATATCCATCCATCCATTTTCTGAGCCCCTTCTTCTCACTGGGGTCGCGGGGGTGCTGGAGCCTATCCCAGCTATCATCGGGCAAGAGGCGGGGTACACCCTGAACTGGTTGCCAGCCAATCGCAGGGCACATATAAACAAACAACCATTTGCACTCACATTCACACCTTCGGGCAATTTAGAGTCTTCAATCAACCTACCACGCATGTTTTGGGGATGTGGGAGAAAACCGGGGTGCCCAGAGAAACTCCACGCAGGCACAGGGAGAACATGCAAACTCCACACAGGCATTGAACCCCGGTCCTCAGAACTGTGAGGCAGATGCTCTAACCAGTCACCCACCGTGCCTAAAGAGTGATTCGTTCGTTGAACCTCTTTGATTGTGATCCACTTAGGAGCGATTTACTAGTACGATGAGTGATTCGCTTGCGCAAGGAACGGCGTACTACGCAGTGAACGTACTCATGAGTGATTTTAACCGCAAGTCCTGAAGTCCTCATGGGGATAGCGTTCACTAGCAGCCGTTTCTTCAAGCTAACGGCTAATGTTGAGTCGGTCAAGCACATGAAAACAAGCACACATATTTAAAATAAATGTAAATTAATAATAAATGCATATAGTTCCCTCTGTGTCTCTAATGAGATTATTAAAGCTTTTTATTTAATAATAATAATAATTTTAATGATAATAATAATACATAAAATTTATATAGCGCTACTCAAGAAACTCAAATACCCTTTCCACTAATCAGATGACAATAACAGTAAGGTGAGTGAACAGGAAGCCCTTTTGAACGAATTTTTTTAAAGAATGATTGAAAATGATGATTCAGTACACTCAAAAGAACTGCCGTGTCTATCGCTAAACTCACTTTTTCTATATGCACCTTGTGATTTGCTGGCAACCAGTCCAGACAGTACCCCGCCATTCGCCCAAAGTCCGCTGGGATAGGCTCCAGGTCAATGATGACTTTCAGTCATTTTATGATCAGTGTTGACCCAATCCTTATAACATTTATGGCATTCATCAATATCTGACTTTGTTTATAGAAATAGCCTGCAAAGTTGTTTTTGTGACTGGATTCTGCTTTGGTTTGTACGCCCTCCATCATATGAAACCGTTGCATCACTTCTTCAATGACAGTAAACACATTCATGAGCATATTACACAAACCTTGTCCATGCAAGATGTTTCTACAGGATGGAGACAGATGTTTTCACCAAGTCACCAAGTTCACATATGTAAACTCCCCTGTGGCTGCAGTGGGGTGCGTCACACGTACTGTGACTGTAAGTCTTCTTCATAGGAATTATGAGGTGTGGTTTCAGATGACTGAACGGTGAGTAATCATTTCATAACATGCGGGTAGCCCTGCAAAGAGCATTGAAGAAAAAAATGGATTACACAAGATCCCATTTGTGTGGGGCCATGTGACATTGAGATAGATCACATTCTGTGTCGCTTTAATATGATGCTTGTGATTGTCTGCTACTGTTATGTGGTGCCATAAGCAGACGGAAATTTGATTATATTGGGTTACTGGCTCAAAATGACTCAAATGGATTGCTTTTGGAAAGCACCTATTACCTAATATGGCTGAATTCACGGTTTCAACTAGTACACAAACAGTTTAATTATGGTGTCTTATTTGAATAAGCCTGAATTTTTTTTCTGATTTAGCGTCACACAGTTGTGTACAGAATAACAGCAGTGTTTAAGAAAAAGGATTCGTAGCTTTTATTGTTATAAATGCAAATAACTGTAGATTCTGTTCCAAATCAACACATGAAGAAGAGCTCATCAAAATTAGTATTCATTTACAGAAAGTTAAGAAAAAAGTATATTGGGCTCTTTCTAAAAAATTATGTTTGCATTTTTCATTACGGACTCAAACATCCATCCATCCATTTTCTCAAGTGCTTGTCCTCATTAGGGTCAACTCACAGCACAGGTAAGTAGGAGCCTCTCCAAGCTGACTTCGGGCTAGAATAGTACACCCTGGGGTGGACATAGAGACAAGCAACCATTCACACTCACATTCATGTGTGTCACTATGGACAATTTAGAGTCTTTAACTAACCTAAGAGACATATTTTTGGAATGTGGGAGGAAACCTCAGGACCCAAAAAAAAAAAAAAAAAACTCGCAGGAAAAATTCCACACAGAGATGTTCCAATAGGAACAGGAATAGAATACTAATCCTGATTTCCTGACTGTGAGCAGCTACAACCTCCATTTACTATATGACGTGAAAAAAGAGTGGGGATTCTGTGCAATCATGTTTAGTCGTGTACCCACAGTTTCGGAAAACTCCTTCACTTCTGTGTAACATGGGGTCAACCTGAACTGCTATTCTGCTATACACAGGACAGGTTGGACTACATTCCACATGTAGCAGTTCACGGGAGCCTAAAGTTGGTCGATGCCGTGCAACGCAGATGTGAAGCATGTGCCTGTTTTGATATAATACCTATTGTAAGGATTTGAATCTTTATTCTCCTTTTTAAAACATAGTTATTCTAAACACAACTGTAATGGTGCACACTGTAATTTCAATATCTACGGAACAGTACTCGTTATGGACAAAAATACTGGAACCCCCGGCCATTACACCGACAGGAAATGTTCCTCCAAACCAAACTCAGCCAGCCACACCTTCATGGACCTCATGCTGGAACAGAAAATGACCTTCCCCAAAGTTGGATGCATGACTTTTGTATGATGCAGAACACAGGTGTCAAACTGGTGGCCCGGGGGCCAGATCCGGCCCGCCACATCATTTTATGTGGACCGCGAAAGCAAATCAAAAATGCTCGTTGTATTCTGGTGTAATACCATTGAGATATTTGCAAGCATTTGTTTTTGTTACCAATCCCACTTTGAAAATAAATGTAATAGTCGAAAAACATGTTTTTATAGGCTTCTGATTTCAAAACTGGTTATTCATCAATGTGTTGTTTATATTGTATGTAATTACAGTGTATGAGGTAATCTTTCATTTATATGGGTTCACAGTTGTAGTAGGCCTCCGAGGGAAGTCATAGATAGCTATGATGTGGCCCGTGACAAAAATGAGTTTGACACCCCTGATGAAGATTAAAGGGAAATAGGGTTCAGATCAGGGCAGCATGGTGAACTAGTGATTTGCACATCTGCCTCACAGTCTGTGGTTCAAGGTTCAGATCTTGGCTCTGGCCTTCCTGAGTGGAGTCCCCTGCAATTTGTTGGGAACCAGTACAAGAATACTCCACCTCTCTCCCAAAGTTAGCTGGGATAGGGCCCAGCTCATCTGTGACCCGAATGAGGACTATTGCTACAGAAAATTGATTTTTGGAGGGTTCAGCCCCTGATTGATTAGTTACCAAATTTGTTGGGCCTGTCGCTACTTTTCTCCGCATAGCAAATGATCTGCTGGCCTCAAGTTACATGTCTGCTTTTTAAGTCGTGTGGCAAGTCTCAAGTACGTTAAGGAGTCAGGACGGGACTGTGTGCATTCTGACTTTGTAGTTTAGTTGAAATTATCATGCAAAGTCTTGAAAGGGAACTTTTTATGGAAAATTTATTTATTATTGTTTGTATACAAATACGGCGGCACGGTGGACGACCGGTTAGAGCAGTTCTGTGGACCCGGGTTCAATCCCCGGCCCCGCCTGTGTGGAGTTTGCATGTTCTCCCCGTGCCTGCGTGGGTTTTCTCCGGGCACTCCGGTTTCCTCCCACATCCCAAAAACTCCCACATCCCATTAGTTGGTGACTATAAATTGCCCGTAGGTGTGACTGTGAGTGCGAATGGTTGTTTGTTTGTATGTGCCCTGCGATTGGCTGGCAACCAGTTCAGCGTGTACCCCGCCTCCTGCCCGATGACAGCTAGGATAGGCTCCAGCACGCCGGCAAGTGACGAGAAGCGGCTCAGAAAATGGATGGATGGATGTATACAAATATTGTATCTGGGTCTCTGCAGAGGCTGCCGACACATCGAGTATTAAATTAAACACTAAAATAAATGATTTGCTATCTGCTTATTTATGGAAATGTGCCTGTGAGTTAGCCCTTCTGAACCTTCGCCCCACTGTTATGTACAAGTGTAGTTGACTTTGAAAAACACCCCCTACCCTGAGTTTCTGCACCCGACCTCAACCTCAGCTGGTCGAAAACTGGAAACCAGGAATCAAACACTATCATGCAGAGACACTAGCATGCAGAAACACCAACATCCCCTTGTGGTGCAGAGCTGTAATCAGTTTTCTTGGGTGCACAGATTTGCATTAGGTAGTAGCGTTAGCTCCTGATAAACAGAGGTGGGTCGAGTAGCCAAATATTATACTCAAGTAAGAGTACTGTTACTTTAGAATAATATGACTCAAGTAAAAGTAAAATGTTTACTTGAGTAAGAACGTACGCAATGAAAAAAACTACTCAAGTAAAGAGTCATTTGTGAGTCACTTCAGATTTTTTTTTTAAATCAGAGCATGAACATCAAATAAAACAACAAATATATATATGGGAGTCAACACACACCTGCGACCATTTCAATGTTTCACTGACTGCAAAAATCAACAACACATGCATTGGTCCCGACAGAAACATTATTTGTTTTATTCACTTTAATGCAGAAGTGGGTAGTAACGCGTTACATTTACTCCGTTACATTTACTCGGCTGTTTTTTTCCCCCCTAAAATGAGTCATTTTGATTAGATTTGATTGATTTCGCAAAGGTTACTTGGGCGGTCATGTGACTGCCTTGTGTCGTCTGATTAGTGAATTGGAGTCAAATGACATTTGTGTTCACGTCTGACTGGCGCAACGGGCACGCAGGAATGGATAAATAAAAGTAGCGATAAACGGTGTAAAAGTATCGATCCTTCTTCACATAAATACTCAAGTAAAATTAAAAAGTACAGTGCATTTGAAGTACAG
Source organism: Phycodurus eques (assembly GCF_024500275.1). Classification (NCBI taxonomy): domain Eukaryota; kingdom Metazoa; phylum Chordata; class Actinopteri; order Syngnathiformes; family Syngnathidae; genus Phycodurus; species Phycodurus eques. The sequence goes on along the minus strand of NC_084532.1, from coordinate 12,978,872 downwards.
TTTATTGAAAATGTTACTTGGGTAAATGTAACGGAGTAAATGTAGCGCGTTACTACCCACCTCTGCGGATAAGCGGCACTTGATTGCGCAGTGAAGTTCTCGACGCAGTGGCAGTGGGGAGTACTTGCCTTTGGTGATGTGTCCATGCACCACATACACACAACATAGTGTATGAAATGTTGCTTCCACAGGTAAAAATGTTTTTATTGTCTTTATTGATGCTAGCTTTTTTTCCACACTCTGGACTCCTCTTTCGCATGTGGACGCAAGCAGCTGACCAGGTGCACCCTTGCCAGCAAGATGACCAAAAAGAGGCCGCTGAGTGACACTGGAACAGGAGATGGCCATACAGCGGCAAGAATGTGCACACTTGCTGGTGAGATCCACACTTGTATGAGACAGTACTCAATCAGCGCCCTAAAAACAGGCTGGTTCAGAAGACAGAAAATAGGGTGAAGAAGTGAAATGAAGTCTAATATAATTCTTGATCCTTGTGGTATTTGAACAAACGCAAAGTCAAAGACATGTTCATAAAGCACCTGGGAACTGTTTTACATTTTAAAAAAAAACAAGTCTTCTTAAAAGCAGCACCACAGTGTCTCCGTTGTTTATACCGTATTATGTAACACTTGTGTGTGTGTCATAACTGCTGTTATGTTCTACAGTGAAAAAAAAAATTATAAGGCAACTTGATCACATCAATTACATTAAAATCCAATTAGAAATAAATGGTCATCCAAATCCCATTAGAAATTTCTTTGGGACTAATTGATCATTGATCAGATTACATTAACTTCATTCTGTAAGACATTACAAACGCAAAGTGGATTCACATGGAGGCGCTGATAAACCCAGAAAGAGCCAAAGGTTCTTGGAAGCTGCTGTTTATTTGGGACAAATGTGCAACAGCCTGCTCTGAAGTTCCCTTGACCTGTTATGAGAATTTCCATCAATAGAATGCTCCAACAAACCTGAGGAAGAAGCATGTTTTTGAAACAGGTTGTTACTTGGCTTGTGACACACTGGCTGCAGTTTTGGACAAGGCTTTTACGAGTTGAGAGTTTTGGTCCAGAACTCCCCACCACACACAGGATATGCATCAGGCATAAATAACATCAGCAGCCAACCACAATGAAGAGTGAAGACAATTGCATTTTACTTAAAATATATTTATATATCTTTTAATAAAGATATATAAGTCGTTCATCCGGTTTCCACCCGCAGACCAACGGCCAGACTGAGCGGGCAAATCAAGATGTGGAGGCTGCTCTTCGCTGTGTTTGCCATCAGCACCCCTCCTCATGGTCTTCTCACCTGCCTTGGGTGGAATATGCGCATAACACCCTCGTTTGCTCTGCTACTGGACGGTCGCCTTTCATGACTGCATACGGTTACCGGCCGCCGTTGTTCCCTTCTCAGGAGAGGGAGGTGGTCGTCCCGTCTGTACAGGTCCATCTCCGAAGGGCTCATCGGGTGTGGCGGGATGCAAGGGCGGCCTTGTCCCGTACTGAGGCTCGCAACAGGCAGTTAGCTGATCGTCATCGGATCTCAGCTCCTCCCTACCGTCCTGGTGAGAAGGTCTGGACGAGATTTGCATTTGGCCGGGGGTTCTAAAAAACTGGGTCCTCGGTATATTGGTCCTTTCGAAATTGACTCTGTTGTCAACCCGGTGGCAGTTAAACTTCAGCTCCCTCCCACCATGAAAGTTCACCCGGTATTCCATGTCTCCTTGCTCAAGCCGGTTTCCTCCAGCCCCCGGTGTCCTCCAGCGGTGCCTCCTCCTCCTCCTCCGCGGATGGTTGATGGTGAGCCAGTGTACACGGTGGGGGAACTATTGGATTCCAGAAGAAGGGGCAGGGGTGTGCAGTATTTGGTCGACTGGGAGGGTTACGGCCCTGAGGAGCGTTCCTGGGTTCCCCGCTCTTGGATCCTAGATCCGTCCCTTCTCCGGGCCTTCCACTCTCTCCACCTGCAGAAGCCAGGAGGCGTCCTTTGAGGGGGGGATACTGTCATGGCCCTGTGTTTCAAGTTGTTTTTCTTTGTGTTGCAGTGTCTGGGTGGGGGTGGACATCGGTGACGCACCTGTCATGCATTGTAATCATCAGCCTTTTTAGGGGCCACCGTGACAGTGTGTGGGCGTCGGAATATTCACTCGTTTTTGCCGCCGTTCTGACCGCTGTCCAAATTTAGGCTCAATACGATTATACCACACGGACCGTTTGTCGTGTCTCCCTGCGTTATCTGTTTTTGATGGTGAGTTCCTTTCGTTTCATATGTCTCGCCATCACATGCTCTGCCCTTTAAGTAGAGTTGTTTGGACCTCTGACCTGGAGTCTATTTTTTGAGATCTGCTCTTACGGCATTGCCGATCGTGACAGGTTCAGGTCAAAGTGCAAATAAACTCCCAACTTGAACCAAAGAAACGTCTACAGAGCAAGCTTACCAAATTAAACTTAATTCCAGAAAGAAGCGACGAGTTTAAAATACGTTTGGCTCATCGCTTTAAAGCTCTTCTAACGCTGGAAGACACAGATCTGTCAACACACGACGAAATTGTAAATGGGAATTCTTCAAACTGCACACAAAGTAGCACCATCAACGAGAAAGACGACAACATCCAGAATATCTAAAGCTACTCTCGAAGTAATGAAAAAGCGATGAGAAATGAAGAAAAGGGGCAGCATTATCAACAAAATTGAATATGATGAATTGTGCAAAACGATTCGGAAGAAGATACGAGAAGAATTGAGAACTTACAATGTTCGGGTTGTTCACAAAATGCTTGAAGCTGGACACGGAATAAAAAACATAAAACGTGCATTAATTCGCCACAAGAAAATAATTTTTGCTTTGAAAATGGAAGATGGAATGATATGTCACAGCCGCCAAGAAATCGTACGAGTTAAAGAATTTTATACAAACCTATACAGTGACCCTCACCGAATGATTACTGGAAAGCTAGAAGCAGACTCAGTTCCATGTACCCTGAATGAAGTGGTTGAAAATGCTATAAGTTCACTTAAGGCCGGAAAAGCTTGTGGTCTGGATGAAATTTCTGTTGAAATGCTTAAAGCAGGAGGGAACAAACTTAATAAGATCCTTTTAAAACTATTTCAACGCTGCTTGGATTTGCGAGAAGTAACGGCGACATGGAAAGACGCAGAAATACTTTTACTATCGCTCAGGTCTGAAAATGAACAAAAGCAAAACGAAGGTCATGTTCAATCGTTACTGTCCACAGAAAGATATCAAAATGGAGGACTACGCCGTTGACAACTACATCTATTTAGGCCAACTTGTAACAATGGATGGAAATACAAGCACTGAAGTTGAACACCGCATAAAGCTTGCCTGGCATGCTTATGGAAGGCTTAGTGTTATATTCAAGAACAATCTCCCCATTTGCTTGAAAAGAAAAGTTTTCGATCAATATATTTTACCAGTTCTCACTTACCGTAGTGAAACTTGGACTACGAATGCCAAAGTTATACAAACACTATGTGTAACCCAAAGGAACATGGAGCGCCAAATATTAAAAATAAGCATTCGCGACAAGAAAAGTTGCGCAAGAAAAGATGCAGCTGGATAAGACAGCAGACGCGAGTTACCGACGTCAGTCAAAAAATAAAAAGCCCTAAATGGAAATGGGCTGGCCACGTTGCCCGAAGAGCTGACAAAAGGTGGACCACAGAAACTATCAATTGGATACCACTGGACACAAAGCGACCACAGCGAAGACCTAAAAGTAGATGGATAGATGAAATCATTAAACACACCGGAATACACTGGCAACAAATTGCAAAATGTTGTAGTAGTTGGAAACGTGAAGAACAGGCCTTCATCCTGCAGTGGATAGATAATGGCTGATGATGATTATGATATATACATATATATACATACCTTGTCACTATGAGTCAGTAGCAGCATTTGGTAATAAACAAGCAGCGTTGTGTTGATGTTATTCATGTATGAATGATAACTACCTGGCAGGTAGGTATAAGTAAGGATGACTTCATTCTGGATTTTACACATGCCACAGGTGTCTTTCCTTCCTGCCTGTGTTGGACTGAAACCTGACGCATACTTCACCGGCCTCTAAATTACGTGTCAAATGCTCAGCTGAAAACTAAGTGATGACAGATATAAGAGGTTATAAATAACATTATTGGTCTCTTTGGAATTCACCAGTGGCAGGCACATGCAGTGCGCAACAGAAATCTTTGATCAGTAAACTTTTTATCCAATTCTCAGTGAGCAAATAAACGCTTCCAAGAATATTGATAATGATCTGTGGTTGAATTCTTTGTTTTCTAATGAAACATTTAGCTTTGTATACTTATTTCTGAGACATAAAATGAAGTGAAATTGCCAAGTAGTATTTTGTAGTATAGTATGCATCTATTATATATTCATTCTGAAAAGGAAGTCAATGTTTTTAACAAATCTGTTGGGGTGTCTCTCATCTTTGAATTACAGAACTGAGAAACATTTTCGCCATCACAGTATTTAACTTGGCAAATATAATAATCCAAGGCTATTTTTTATTTAAAAAAAAAAAAAAAAAAAGACAGATGGGGCATTAAACATGTTAAATGCAATCAAATAAATAACGTCATTACATACAGACGTTGCCAGCAACACTGTTGTGGTTATTTGCGCCTCATTGAATGACCTATTATCAAATTGGAGCCTGTATAATGAGGAACTCCAGTTTTGAGTTATATAAACTGTGAGTGTGAATGTTTGCTTATCTATGTTTCCTGTGATGGACAGTAATGAGACTACTTCAGAGCAACACAACATGGTAATAAATAAAGACATTTAGTCAGAGAGGTGATCCAGATTCAGGTAATACTATTCGTGGGTGGCCAGATGGCAGTTGATGTTACTCTTCAATGACAAAGCTGTATATGCTCTCTACACTTCCCTGGAGAACAAGTCATGTTCTTACCAAAAGGTTATTCGGTCAAATATATACACACATACCGATAAGTGGTCCGGATTCGAGCATGTTTCCTCTCTTTTGATACAAGCTGGCAGTACATACTGTAAGTAACATTAAACAACATTAAACATTTGTCTTAGCTGAATAAAGCACTGTTGCTTGATTACCTATGGGGAAAATCTTTCATCATAGTGATCATTTTAAATTAAGAAAGTCTTTGTACAGTACCCGGTTATTAAGCATACATTTGCCACATTTTGTTCCTCATGTGTTGTGTGTCTCACATTTTAAAAACTGTTAGGATAAGTTCAAAGTTGGCATGTGAGTACTCCATTTAAATTGCCTGTTATTTTCAGAGGCGGGTTGAGTAGCCAAAAATTGTACTCAAGCAAGAGTACTGTTACTTTAGAATAATATGACTCAGGTAAAGGTAAAAAGTAGTCCTCCAAATAATTACTTGAGTAAGAGTAAGAAAGTATTCAGTTAAAAAAACGACTCAAGTACTGAGTAACGATTGAGTAACTTTTTTTTTTAATCAGAGCATGAGCTGCAAGTAAAATAAACTAAATACAATATGAAGTGTAAATTCAGATATTGCCGAACACTATCACTTAATCTAGAACATAATAAATAAAATCTTTATGAAATAAAACATTTGTAAAATAACAAATTCAGGCAACTTCAGCTCCAAGAAATTGTATTATACTATATTGTTTCTACTTGTTAAACAGCACAATACTTTAGGCTCACCAGGCAGATTATAAAAACAAGAACAAGACTGCAACGGATATAAAAAGTATACACACCCCTGTTCAAATGCCAGGTTTATGTGTTGCAAAAGAATTTTGACCAAGATAAATAATTTAAAACCTTTTTCCACCATTAATGTGACATAGAATTAGTACAACTCAATCTCCTTGAGAGGCAAGGTGAAAATTAAACAACTGAAATAAACTTGAATGTTACTGATTTGGACTTCACGTTTAACTTTCTGCCTTCTTGGCCAGGTCACCATTGCAAAATAGATGTTCTGTTTTAACTGGTCTTTTACCAGGTTATATAAAGTTTAGATAAAATCAAAATAAATCTGGTTGCACAAGGACACACTCTTATAACTGGGATGTGGCTATGTGCAGAAGTAACAGATAACATTCAAAATCATGTTCAATGGGAGTCCAGACACACCTGTCACCATTTCAGTTTTTAAAATAAACAACATATGCATAGGGCCTTACATTAACATTATTTACTTTATCCACTAAAATTCCTCAATGAAGAAGCTGTTTGTTGACCATACTAGTGTGTCTGTGCCTGAAAGAGAGAGACAGAGAGAAAGAGGGAAAGTGGGAGAGTGAGAGAGAGAGAACAGAACATATCCCAAATGATGCATGTTTTACAGTTACTTGTGTCCATAAAATAGTGCAAATGTTGCATAGCACAGCCAAAACAACAGCAAAAACATCTGCAACTTACCACAAGGTGTTTTCTCAAGTTAGAAGTGGGTTGAAATATCCAAGTTTAGGCAATGACAAAACTATGCTGCATGTTAAAGCTGTTGCTGTTGTTTTTCGTAGTCTGTAATGTAAAAATGAGTCATGCATGGCTGTCACGACTCACTTTGATTGGCCCGCGAAGCTCAACAGAAGAATTTGTGTGCTGACGTGACTTTCTTGTGTCATGTGATTGGTGAACAAACGTCACTGTGGCAATCACGATGGATTGGAGCAACCGCACCCGAATCAGAAGTCAAAAACGAAAGTGTAAAAATAGATCCTGCGCACGCAATTATTGCAAAATAAAAGCAGCGACCGGCATGTAGATTATTGTAACAAAGCAAAAGTACCTTTTCTTAACAAATACTCGAGTAAAGTAAAAAACGTATGCTCCATTATAACTACTCTAACAAGTTCAATTTATCCAAAATGTTACTTGAGTAAATGTAACAGAGTAAATGTAGCGCATTCCTACCCACTTCTGGTTATTTTGCTGATCCAATTAAGTGTAGTGTGCGATTAGGTAACTAAAGACAAGCATATGTTCTTAATAAAACAGAAATTTATTGTATTCTGAAAACAAACTGTCTGAACAGCACATTACAAGGGCATCGTTAAGATTTTTCTCCAAGGCTCAGTGATCACTTCCATACAGTACACTTGGTATGTACACAGCATCTCCTTCAAATTAAACAAAAAAGAAAACATAAACCAATAATTGAATTTGTCACCAAAAAAAAAAGCAATTGTCCATTCTCTAGCAAGATAACTCATTGTACAATCACCAAGTATTTTGGTTTGCTTCTAAGCCACACAGACCGCATCAGAATCACCTGACGACAGGAGGCACAACAGACAAGACAGAACACGAACATCCCAATTCATAGATTCTCTCTCAAGACTGACTGAGTTCCAGCTTCAGGTTGAGAAATGTTTAATAGTTCCTTGTGGTTTGGATTTTGGAAATTGTTACGTGTGTTTTTTAAGGGTGTGTTGGAACGCTACAATCAAAATCTGAATGCTGAATTTGCTAAATACATTAAAATCTGTTAGGTAACAAAAATGGCTCCTTTTCTCACTTCTCCTTGACCCCTGCTGAACTTGTTCCCTTTCACGTTCATCACAACTATAGCCACAGACAAACACATTGACAGAGAAAACTGAGTGCTGGATTGAAAACAGGACTTGAAGAAAGTGGTTTGATTATAGGGCATGCAGGTCATGCAAAAGAGTCAAAAAATAAAGGGAGAAAGTGTGCGTTGAAAAATAATAATAAAGGGGTGAAAACAGAAAAAAAGACTTAACACAGCTTTGCGTCTTTGGTTATAAAGTAGGTCCAACAAATTCACAGCTTTTCATCCCCCAACCAAGCCCCTAACCTTTTTTTTTGTGTTTGTTTTTTACCCATTTAGACAAAGACCATCTAGAGAATTAAGTTTGCTTTATCAAAACCTCCCAGCACATATTCCATATCTTATCAGGTTCTCCCCTGTACTGTACATACCTTGTTCACTCTTAATACTTTACAAAATATACATTCAACCTGGATTTCACAACTCATGTAAATTCTGCTTTAGTGTTTTCTTCCAACTGTCTGCTCTATTTACTGACTTGTTTGTGAGAGAATACCGAAAAACCTGACCGATTCTAAAAAGACTATAGATTTTTTGTCTTTTGTGACATTGTTTGTGACATTATGAAAATAGCAGCCCTGTAATAAATAAATCCAAATACTAAAAGTGAATTAATGATGAAAATGGTACATGTCAAAGGATGGTGGCTCTGAGGAAACAACAACAAAAACTAACATAAGCTTTTTGTTGCAGCATATCATGAACGAGGCACTCGACTGGCTCCGCCGGACGCCTCCGCTGATGACTCATCCCTTGGTCACTTCCGGCCCTCATGAGCGATGTGGCATGTGGGAGCCTAGAGGCCATGCTGGACATTGCGGGAGCTCGATTTCCCACTGGGGATTTCCCGCATGTCATGCCCTGTCCTTTTGAACCACTTGTTTCCCCCCTGCAGTGTTATGGCATGCTCCTTCTGCCTTGTCCTGCCATCTACTTCAGCCAGTAGGCACAATAAGACTTTTTAAGGGGTAATGACGGCTCTCTTTTAAGATGATGTCCTTATTTTCCTTAAATGGAGCATGTGTAACGCAGCGCTGTAGGGACGGTATACGTTTGTCTCTGCTCAAGAGAGGTGTGGAATTGAGCATGTGGATCAGTGGATGCGCTTGGGTGCGTGTGGTTGGGTCACGCCGAGGTGATGTTGGGCTGGTGGGGGACACTCTGACTTCCCTCGTGGTGGGTCAAGGGGGCGCTGTTGTTTGTAATGGCTGAGTGTTGTTGCTGCTGCGGCGGAGGAGACGTGCTGCCATGGTTGGAAAGGTGGTTGAGCTGATCCGAGTTGGCCAACGACTTGAGCACGGCGTTCTCCCGCTCTAGCATCGAGTTCCGCTCGTACAGCTCCTTGATCTGCTCCTTCAGCACTTCTACCTCCTCGCGGACGGCATACATCAGGTGACTTTTCACCAAATCCTGAAGAAAGAAAGATAATTATCATCATCATCATTATTATTCATACGACTTAAGCAGGGTGCACACATACAGCGGTACTCTTGACTTCCGGTTTTTCAAGCTACAAGCCATTGCTTGGTCGATTTTTTTGCTTTGTGTTCCGAGCCAAAATGTGAGTTATAATCGAGCATCACTATTTGTGGCTGGCCAGACGCCAGTTGATTTCCAGGAAAAAACGGTCACTATGCTGGCTACACTTCCTTAAGGCATCCTAATGAAAACAGGACAGTCCCTGTTTTTAACAAAGTTTGTTTAGAGAAGCTGGTGCAAGTCAGCAAAGGGACGATTATCAGATTGCTTCAAGAGTATCGTGAAGGTTTATCGTGTTGTGGATTTTGTGAAGAATATTTCCTCCCAGATTTACTGGGAAAAGAGCCTGGGCTGACAATTGTAAATGTAAAAGCAGTTCAATATTTTCAATCAAAAATTGTTTTGGCCGTGTTTGTGACATAACACATAACAGCCAATTAGGAAGCGACCTGAAGCTCGTGCTTCTGGATGATATAAATAGAGGAACAACTGGTTGTGTTGAGTGTTTGGATAACTGGTCTCAAGTTATTTGGCCCAATAAAAATTAAAAGGAGAAGAATTTCCAACTGTGATGTAGTTACAAAATAAGACAACAGTTAGCATAGCTTTGTCTATTTCTTCTTCTATTACTAATTTCTTCTTCTTGATATTTTCCCGCAGTCTGGATTCCCTTTGGCATCATGCTGCCTCCCACAGGTCAGATTTGGTACTTGGACAAACATCTGGTTTAGGGGAAGAGACTCACGATTGTCGGTGGAGATATCGTTATACTCTACATAATATTAGAGTTGTAAGCAACCACATACATGGTGATTTCGTCCTTGTCCTCTCACATTTAAAAACAAATGTTAAAAATCGGAACGCGTGTACCCTACCTACACTGTGTTGTGTGTGAGGGAAAAACTCACCATGGCCTGCTCGATCTTGTTGTCTATGGCGACGACGCTGGCACCGGATGCACTGTGGAAAGAAAAAAGAAAAAAAAACATGAGAACCACACATCTTACTACATGCTTCACATCGATACTGTACAGAAGCCACATTCACATTATCACTTCCTTTGAGCAGCGCACGACCAGCTGCTAGCGACTTAAGAGTGACACAAAGAGATTTATTGAGGATTTTGCTAGGAGTCGACAAACAAACAAGCTATTTTCCCCCATGAAGTCATGAATAAGGACACACACAAATAGTTGTGTCATACACAACAGTGGTCCCCATACCCCGGTCCACTACAGTAAAAGATAAGCCATTGGAGATTTTTTAAAGATTTCCATTTCCAACATCCTACCTTTGTGAAGCGGGCTTTTCTGCAGTGACAGTAACAAAGACAAAACTACGGAGCAGACTGGACATAAGGAACAAGCCCAAGGCTCACACTGATTCTGCGTTGTGTTAATATATTTTTGCTGTCTCATGCCATACGTGTGTGAAGTCTGTCATATATATATATATATATGCGCCACACCTTGACAGCCGGCCTGTGAGAAAAAATGCCTACTTTAAACCGATCCGTGGTGCAAAAGAGGTTGGGGAACACTGATGTACAATCACCCTCTGTTTCTCAACAAACATGTAGATGTAAAAAAAAAAATTTTTTTAATTATAATTTTAAAATACAATGAATAAACTAAAATAAAAACATACATCCCCGCCAGGGCAGTAGAACTAAATAAAATTTGTGGGACTTTTATATCAAGTTTAGTTTTATCAAAGTTTGTGTCAACACAAACATGAAGCCACACACGAAATGAATCCATTTCTACAATATAATTTCAGTGGAGTTGCAGAATTAGAATCATCTTTATTTGCCAAGTATGTCCAAAAAACACACAATGAATTTATCTCCGGTAGTTGGAGCCACTCTAGTATGACAACAGACAGTCAATTGACAGAGAACACTTTTGAGACATAAAGACATTGAAAGTACAACACCAAGTCAGTCAACCCTGTGATGCGTCTACTACAGCAAATACAGAGCCTGACTTTTTCCCAGCTGATTTTGGGCGACAGCTGGGGGATCACCTAGGACTAGTCGCCAGCCAATGGCAGGGAATAAAAACCCAAAACTCTTGCCACAAATTGAAGGCATGAATAAAATGAAAATAATTTTCTGGCCAAAACAGAAGAGCCGAAGTTAATTAATAATTTTATTATTACAAATATTTGAGTCCATTCGCCATTCAATTGCTGTTGCACTTGTCCTCAGTTAGGGTCACAGGCACCTATCCCAGCTGGCTTTGTGTGATAGGCAGGGTACACCCTGTACTGGTTGCCAGCCAATTGCAGGGTACTTACAGGATTTCACATTCCCATTTATGTACAATTTAGGCTTTAATGGACCTTTAGAGTTTTGTGCAGTGCACAAAAATAACAAATGTATCCTCTCCACAACAAGTCAACTTTCACATAAAATTTCTCTGTTCAAAACACACAGACAAGATCCATGAGGGTGGAAAAGAACGACGCCTTTTAAAACTGTAACTCCCAACCAGTGTGCTGTGAGAGATCATCACGTGTGCTCTGGAAAACAGTTAATTTCATTTAATTAGTCAGAAATGTATTTACTGAAAACACTATCTTTGTTTATCAATGTCAGTGATGTATAGTGACAGGCGGAATAATTACACTTTTACTAGACTGCAAAAGGTACAATTAACCTGTGTATCGACCTGCAGCTGTTTATAAACAGAATAATCTGTCACTTAGTTCAATTCTGCAAGCATATAAGCTTTGTGTTCAATAAACAGGCCCAATTTCACACTATGCAGATTTGCAAGACACTTGAGACAGGTTAATCATTATTTGAAAATACTGTATGTACTTTTTTTTACATTTTTATTCTGTGTTGTGCCAAGAGATGCATCTAGTGTAAAATATTTGCTTGGCCCAAATACAGTTTGGAAACCACTGAGTCACTTGAGCACTGATTGCAAACCACTGTGCTGTGAAATTATCAGCTGTTCCTAAGGAAATCACCAAATTTCACTTAATTCTACTACATGGCATAAGAGCCATAATTAACCTGTGTATCCACATTTTGTGACATTTTTGTTTGCTCACTTGCTGTGAGAGTTATCTAATGTAAAATACTGTATGTCAGTCTCAATAATGTTTGGGAATCACTGAAGTATAGGACAAAGTTGCCACTAGGGGGAGTTGTGAGACATGATGGTGAGTGACAGGCACAAGGGTCATTCAAATTCCAAGTAGGGTTGCTGAAATAAATGGGGAGATTTTACTGTACGTGTATGCGTGTGTGTGGTGGTGGTGTTGGTGGGGGGTTGAAATGCAACGACTTTGGTTGTTTATGGAGTTAATATTTGAATGCTCGAATGTGAACATTGATCAACATCAACAATAACACGCGGCGTGCTGGAGCGCTCACGTCGAGCGCGTTGCACGACCACAGCACGGAACACACGTAGACGACCCTCACACTCACTCACTCACTCACTCACTCTCACACACACACACACACACACACACACACACACACACACACACACACACACACACACACACAAACACACGCGCGTGTGCATCCACGGAGATTCAGGTTTTATGGAGCGCGGCACAAATTATGAAAAGTCAGTAACGTACACTGCGATAAAGGAGAAAGACATCTCAAAAGTATAAAGTAATGTGTGTGTTTTTTTGTTGTTTTTTTTTACCTGCCGCATCTCGCTCGATAGGACTTCAAGCGTCCCGAGTAAGTGGGAGAAGACTCCGGCGAACACGATAGACTGTAGCTCATTATGCAGCGCATTTTCGTAGCGCTTCAAAAAAAAAAAATAATAATAATAATAATAAAATAAAAGGTTTCCAGCTAGTTTTCAGCTACTCCGCAGTCCCGTCGCGGTGGGTGTATCCAACAGCCTGGTAGACGAGGGCAGTCTTAAAAGGCAGCTCGCGTAGTCACATGCGACGTCAACACAGGGGTGGAGCACAGCGAGCAGAACGCCTACCGTACACTGAAATTGATTTCTTTCGTACAGGTTAGATTTTTATTCAGCAGCTTGACAGAAATAGTCCACTGTGACTCCCGAGACCAAGCGTGAGTTGTTACTTTTTGATCTAACGTCCTTTTTTTCCATTCAAAAGGACTACTTTGTTTTCTTATTGTCATGCCACAAACAACGATGTAGAGGGTCATTACTTAAAATATTCACTGTTCACATTTACATAACACTGAGTTAGGCTTAGTTTATTTTATTTCAATTTAAATGGCACTTGTTAAAAATATAATTATACTTATAATCTCATATTTCTGTGTAATGACACGATGTAATATATCGTGTATGTAATTAAATAATATAATACAATACATAGGTGTATCTCAAATGATAAATTACTTCAGTAGTTCAATTAAAGGTGAGTCATGTATAGTCAGTATACAGTTGCACGTTTAATGATTTTACTTTATAATAATTGATAATGAAAACCCCCAATTTATAATATTTAAAAAAAAATTTTTTAGCGTCGAAATTATGTAGAAATGGGCCTTCTGAAGAGTATTTCAACGTGGTTAATGAACTGTTTTTGGTTGGGGCCCCCATGCTTTACGGGCATGGTGGGGCGGTGTCAGCAGTGGGGTACACTGGGTGAGGGTGTGGGGGATTGGGCGTCGAAACGTCGTAGGTCGAGTACGTCGTAACTCGAGGACTTCCTTTATAAAAGCATTCCACACCGCTCATCGGTAGCACTGCCTTGCTCATCTCCCATGTCCTGTCCTACCGACCCTACTCTGTGCTCTCTCATCTTGTCCTATTAGTGAACTATTGCACGTCGTCACCGGGTTTGCCACCCCAATAATATATAATATTCAGATTTTACTAAAGGCAATCATGTTCAGTTTTGATTGACATATTCAAAGATATCAGTTGAATACATTTATTACTGGGGTTAGTAGTAGGTAGTTTGCAGTTGTGAACCGTACTGCATAATGCGAGCTGTGACCTCAATGAGTTATGAGTGTCAAGATTATTTGAAACAGCTCTCAGTACGATGCAATGCACCAATGTAAACTACAACCACATTAACACATTAAATAAATATTATATTATTTACATCCTTCTGTGAAAATGAGGTTATTTTTGTTAAATGCACACCATGTGGAAAATGTGTCTGGGAAAATAGAATGGAAATGTCACAGCTGGTACACTTTAGGTTAGTAGTAGTAGTGGTGGTAGTAAATTTTAAGTGTACCCTAATAATTGTAGTGGATGAGCTCCTTTTACACTGCCTGTAAAAGCTTCCATTTTTCCGTGCCACTGTTGTATATAAACAGCACCAACAGAGAATGGGGGGGAACATTGTCGACAAGGAATTTGAACACTTAACACATACATGTCCTCTGTTTGAGAACATTTCCGCGTTTAAATGGGAAGAAAAATAAACGTTTTTAGATCACTCACAGTTGACCAATTTGTCTCCAAAATACCCCTGTCATACAAACAAGCCTCTAAAAATCACAAAAGTTCTGAGTTCATACAGTGTATTTGCATAATTTGAAGACAAAGCAAACATGAAGTAAAACATGACAAATAGCATCAAATTTTTCATCTCACCTGAGGATTTCTTTTAACCCCATGCATGTTGACAGAAGGTTAAATGTGTCACATTTGGGAGTCTGATAAACAAGGCGAATACATTTCAGCCTTTTCTTTCTCTTTTTTTTTTTTTTAAACACGTGGGTGTCAATGGGAGAGAAGAATGAAAACAACTTTGCTTGAAATGTGTTTTGTTTTGTAACAAAAGCGACTGACACACCAGTTGGATTTAAATTACTTTAGTGATTGAGGTGATGACACGGTGAGCAAATGGTTAGCAAATCTGCCTCACAGTTCAGTATCGAGTTGTTTTTTTTTGATCAATGGATCATTTGACAGCGGCACTTTGGACAACTGTGTCACAGTTCTGAGTACCTCGGTTCAAATCCGGCCTCGCCTGTGTGGAGTTTGCATGTTCTCCCCGTGCCTGCGTGGGTTTTCTCCGGGTGCTCCGGTTTCCTCCCACATCCCAGAAACATGCATGGTAGATTGACTAAAGACTCTAAATTGCCCATGGTGTGAATGTGAGTGCGACTGGTTGTTTCTTTGTGTGCAATTGGCTGGCGACCAGTTCAGGGTGTACCCTGCCTCTTGCCCAGAGTCAGCAGGGACAGGCACCAGCACCCCCGCGACCCTAGTGAGGACAAGCGGCAAGGAAAATGGATGGATGAATGGATGTATGGATAGTGATTGAGATGCTTCTTGCCTAAAGGAAGACAAAATCCCCTCATCTAATTTGTTGCCATTCCGTTTCCAACAAAAACAAAGTACCCAGTACATTCTATTCAAGAGGGAAGACGTGGTGGTTTATATAAGGACCTCTTACTGCGCTAACCTCCACATGGGCCTGCCCTGCAGACTGCAGCGGCATCCACACACGCATCCTCAAACGGGGACCTTAGCACATTCCATCCGTGGACACCTCCGGCCTCAAGGCCAGTGCCTCTAGAGCCAGACATCTGTGTCAGAGCCAGCATCATGCTGTGACACAACACGGTAAGATCCTGCACAGAGTACTCGAGGGCATCCAAGGCAATTTGTTTCTACAAGCTTTTTAGTTCAGAACCAACTTTTCTAGAGAACGTCTCTTTCGGAGACATGACCTGCAGGCACACTACAAGTTGACCACTGTAAATAGACTTCACACAAGTATGGCATGAGACAAGCACATGCCACCACATCACATGACTCACCATGGCATCACATAAATCAACGAGCTCTCCACTATGCCACAGATGGACCAGCACACGTCCCCGTCCTAAAGCATACAAATACTCCCAGTGGGGGGGAGGCAGCTGGATAAATGAGACCTCAGTCTTTGAGAGATAACACCCCCAACAGTGACCTGATTTCAAAACAATAGTGGGAGGGTGGGGACTACATCAACAGAGGAGTACACTCACTGATGACTCACTGTTGCTCTTTTTCATTCTCTTCAAGGTGCAGTTTAGCCACATTACCATATGATGTCAGCAAAGTTTCCAATTATATGACCCAAAGTATGTCTTCCAATATTTATCACAATTATTCCTATGCCTAAAACCAGAGGGAACAAATGTATTAAGGTGTTAAAACACGTCTTAGGTTTGTTCATGAGAACTTGAACATTAACATCTAATAATACTTATTTGCATTTTGTGTTGATTATGGTGAACAACGGGTTAGCACATCTGCCTCACAGTTCTGAGGACCCGGGTTCAAATCCGGCCTCGCCTGTGTGGATTTTGTATGTTCTCCCTGTGCCTGTGTGGGTTTTTTCCGGGTACTCCAGTTGCCTCCCACATCCCCAAAACATGCGTGCTCGGTTAATTGAAGACTCTAAATTGCCCCTAGGTGTGAATGTGAGTGCGAGGGGTTGGTTGTTTATATGTGCCCTGTTTTGGCTGGCGACCAGTTCAGGGTGTACCCCGCCTCTCGCCCAAAGATAGATAGGATAGGCTCCAGCAAGCCCTCGACCCTAGTGAGGATAAGCGGTATGGAAAATGGATGGTGTTATGTTTTTCACAAAATGTAAATGCAAACGTAATGAATGACAAAAGATTACATAAACCAACCAAGCCAGGTCGAGTCTGACATTGGCTGCTTGGCGATGAATAATAATCTTATCAGGTAACAAGGAGACCATTTCTTAACGGGGGTCCTCAGAGCCCCTCATGTTTGCCTATTTTGCTAGATAAATACAACAGAGACAGGGGGAGAACCCAGCCTTTCAACTTAGAAAACAGGTTTGAGTGAACGGAATCCTACAGGGTTTAGGAACCGCTTTTCACCGCGGGCTGTGGGCATGTTTGATGCTACAGAGAACATAAAAACACTTTGCAGTCACTGTGTAGCCAATGCGTAGTGAAAGACGCTAAAATGTGAGAAGGCAAAGGGAATTTACAGAGAAAAATTAGACCGCAATGTCAGAGACTAAGACTTAAAAAATAAACAATGGTTTGGATCGGTACAAAATTTCAAATACCGAGTGGAGCAGTGATCTGGACCAATTACCTTTTCTGTGTAAGGCAGGTATTTTCACGTACGCTGTGTGTGGGGTGAGTGCCTGCTGCTGCTTTTTAACTAATTACAAACATTTGTTGAATAAATAACCTGTACAAACAGCTGCTGTCCTCAATGTAACATGAGGTTAACAATGACAATTGCAGGATGCTGCAACTAAGTTAATATGTGCCTATGAACAAAAGGATTGCTGGATGTGTTGTCTATCAAAAGGGGAGGTCCGAGTATAGACAGTAGAGACTAAACAAAAACTTACATGAGGGACGCCTTGTCTGAGGGTGTACGTTTTATTTTCCTTGCACAAAATCAAGTCGTTAATAGGTGTGCCTACAGCCCCCAAAGCTTCCGCTCAAAAATATACAGAAGGAACGGTCCCACTAACCCCCTTGCTCTTTACATAATCCCCAGACTTGTGCATAAACAACGCCTTAGTGCTACATACTGTAAGTCTCAAAGCCCACCAATGAAACTCCCAAAGGACACAAGGACCGGATGATGAAGGGCATGAGAAATACAGTAATCAAAACCCTTAAATAGTCAATGAGCTGATAAAAATCAACAATTTTGAGAATGTGGATGAGCTTTCGCCATCATGTTGAATGGGTTATGTTAGGTCCTGTTATTCTAGACCCCTTGCATAGGGAGAGGAATGTTTGCAACTTGTGGGGGGAAACGAAAAAATTTGCAGTTCGCACTCCACCACTTGGGCTCCTGAAGACGTGAGATGTTGTGTAACCATCAAGCTCCATTTGCAAACATAGCAGGGGTCTGTGTTTATGGTTGTTTAGCCTAAAGTCATCAACGTCAAAGTGGCGCTTGACTAAAACCAGCTCTTAATGTTTAAGCCCTGGACCGCTTCACCATTCTGCTCCATACATAATTTGGGGGATTTGGCTATGCCCCGGTTTCTTGTTCTAATGTGATTGAAAGCCTACTGGAATCCATTAGCTGATACACCAAAGTTAATGTTGGCAAAATTCAGGGTTCACGGCAAAGGAGCATCTGTGCTCCGCAGCAGCATCACAGGATCAAGGATGTTCTCTGGGTACCCTCTCTCAAGAAGATGCATTGTCCGTCTAAAATCATTAGGCACATCGTCCTAACATCTTAAACAAATGTTAGGTTGGATATTGCTTCAAAGTCACAAATAGAAATCGGTTTGTGAACAAATGTTTGATACCTAAAATCTAAGGGTTTAGGGAAATCTTTGCTAATTCCAAGATGCACAGAGAGAGAGTTTGCCAAAGGCTGAATAGAAACATCTATGCTTGTAATAGGTCTTTCATGAGCATCAAGGCCTTTAACTGACCAAGTGTGAGGCAATAGGATGCTGTAAGGAGGGCATGTGTGCGCAGTAAACGCTTGTGGTATAAATACAAGTCAAATGTCATCCAGGTTTCCAAAGATAAAGTTGACAAGATGCAAATGTTGCCTCCAAACAGTAGCAACTTTGAGACCTGTGGTCAGTTACGCAAGTGGACCAATTTGGGGGGATGGTTAAGATAACCGCCCATCAAGTCCTCCCTACAACGTGAAAGTCTTTGCTTGTTTAAAATCACAGTTTGGCACAATGTACAAAGGAGTGTACTTCAACCCCAGTAATCCGTTCAAAATTATGTACTGAAGGTCTTTGAAGAGTGTTTCAATTGAATTTGGTTGGGTACTTTAAGTATGCCCCACAGCCTGTTAGTAAATGTGCTTCTCATTTTTACAATGTGATTCCAATTCAGTTATGTTATTTCCAATTCAGTTATGTTATTTACATTCAATGTTATTTAGGCCAGTAGATCATCAGTGAAGCTGCTGATTTACAGCAACATAATACTATATGTTTAAATGTTTGTTACCTTAACTCATAACTGTTAATGGACATTTAGTAAAGGTTAATTATATAAATCTTTTTACTGTTATTTATACACATTTCCAAAGTAAAATTCAAGCACATAAAGTCCTTAACTCCTTTCCCGTATCCTTCTGTTGATGTAAAGCATAGATCATTTTATAATTTTATACTTGAGACTATAGGAGTCACAGGATGTATATGTCTGGAAACAATGAGTACCAGCCCTAGAACAGTCCCTGGAACTTATCACGGAGTACAGATACAGCAATCCTCCGCTATATAACGGTTGTTGCTTCACGGTCCCGCTATATTACAGATTTTTATTTGCACATTTGTACAGTATTTTTGTGTTATCTATTGCTCTTGCTATCTCTCAATATACCGTAATTTCTCGTGTTTCGTGAGGATAAGCGGTAGAGAAAACGGATGGATGGATGGATAATGTGCACCCATGTATAATACGCACTCCCAAAGTTGACCACAAAGTTCTAGAAAACCCTTCTACCTTTGTATAATGCATTTTTACAATGCATGATTTTGCTTCTACCCATATGTTCAAAACAAAGTATTATCTGTATATTGTTAGTTTTTTTAGCCCTACCTTTATTTAGTAAATTAGAAAATACACAGTTGTGCTCATATGTTTGATTACGCTGGCAGATTTGTAAGATGGGTACAATTCTTTAAAGAAAACATGGAGGACCAGGCAAAACACATTTAATTTTATTTTAATGGGATTCAAATTAAACGGTCAAGCATTTCAGAAAGGCATTAGCATTAAACAAAACATAACCTTCAAGTACTGATGGTTGTTGCTCAGTCATATTTAAAAAAAAGATAATATTTCACAAATTCTGCCAGGGTATGTACACCTTTCTCATAACCTTAAGGTGGCGGCATTTTGGAATGAAATTGTACAGCTTTTTCATAACCTCTAGATGGTGGCATACATTTATAAAATTTTAAAGTTTTTTTTTTTTCCATTTCCCCCTATACCTATGTATAATGCGCACTACTGACTTTTGACAATTTTTTTGGGGGGGGAAATGCGCATTATATATGAGAAATTACTGTATTATTGTTTCAACCTGCCACGATACCAAATTTTGTAGGACGATATATTTTCCCAAAAACTATCACGATAAACGATAGTATCTATGTTTTTTATGCCACTGATAGAATGATATTATAGTGCATAGTAATTCAAGTAGATCCTTTTTCAGAACAATTATTTTTCAATTCTAAAGAAGGTTGACCATTGGCTTCGAAATGTAGAACAATAAATAAAATATCTTAAATAAACAAGACTCAGGCTCTGTTTGCAAAAACAGCACTTAAACAAATATTAAACATTTGGCACATTGGTATAGATTAATTAACCAACTAAAGAGATGCAAAAAAATTTGTCGTTGAATGAATAAAAAATAAAATAAAATTATGTACTCGAAAGCATTTGGGTTTTGTCACTGTTTTCAAATCAGACGCCATACATTTTAATATCACTGTTATTTTATAGTCTATTTTTATTTATTGTGTGAATGTTGTCGTGTAATGAACTGTATAATTTCTGCTGCCTGTATCATTTCTGCTGCCTCTTGGCTTTTGAAAAAGAGATTTTATCTCTCAATAAGCTTTTACCTAGTTAAAGGATGAAATATAAAATAAGCCCTGCCCTCGAGCTGCTGGACTGTGATGTGAGACCACCTGTCAATCCAATGACGCTGAAAATGGGTTCGCTGACGTCAACTACTGCCTGAATATTGATAACGTGTGCCGCTGTACTTTATGGATTATAAACGGTTAACTTTCACATATATGTGTGTGTACACCCGCGCGTGCACGCACTCAGACTGACAGACATAGATAGGGTGAGTCTTAACCCATGAGTCTACGGACGCAGAATGAATATGCTTCTTGCGTGCCTGCTAATTTTTGGGACGGACATCAAATGAGAACCCTGTGTAAGTAATATTTACGAATATTAAATTTAACTTGTGAGATGTTAGATTCATTTCATCTAATAAAGGACAGGCTGAATGTTTTTTTTTTTTAATTTTTTTTATAAAAGAGCTGGGAGGGACCAACTATAGATTTCCAGGAATGCTTCTGTTTGCCCTCAAACACTTTTAAGAGCTATCCCACTGCACCTCTCGCATGTCCAACCTTGCAGATGACTTTTCCCCAGACAAAGGGAGGTTTAAAGAAGCAACTTCCTTTCCCTGCAATTAGGTGGAAGTCATAAATACAGTTCAAGTGTTACTCAGCAAGCCCACAGGCCACAAAGAGCTGGGTGGGAAAAGAAACATAACCACTAGTTTGTCAGGTAAAATGTCAGTCAACAATTCATGTTAAGACCCCCAACCAGCCATGAGACTGGACTGAATCATATATATATATATATATATATATACACACACACACACACACACACACACACACACACACACACACACACACACATATATATTTCCAAGTTAATAAAATCAACACTGATTTGTCCAAAAGGGACACAAACCCTAAATAACAAAATACCAGGTTCCATCAGAAAAAAAACGGCATAATAATAATTTAGCTCGTCGTCTCGAGTATGCATAAAACCAAGGGCACAGTCACACTTGGCAACCTGTAACCGTGGTTAAGCAGACCTCTAAAGTCTGAAATGTTGAAAGTGTGAGCGCTCAAGCACATGCGCAGGAGAGCAATATAGCAAAAATGGGACTCAAGCAATAGTGACTTGGACAGGAGTTGGCTCAAGTCATTGTGATTTAGACTCAAGATGTCGCTTTGGAGACACCACTACATAACCGACGTCGCCTCCATTACCGGCCCGAGGATGGCCCGCCACCGACTCAGCAGGCTCGAACTCGCTACAGGGCAAGCCAGTCGAGGAGGTGCAGTTTCTGTTTACTCCCGCTACTTGCGAACGGAAGTGGATCATGAAAAGGTCCTCTCTGATGAGCTGTCGCACACATTCACGTCATTTTAGATCGAGGAAATATGCACATAGCTGATAACTGAGATCGCCGTTATTAGGAATCCCACACACTTTCCTGGCAGGACACGGCAATATTATATTAATATGCTCCAATATTACTTGCTCCAGGACACACACCGCTGCACTATGATTGGTGCGTGTATGTTTGTACACGTAGGTACAAACATTCACTCGCCACGTGGCGAGGAGCGCTCTGAGATGCACCCGCCAACGGATAATTTAGTCGCATTCTGCGCCTGGCAACTGTTAATTTCGGACCCTGCTTGTCACATCACTTGCGTGCGAATTACTTTTCTCCCCCTTCATCATTGCTTGCTACAGCTGTGTGAATGTACATTATTAATAAGTTTGTTGAATATCATGTTTTTCACTGTGAAGATTACTTCTGGGAGATGACTGCCATTGGTTGAGAAGCAGGCTTAAGTATTACTTTGCATTGGTTATCGCTATTAGCTTCAGTGCTAATTAAGCAATGCTAGCTTTGTCATAATTGTAATATCTTGTGTTTTCCTTTTTTGTAAGTTTGAACTTTTAATTCTACGGTGTGGGGTGGTGTGTTGAGGTGTAAATAAACATATGTAAAGAAACTAAAGCGGTCAGCAAACCCCTAACCCCCCCTCCTGGATGGTTGCTGGTCCGCGAATTAGATGTACATCCTTGAACCGGTTCATGACTGGAAGGTTGGGGACCACTGTTTTTTTTTTTTTTTTATTAATATTACATCACAAACAGACAGATGTTGTTGTATTGTCGTTTTGGTTTTTTTTTTGGAAGGAGAAAAAGAAGCTGAAGTTGTTTGGATTGTAAAACAAGTTTTGATTGACAAGGAAATCGCTGTGTATCATGACGAGAATGTATTGTACATAAAAAAAGTAACCAAATATAAACATGGTTGAGTCTCTTCCAGTGTGAATGCAGGGCAGCGAGGAACAGCGGAAGGTGAGGGAGCCATGTGCTTCAGCTACAACTGGCCCAGTGTGATTATGGAACAAAACTGTCACAAAGGGTTGATCAACAACATACTTAATTAACAGAGTTTGTGACTGCAAACTAAGACACACCTTTTGAATATTGAGCAGATGAGTTGATCAAGTCTTGTTTCTGCCAAAGTGGGCACACTCTAGTCAACACTCCTAATTCCAAAGGGGACAGCACAATGTGTTTCATGTTTCCCACAGGTGTCTCTCCATTCTTGTCCTTTATAAATATGTGCCTCGTCTATTTCTGATGGCAGCCATGCCTGAGCAGGATCTCGATCACGGGACTAGCACATGGCATAACTGTAAATATAAACGATTGGCAGCAGTCCAAAATTCAACTGGTCAGCTTTTTTTTCTTGTCAACACAGCAACAAATATTTTACATCTCTCATTCATAACAGAACCTGAGTGCATATTCATTTTCTGCAGCCTACTCCCCAACACCCTCATTGCTCCCCAAAGCCTCACATATGAGGTATTCGTGTGACGCAAGAGAACCAAAGCATAGGTACAAGGCTGGCTGGTATAACAGTTCAAGAATGCAACACAAGTTATAATCAGCTTCTCATCTGAGAATATAAAACGACACACTTCAGGAGAAAATACATGATCTATCACAGCCTTGGTCGTGTTGTTTTAATATGATCTCTATGCCGTGCTAAAACCTCCTGGCTCTACGCTAGGCACATTGTAGGAAACGAGAAATCCAACCACCAGTGACTCGTGACTGACAAAACGTTATCACTGAGGCCTGACAAGCACCCAGGAGTGTCACCGAATGGACTGACGTTCACGAGAGTGCTGTGCTATCTATCTCCATGCACTATAAGAATTCAGTGACCGAAATACCCACCATGACAAGTCATTTGATTTGGCAACTAGCCCTTCAATAGACCTGAAATTCTATTAAAGGAGTAAACTGTTCCTAATAGTTGCTGAGTCCCAAAAATTATGAATGCAAATTCTAAAAATAAGTGTGCAGTCATTTGTTAATAATAATAAAAAACACTTAACAAAAACACCACAACTACAGAATGGTGGGTAAAACCCATTAATACAAGTTTGTTAATCATGCAAGTAAATCTAATACGTATACCATACTGCCACATTAAAAAAACAGAATGACAATACAGGTGAGAATAGTGAAACTCGCAACTGTTGATGTAGCCTGATAGTCCCTATTTAGCAACTGTCAACAAATAAAATTACACAAGATTTGTGACATAATATCTTGATCTGTTCTCACATTGTCAAATAAACTGATCTACTTGTTAGTAAATTACACCTTTGGATGACATAAATGTCAAAGTAATAGAATAGTACTGGTGGACTAATTTTAGTAGGTTGCATAAGTGCATTGAATGGGTTCTGACAAACATGTAAACACACCCAAGCTCATACCTATCGTTGACAGGCTTTGAATCTCGCAGTCTGCTAGGCTGAAAAGCCTGGTAGAAAACAGTAGATGGATTTCTGCATTTTTTTTTTTTAGGGGGTGGGGAAAAAAAAAAAAGAAGAAATATGAGTGAAGGAAGAGAGACATTCTTTGAGCGTGAAGGGAAGAAAGTCAATGAGTAAGGGTGCGAGAAGATGCTGAAGCACCCCAGGAGGTCAGAGAAAATGGTGACGCAGCGCAAACGGCTTTCAAAAATTGCATAATATAAAACCAAATCCATCTCGGGCACATTTTCCATTTTTAAAAGCGATGAGTTGTTCCCTCACTATTTTTTTCTCATTAAAATATGAAGAGGGAGCTGATCCAAATGAGACATTTCTGTATTTGTCTGAGCAATTCACTGCACCACCAACATCTGTTCAGTTTAAATGATGTGTTGTCACAGCAGCAGTGAAATAATCATCTGGCAGATTTGGTGCAGAATAACTAATATGAACCGCATGTTTGTTTTTGTTTTTTAGTCCATCCTTAACTGGGAATCCCCCAAAAAGATGATTTATCTACCAGTCTGCTATCAGAATCGAGTATTGAATAATATAAAATGTCATTGGTTTTCAACTTTGATGACTGTGTAATTATGGAACGCAAACTGGCATGCCATTTTATTGACACTATTAAGTTTACTGGTCTTTACACAATCAGGATTTTTGGGGCCGATCACCAATCAGGGAGTTTAAAAACAAAATGATAACCGATCATTGATCCGATCATGGAGCAATATGTCTATTTAAAAGATATATATATATATATATATATATATATTGGACTATTTTCTCACACACTTGTTCACAAAGAGGTGAACCTCGCCCCATCTTTGCTTGTGAATGACTGAGCAATTCAGGGAAGCTCCTTTTATACCCAATTATGGCACCCACCTGTTCCCAATTAGCCTGTTCACCTGTGGGATGTTCCAAACAGGTGTTTGCTAAGCAATCCTCAACTTTCTCAGTCTTTTTTGCCACCTGTGCCAGCTTTTTTGGAACGTGTTGCAGCCATAAAATTCCAAGTTCATGATTATTTGCTAAAAACAATAAAGTTTATCAGTTTGAACATTAAATATCTTGTCTTTGTAGTGTATTCAATTAAATATAGGTCGAACATGATTTGCAAATCATTGTATTCTGTTTTTATGTTTAACACAACGTCCCAACTTCATTGGAATTGGGGTTGTAAAAATAGCGGCTTACGATGCAGTGTTTCCAAGTTATATTTTAGAACACATACTTTGTAGATTTAAGTAAACTGGAAAAGATATACAAGATAAGGACATTTAGAATATAACAGGAAGTTTTTACGTCAGGGTTTACTTCCGCTTTAGGTCATAACTGATATTTGTAAGAAAAAGACTTCTCTGACATAACTATAAAATAATCAATATAAATGAATCAAATAAAAAATAAGTTTGGCAGTGAGAGTATCTTCCTGTGACTGTCAGTTCTGAGTCACTTTCCACCAGAATTAATGGATTACTGAGATGTATTAATCGACTCAATCTTTTACATCTGCACACATCTGTGTATCTAATAATTATTGATTATTTCACTCTCCCCTTTATAGTTACGATAAAATAAAATTATTATTATCCTTACCGTTGGTAAAATATCAAGATTAGATTGTACCAAAGGTTACCGAAATGAAAATAAGTGATCACCAATTGATTGTGAACATCCCTTGGAGAAGGTGTGACATTCACATTGGACTGGAAAATCACATAGGCTTCAACATAGCTCTACCTCGGTAGCAAGAACAGGCTGGTAACAAGCAGCTGTCGATTTCTCTTTGGTCTGAGGACTCCCTTTGAAATGAGCTAGGCATACTTAACATACTGCAACCACTCAAAAGAGGGGTCGAACCAGTTCTGGCTTAAGAGCATTTTGGAAAAGCCAATAAACACCAGTGGTTTACACATAATTCTCATTCCTGGAACAGCATGCAGGATATTCAAAGACCTGGGGCCTCATGTACAAAGACTTGTGTGGATTCTCTACTGAAACATGGCATACGCTCAAATCCAGAAAGCGTCGTACGCACAAAAATATCCATATGTATGAATCCGTGCGCAAGCATGAATCCAAGCACATTTCCTTCGTACATCCCAATCACCGTAGAATTGAGCGCACGTGTTAAAGTAGTTGACCTCTCCCTGTCCACGCCCACATTTAAATATGAAAATAATATTTAAATGAACCCTGCACCTGAGATCTGCATGATCAGAAAAAAAGGAAAATGAGCAAGGTAATGAAGAAAAATATTTTTTATGAATGGGAAGTTGCTCAATGAAGTGGAGGTGCGGAAGAAAATCCTCTTTTGGCACGCTGTCCTCCGGCGTTAACAACAAGCAAAAGAGGAGTGAATGGAACAGCGTGTGTGTGGCTGTCAATGCTGTGGAATCAGAATAGCGCACACAAAAAAAAAAAAAAGAAGTGGTCAGACATTAAGGTGGATGTGAAGGGGAGGACAGCTGCCCACCGCCAAAGTGTGGCCAAAACAGGCGGAAGAACCGGCGCAGAAGGCCTCACCCCGTTTGACAAGAGAGTCGCTGCAATCATGGGGGACACTACTCTCACATGTGGCTGACTCTGATTACCCCCAAGGTAAATACCATATATTTTTATAACTCACAACAAAAGTGTTCAGACAGTAACCTACACTCAGCCCTAGAGAAAGGTCCAATGTGTAAATGTTGTATGTATGGTATTTGTAATAAATCTGTTGAATTCAAATAGAAGTAAGAAAGAATATCACCAGAACGAAAAAATAAATTACACATATACGTAGATAGCTGGTCACCTTTCCTCAACATGCTAAATCTAGACTTTTGATTCCTTTGCCTGAGTAGGGTGCCATCTGACATTTGACAATAGCAAGACTATTTTCATAAGTATGAAAGTAAACAATGGACTTCTATAGTCTTTGTTGTCGAGGTTGTTGTTGTTTTATTATTCTATTTATTTCCTTTTATTTTCACACATTTTAGATCGGTTTGCATGGTGAAAAGACACATGCATGCTGTGGGGATCTTCTGTTTGCTGTTCCGGATTCTGTGGGGGCGGGACTTTTCTTTCACTCCTTCCTGATCTCGGGGGTCGGGGGGAACCACTGGGGTGACCTCCTGGGGAGTAATGCTGGTGGGATGGTGACTCGCCCATGTTACGTGGGTGCTCTGTTCCTTCGTCCCGCTGCGGTCGCCTCTTCCTCTTCCCGTGGGGGAGACGGGCGGTTCCCTGCGGGCTGTGGGGTTCTTTTCCCTGCCTGGTTTGTGGGGCGGAGGGTCCACCTCCAAAGCTCAGGGGCGGGTAGTGGGTGCTGGCGGGGTTGGTGCTGCGGGTCTGGGTGGGATGGGCCTCTTCGTCGGTGGTTGTCCGGCCTAATGGGCCCGACCTGGGAGCCATGCCTGTTAATCACTCACTTAGCACACACTCGCACCATTCACTGTATATATTTCTCACTAACCACATCTGGGCACATACACATTTCAAAGGGTTCCTGGGGGACTGGTATGGGATCGGGAGGGTGTGGGTGTCGGATTGGGTTTCACCACGTCTGTGCTGTTTCACGGTCCTTGCGCCTTGCCCCTCCGCCCTGCCTGCCCCCCTGGATTTTAAATACATCACACACACTCCCTGTGTTTTAATGCACCACATACACCTATCTCTGGGGGGCGGTGGGTCGTGGGTTTGGGGGGAGGTACACGGGGTAGGTTACTATGACCTGACAGTCATAGTAACGGGGGGGGGGGGGGGGGTGGGGGGGTGGATCTCACTTAGTTGCATGGCCCTGCTCCTGAGGCCAGGCCCCCCTGGGCTGGATGACTGCTTGGTGTTGGGGCTGACCTCTCGTGGCCCACGGCTGCTCCTTGGGTTCCCCCCCGCGCTCCACCTTAATTGTTCCCTTGTCGGGAGCCCCTATCCGCCCTCCATTCCAACAAACAAGGGACACTCTCCCGCCCTCGGGGTGGGCGGGGACTGGCTGCATCGCGGGCCCTGCGGCTTGTGGGGGCCGGTGGGTGGGGTGGGTTGGCTTGGAGGGTGGCATTGGGTCTCTGCGGCCCCCGCTGGGTGGCCAGTTTTCGGGGCGTCTCGGTTCGTCAGCCGCGGCAGTGCGGCCACAGCAATTACAGGACACTTCTGTGAGTCTTTGTGCATGTAAACTGGTATCAATTTACTTGCATGTATCCGCAGGAAACACACCCCTCGGACTCTTTCACTGGGTGTGGGGTCACGCACTGCAAGAAATAACTCATAAATATGCAAATCGCTTGTGTATCCCCTCACTTATACTCTCACTCTGTAGACTTTTATAACTTGCATAATTAATGCCACCGCACTTCAGTTGTACAGCCGGGTTCACGACCCTTGTCCTGCATGCTTCTTCTCCTGTCCTTGTCCTGTCCTTCCCTCACAGGGTGTAGCACTACAGTCCCATGCAACACTCATATTTAATGTTTCATTGTTGTAGATAATGTAATGATTTACTTCTCTCATCCTGTTTACAATTAGTGCTTTGTCTTTTGTCTTTGTTTCTCTCTCCCTTCTAGAAACTTTGTTCTGTTCGACTGATCAAGTCTGATTCTCAATAAACCTCAATTATAATACCACAGCGGAAGCTTAAAAACTCCACTGTGACACAGTAAAACTGTTCCGGCATTAAAGGGATACAGATTTTCCATTCTGCTTGACCTAACAGCCGAACAGGACAAAAGAAAAAAAAAAACACAAATAGAAGCATGTCAGCATATTAAATAGGTTATCAAAAACTTTGACTCACGTTTCATTACTCGATTTATTATTTGAATACACAGGAGAGGTCACGCAGTCGAAGCCACGTGCTACATGTTCAGAGGATTCGTCAACATTCCCCGGTGTCTCTATAGTGTCACAGACAGATGATTCATCCACCGTTCTTGCCATCTCCTCCGACATCCGGCTGCTGCTGCCCGCCCGACTGGCCGTGTCCTCACCCATGCACACTGATAAAGAGTCCTTTGAATTTACTTAATGTGAACATGTACATCGGTTGCACATTATTAAAATGTGTTA
Source organism: Phycodurus eques (assembly GCF_024500275.1). Taxonomy (NCBI): domain Eukaryota; kingdom Metazoa; phylum Chordata; class Actinopteri; order Syngnathiformes; family Syngnathidae; genus Phycodurus; species Phycodurus eques. The sequence continues at coordinate 12,949,455 of NC_084532.1, read as the reverse complement.
AAATGACAATTGACGCCTTTTCTCCTAAATGTAATTTTAACACATTTTAATCATGTGCAAGCAATGTACATGTTCACATAAAGTAAATTCAAAGGACTCTTTTTTTTTTTTTTTTTCAGTGCATGTGCTGGAGTCACAAGAAGCGATTGCGAGGGCAACAGGAGGCATAATTGAGCGCCTTGGTCAATTAATAGGTGTCCTCACAAATATCAGTGATTCATTAAATACACTAGTTAACAAATAATTTCTGAGTCCCTGCCTCTTTTACATTGTTGAAATCAAATGTTGCCAGGTATTAATTGTTCATCAGTCGTAATTGTTCACGTGTCTCTGATGTGCAGATTTATTATAACAGTTTCCCAGCATAACCTCCAAATGTCGCCAAAACACCAAAAGCTGTAGAAACGTGCATACACCAGCGATGAAGTTGGCGTGAGGCACCGCACATTTCCACAGTCATTTCTTGATACAGCTGAACTTTGCCGTGAAAAAGAACATACGTAACATTTTTGTGCGGACGCACCTTTTGTACATGAGGCCCCAGCTTCACTACAAAGAGAGTTAGTTATAATGGGCTCTTAGTTGTTTACTCACTTTGACTGGTCCAGTCTAATTGGACGTAAACCCTGATACCTTGCTGACATAATCGGGCAGGTGCTGTGATCAGAAATTATTCAACCACTGATCTGTTTGGAGCTTTAACATACTGTATACACTACAGTGTTTACATGTAGGGGGCAAGTTTAAGAATGTGGCCTAAGGCGACAAATTTAATTAGCCCCAGAGGCCCAGCAAAGGGTTATGGAGTGACTTTTGCCCCATTTACAGCTAAGGCACACATACACACAAACACAATCTGGCTGCTTTTGTCCAGATTTTGCCCCTTCCTGTCAAAGGATGTGAAACGCCAGACTATATTATGTCTTATAAGATCATCCTATAAGATTATCCTTAAATTTGAGGTATGTTAAGAGTGGATTTGTCGAGATAATAGTTTCCGAAACGGGTCGGGGCCGACAATCCCAAATAATAAATGTGTTCAATATTTACAACCCAAATTCCTCATGTGTGTGGGAAAAGTCGACTACTCTCAAGTCATGAATCCGTGAACTGCAACATGGTACGGAATATAAAGCGGTAGCCCTGACTTACGAACACGTTAACAACCTTAAATAAAAACAGACTTTTTACCTAATCTCTTTATTTGTATAAAAGTGGGTTCCCCGGACAGCAAGAAGTATTTTCCGCGATTTTGCATGGTTCGGCCTTGGGCAACCTTGAGAAACACTCTGGAAACATCAACTCATATTCACAAGACAAAGGGTAGAAGGCACGATATATATAATACTGCAGATCAACTAGAGTAAAGGAGAGAGTGTTTCAGAAGAATTAGGACTATGGGGGGTATATCAGATTAGCCACATTCGGCCAGTGTCCCAAAATCAAACTGGCAGAGAGCCATTAGCTCAAGCTGACAATCCATGCCATTCAAGGCTCCAGGAATTTGTTAACACAGTCAGGCTATCAGTGGAAAATGAGATACTCCCTTGTGTATATGCCATAGCAGCAACCCATTTATCAACCATAACACATGTCCCCAGTTTGAATGTCCACTGCACCCCATCCACACACCCTCCCCCTAAACTGTCAAACTGCCAAGAGGGCGAATGGAGGGAGGGGCAGGCACGACATTATAAATACATAACATGCACATTCTGATATCCAACCTTTTCCTCATATTTTTGAGATTGTAGGGTGAAAAGCTGCAGCTGGAACAGAGTGGACTGAATGGGTGGCAACAATGGGGAAATTAAATACCAGTATTTTGAGGGTAATAGCCCGTCAGCAACATACTGAAAAAAAGAACTATGAACTAGTTTGTTTTTGGACTGGTGAACTTAGTTCAAAATTCTAAATTATGAACTATTAACTGAACTTGTTCATTTTGGAACAATGAACTGAACTAGTTTGCGTAGAAAATTAACTTTCCCAACGCTGATCCTGTATTATTTCACATCGCAATAATATATCGCAGGTTTAAAAAAAAAAAAAAAAACGCAATGTCATTTTTTACAATACCGTGCAGCCCTAGAATATACTGAGAAAAAAACTTTTTACCATTACACATTTGGCAAGGCAATGCAAAATATACAGTTTTTAGCAACTTGGAGTCAGTCCATCACAGAAGAAACTGAAAACTACTGCGGTGACACAGGATCCTTGTGGCCATATTAGTTGTTGCTGCCTTAAATGGCCATTATTAAAGATCTCAATGTTTCCCCTGTATTCACCATCCCAATTAACCTCAAGTTAAACAATAGCAAAATCAAGACAAGCTCACACCTTCCACTGTGATCATGGAACCCAGTTTGCAACTTGACATTTCAAAACACTCCTTATCAGACTGGAACTTTTCTTGACATTCAGTACATGTGGTTGTGCAAGGTTTCATGGTGACATCACACGCCAGCTATCACATATGTCTGGGCCCAAGTTCATTGCCTTGTGGGTGGCAACCTGAGCTCAATCATTTTAATGTAATTGTTCTGGTGGTTTGTTCTATCCTACCCTGTATAGAAAGGGAAACTTAACCTTTACACACGCATTGATAGATGTTGATTGCTGGCCGAATATGTGCTGGGACACTCAGGTTTAAATGAGTATTTATATTTAGTTGTAATTTCTTGAAAAACCTGCACAATTACTTTGAAAATATCTGGTTTGAACGATATTCCCAGGAGGCCATTTACAACAGAATTCCAGCTTTTTTAGCAGAACCTGGATGGGCACAGTAACCGATTTGTCATTTAATCAAGTGTTACGTATTTTGTCAATTGGCTGGAATTGATTTTTTAATGGTGGATTGAGGGAAATGTGGAAAAATGGAGTGCGCCACTTGGCTGCAACCAGCAAAGACCCTGTTGATTCAGTCTGAACTAGTTTGTGGCCGAAAGAATATGACAACTGCGAAGGCATAAATCAGCAGCTCCAAAAACTAAGGAAAAATAAGAGAACAGCGTGAGTTTATCCAGGCTTTAGAACGCAGGCTAGCAAAACTACCTCTTCAGTATCTCATCATTATTTCAAATGTTTTTACTCGGTCACTATTTCAATTTCTGGTGACTCTATACTTTGTTCGTGTTGTTTTGCTAAAATGTCTCAATTGTAAACAGGTGTAGTTCCGGCTCAAGCTTAGCTGTTTTGCCTGTTTTGATGATATTATTATTTTTTTAGTTAGAAAGTATTTAATGTCGCTGAAATGTACATTTTATCCAGCCAGCCATCCATTTTCTTTCCGGGTCACGGGAGCAGTAGCTTTAGCAGGGAAGCCCAGACTTCCCTCTCCCGAGCCACATCATCCAGCTCTTCCGGGGGGATCCCGAAGCATTCCCAGGCCAGCCGGGAAACATAGTCTCTGCAGCATGACCAGGGTCGTCCCCGGGACACTTGACCAGGGAGTTGTCCAGGAGACATCCAAATCAGATGCCCAAGCCACCTCATCTAGCTCCTTTCAATGCGGAGGAGCAGCGGCTCAACTTTGAGCCCCTCTCGGATGACCAAGCTTCTCACCCTCTAAGGAAGAGCCCGGACACCCTGCGGAGGAAACTCATTTCAGCTGCTTCTACCCAGGATCTTGTTCCTGCGGTCACAACCCACAGCTCGTGACCACAGATGAGGGTCGGAACGTAGATCGACCGGTAAATTGAGATCGTCGACTTTCGGCTTAGCTCCTTCTTCACCACAACGGACCGATACAAAGTCCGCATCACTGCAGACACCTCACCGATCCGCCTGTCGAGCTCCCATTCCATTCTTCCCTCACTCGTGAACAAGACCCCAAGATACTTGAACTCCTCCACTTGACCCAGGATCTCATCGCTGACCAGGAGAGGGCACTCCACCCTTTTCAGACTGAAGACCATGGTCTCAGATTCGGAAGTGCTGATTTTTAACCAACTGCTTCACACTCTGCTACGAACCGCTCCAGTGAGAGCTGGAGATCACCGCCAACAGAACCAAATCATCTGCAAAAAGCAGAGATGCAATACTGAGGCCACCAAACCGGAACCCCTCTACGTCTCGGCTGAGCACCAGTCTGGCAATCCAGAGGCACTGTTACCGAGGTCCATGCGATGTTGCAGAGGCGTGTCAACCAGAACAGCCCCACAACATCCAGAGCCTTTAGGAACCGTGGGTGAATCTCATCCAACCCCGGGAACTTGCCACCGAGGTGGTTAAAAACCTCCTCGGTGAGCTCAATCCCAGAGATAGGAGAGCCCGCCTGAGAGACCCCAGACTGTGCTTCCTGATGGGAAGGCATGTCAGTAGAATTTAGGAGGTCTTCGAAGTATTCTCCCCACCGACTCACTACATCCCGAGTCGAGGTCCGCAGGGCCCCATCCCCACTATACACAGTGTTGATGGTGCACTGCTTCCCCCTCCCGAGACGCCAGACAGTGGACCAGAATTGCCTCGAAGCCGACTGGAAGTCGTTCTCCATGGCCTCACCAAACTCCTCCCACACCAGAGTTTTTGCCTCAGTGACCACCAAAGCTGCATTCCGCTTGGCCAGCCGGTACCCATCAGCTGCCTCAGGAGACCCACAGGCCAAAAGGGCCCGATAGGACTCATTCTTCAGCTTGACGGCATCCCTTACCACCGGTGTCAACTAACGGGTACAGGGGTTGCCGCCACAACAGGCCACCTTACGGCCACAGTTCCGGTCGGTCGCCTCGGCTATGGAGGCGCGGAACATGGTCCACTCGGACTCAATGTCCCCCGGCTCACCCGGGACCTGGGTGAAGTTCTGCCGGAAGTGGGAGTTGAAAGTCCATCTGACAGGCACCTCTGCCAGATGTTCCCAGCAGACACTCACAATACATTTGGGCCTGCCAGGTTGGACTGGTATCTTCCCCCACCATAGGAGCAAACACACCACAAGGTGGTGGTCAGTTGACAGCTCCGCCCCGCTCTTCACCCGAGTGTCTAAGACATGCGGCCGTACGTCCGATGACACGACCACAAAGTCGTTCATCGAACTGCAGCCAAGGGTGTCCCGGTTCATGGTGTTCATTATGGAAAATCCATGATGAGCACAGAGATCCAATAACAGAACACAGCTCGGGTTCTGATCGGGGGGGCCATTCCTTCCAATCATGCCCTTCCAGGTCTCACTGTCATTGCCCATGTGAGCAGTAAAGTACCCAGCAGAACAATGGAGTCCCCAGCGGGAGCGCTCTCAAGCACCCCCTCCAAGGACTCCAAAAATGGTGGGTACTCTGAACTGTTGTTTGGTACATGGGCAAAAACAACAGTCAGGACCCATCCCCCCACCTGAAGGCAGAGGGAGGCTAGCCTCTCGTCCACCGGGGTGAACCCCAATGTACAGGCGCCGAGCCAGGGAGAGTATACCCAGGACCTGCTCAGCGCCTCTCACCGTGGGCAACTCCAGAGTGCAAAAGACTCCAACCCCCTCAAGAGTACTGGTACCAGAGTCCAAGCTGTGTGTAGAGGCCAGCCTGACTATATCTAGTCGGAACTTCTCGACCTCACACACCAGCTCGGGCTCTCTCCCTGCCAGAGAGGTGACGTTCCACGTCCCTAGAGCCAGCTTCTGTAGCCAGGGATCAGATCGCCAACGTCTCGCCTTCGGCCACCGCCCAGCTCACACTGTGCCAAATGTGGGGGGAAAAAATGTGGGGGGGAAAACAAAAACGTCTGTGTGGAGTTTGCATGTTCTCCCTGTGCCTGCGTGGGTTTTCTCCGAGCACTCCGGTTTCCTCCCACATCTCAAAAACACGCATGGTAGGTTAATTGACAACTCTAAATTGCCCGTAGGTGTGAATGTGAGTGTGAATGGTTGTTTGTTTATATGTGCCCTGCGATTGGCTGGCAACCAGTTCATGGTGTACCCCGCCTCCTGCCCGATAATAGCTCGGATAGGCTCCAGCACGCCCGCGACCCTAGTGAAGAGAAGCGGCTCAGAAAATGGATGGATGGATGGATTAAAAGAAGACAAGTTCCTGTGCCAAAACTCAGAAAAGGTGATGTCAAACTAAACTTTGACAAGACTGACAAATTACAATGTCCAGACAATTTTGAAAAAGAATCTGTCATGAATAAGTCAACACCTAGTTACGCTGTCAACAAAAACACTATGACGACTTGATTTGAGCATCAGACCACAGAGCAGACATCATCCTGCCATTTCATCCAATACTCATGCACACACGCACACACACACAAACAAACTTTAGATGCTCACTGTGGTCCTCATTGGTGTGTGCATGTGTGTGAGTAATTTAAAAGTGATCTCGCTCTCTCTACGGCCATTAAATGCCCTGTCCAGCTGCCAACATCATCATAGCTGCACAGGCGTGCAGTGTTGTCAGTCCACTTTCCGCTCTTTCCCTGTCTTTCCGAACAACAAAGGGGAAACGGGTGTTCCTTTTATGAATATATTGGACAACACACGGACACAGTTCCTGTCTTGTGCACATTATCAAGTCAGTTGCAGTGATGCTGCAGGGACAAAGTATCTTAGTAAACAACAATAAGCTTCAACAGTATCTAGAGCCAGGGGTGCCAAACTAATTTTTGTCGCAGGCCACATCGGAGGGCCGTTATGACTGTGAACCCATATAAAATATTGTCTCATATAATGACATATACACAACAGATTGATGGATAACTAGTTTTAAAATCAGAAGCCAATAAAAAATGTTTATTTATTTTATTTATTTGAAAAAGGTGACCGTTAACATAAAATGCTTGCAATATCTCAACATTATACAAGTAAAGACACCAATTTTGGTATTTTCACAAGAAACATGAAGTCGTGATTTGCTTTCGCGGGCCACATAAAATGATGTTGCGGCCCCCTGGCCACCAGTTTGACACCTGTGATCTAGACAGTGGACAATACAGAGCAGGCCTCCCTCCACCTTTGAAAACGTAACCCTCCTTCTCCTATGGCTGTACCAATTGATTAAGCACTAAAGAACAGACCATTGGTTAACATGTACAGGACGCACATATTTATGATTTGCCAACCTGTGAAATTTGTGGTATCAACATCCTTTTTTTCAAGCTAATTTTTACTGCCAAATAAAGTGTGGCAAGATTTTAGTTCAAGGAGTATGGGAGCCCTGTGAAAGCCCCTAAAAATAGCTGCTGTGTGTGTGAAGGGGTATTGTAAGCAAGTAAAGACTCGACATTCACATGGTTTTACAGCTAATAGGGCAGAATAGTGTCTCTCATAGTCACACTAGGAAATAAAAATAAAAATCAGGCCCTTAAATACTTCCTGCTGTGTATCTTGCTTGTTAACACATCTCTAAACTCCACCCACCCATGGCTGAATAGTTTTGCATGAGGGGGCTGAGAAGATCTAAAAAGGATATGTTAACCATGCAGTGCTTTGAACCTTTTTAATGTCAAAGACTGAAAATTCCTCCCGTCTCTGCCAGTTTCATTGGAGCATCAATCAATCATGACGCCCATCCTCACAACAGCAGAAAAATGCCAATGTCTTGAGGAATAACCCCAGTACTTTCAGTGTGCCTAATTATGGTTGTGGTCAAAAGAGAGGCATGTAAGGCATGCCCACACTGCTGAAGAAAGAAATGACAGCATTTAAATTGAGGGCATCTCCCCAGATACATACACACACACATACATACACCCACACACACACATACAGCGGCTGAAATATTAATTTAACACGTCACCATTTTTCTCACTAAATATACTTCCAAAGGTGACCTGAAAATCTCACCAGAAGTTGGGAACAACCCATGTAATCCATACATAAAAATATGTTTAGAAAAAAAAATTACTGAGAAATTAAGTTGTATGTAAAAATGACAAATGACACAGAGAAAAATTACTGAACACATGACGAAAGGGGGCGCCACAGTGGCCGACTGGTTAGAGCGTCAGCCTCACAGTTCTGAGGAGCGGGGTTCAATCCCCGGTCCCGCCTGTGTGAAGTTTGCATGTCCTCCCCGTGCCTGCGTGGGGTTTCTCCGGGCACTCGGGTTTCCTCCCACATCACAAAAACATGCATGAATTGGAGACTCTAAATTGCCCGTAGGTGTGAATGTGAGTGCGAATGGTTGTTTGCTTGTATGTGCCCTGCGGTTGGCTGGCAACCAATTCAGAGTGTACCACGCCTCCTGCCCGATGATAGCTGGGATAGGCTCCAGCACACAAGCGACCCTAGTGAGGAGAAGCGGCTCAGAAAATGGATGGATGGATGGATGACGAAAGGGAGGTGCAAAAAGGCATGGAAACCAAGACAACACCCAAAATCTATCAATAATCAAACAGCAACCCAGCCCCTTGTCAGTGCCAATGCTGGTTCAGTCCTAATTGATGGCCTACAAAAAGGTCTTATTGCCAGGGTGTGAGTCAAGACACATCTCATGATAGGTAAGAGCAGAGAGCTGTCGCAAGACCATCGCAAACTTAACTGTTGCAAAACATAATGATGGCATTGGTTACAAGCGCATAACTAAGCTTCTGAACGTTACAGTGAGCACGGTTGGGGCCATAATACGTAAGGTGAAAGCCAATCATACACCATAGATTTGCCTCGATCAGGTGCACTCCTCTATCTCTTCTGATAGAGGAGTGCAAAGAATTATCAGAAGAGTTGTCCAAGAGCCAAGGACTGTCTGTCTCCTGTCTGGAAGAATATAGTCTGGTCGGATGAGAGCAAAATTTAACTGTTTGGATGCCATAATGCACACCACATTTGGAGGAGAAATGGCACTGCACATCACCCTCAAAACAACATACCAACAGTGAAGTTTGGGGGTGAGAACATGATGGTGTGGGCCTGCTTTTCAGCAAATGGTACTGGTAAACTTCACATTATTGAAGTAAGGATGAATGGGCAAATGTACCAAGACATTCTTGACAAAAATCTGCTGCCATCTACGAGGATGATGAAAATGAAACGAGGGTGGACATTTCAGCAGTATAATGATCCAAAACATACTGCTAAGGAAACTCTCAATTGGTTTCAAATAAATAAAATAAAGCTGCTGGAATGGCCAAGCCAATCACCTGTCTTGAATCCAATCGAAAATCTATGGAAAGAACAGAAACTCAAGGTCCATAAAAGAAGATTTTTTTTTTATTTTTTTTAATCAGTTTATTTGAAAGGGGAAAATGCAATTGAAGACTGCTTGTGTGGAGGAATGGGCCAAAATCGCACCAGAGCAATGCATGCAACTGGTTTCGCCATACATGAGGTGTCTTGAAGCTGTCATTGCAAAAAAAGGCTTTTGTACAAAGTATTTAATAAATACCAGTTGGGGTATGCAATACTTTTTCCCTGTATCATTTCACATTATTACACAACTTAATTGCTGAGTATATTTGTTCTACTTTCTTTGTATGTATGGATTACTTGGGTTGTTTTCAGGTCAATGGCAAATTTGGAAATATATTTAATGAGAAAATGGTGACGTGTTAAGTACTTATTTCAGCATTTACTCTATGACTGCATAGCTGCCAACCTATAGAAATTAACATCATCAATTAGTTTGAATTTCCATATTTTTAAAATTATGTCAAGAACATTACCATGAGAAAGTTATTGCAGTATGTTTTATAGTAGGATAAAAAGAATTCTCCATACTGTTCAGTTTCACAACAATCATTACTCTATAATTGTAATAGTTAATAAATTATACCTTCAATATGTTATTTTACTGTATTTATTGCATCAATCTTGTAATGGTGGACGCATTTGCAGCCAAATGTCTTCTCTTTCATGCTCTTTTTGTATTACCTGTATCCACTATTTGCTGAAGCACTTCAACAACACACACACACACACACACACACACACGCAAGCAATGCTTGGCAGATTGATCAGGTTTTATGCGACCCTGCTCATTTTTGTGCGTCTCGGACGCAGGAGCCACATCAATGAGATCCTTGCATATAGGTTGTGGGTTTTTTTTGGGGGGGGGGGGGGTGAGAGAGAGAGAGAGAGAGAGAGATTAGAAAATAAAATTTGGATTAAAACTCCCGAAATAATCCATCAATCATTGCTTTTCCTGTTCAGGGCTGCAGGGAGGTGAAGTCTAGCCGAAGTCAGCCAGGATTGATCACAGTCAATCACAGGCCACATATTGAGACAGACAACCATCAACACTCAAATTCACACCATCACTGTGTGAGAAGTGAACCCACGCTGCCTGCAAGGGAACTACTAAACGATCAGTGACTCCCAAAACAATCTCTTTGTTATACTATAACAATTTCAACAGCCTAACATATATGATCACAACACAACTTCTTACCTGTCCTCATCGCCATCCATGGTTATATGGATGCCAAACAGGCTGTTGACAGCAGGACTGGGAAGGCCGAGACCCTCCGTGATGAAAGGCTTCATATTGTCTTTCCCTGGCAACACACTGCCACTGGGCTGAGGTAGGACTTCAGATTTGGGCTGACCATTTTCTTCCTGGTTACTGAATCCAGTGAGAAGGCCTGTGGTGGCACCTCCATGGGCCCCTTGGGGCTGAATAATGATGCCAGGCGCCTGACTCGCCCCACCTGTAGGGGTACTGGTGGTAGTGGGCAATGTGACAGGCACATTCAGGACCCCGCTGGTGGCAGAGGATTTGGGAGCAAGGCCTAACCCTCCTGAGGGGTGTGTATGGTTGACCAGCTGCTGCTGACCACCGCGTGGTGCCATGTGCAGCAGGAGGCCCTGGGCAGAGGGTGCCTCGACCCCTAGTCCATGGGCTAAGGAGCCAGCTGGCAAGATAAGAGATGAGGGGCCCACAGAATGAGGAGTTATTGGAAGAGGGTTTGAACCAAACTGCTGTTGACGGTAATCTGGCTGGACCGCGGGATGGTTAGAATATGGAAAGTGCTGGACTTGTGTGGCAGGAGGCGGGATGGGAGACTTCTGCTGTAGGGAACCCTGGTGCACACCCTTGAGGTTATTTGAGAGGAAAGTTTGGGGAGCAGCAGGTTGCATACTGACCAGAGCGTGTTGCGTTTGCTTTGATGATATTGTTGAGTAACCTGTGGGCTGGAAGGCACTTGCCCCACTCCCAATCTGGGGGACCAAGCCAAAGCCTTGCTGCACAGTCTCAGAAGAATGAGTGGGATTTGTAGCTGTGTGGCCGCTGTCCGCAGCATTCTCCAAAGCCTGGGAGGAGGAAGCACTGCTTGAGAGAACGATGTTACTGGTGGTCCCTATTCCACTGTCCCGTTCTACACTGTGATCAAGAGTTACAGTTGGTTTGATGCTATCCACAGTCCGATTGCCATTTGAATCTGAGTCTTTGTCATGGAACTCAGTGCAAGTCCATCTCCCTCTTCTAAAGGGCTCTCCGGTACCGTGGTCTAATTTAATGACCCTGAAGCGAGAGCTGCAGGTATTCACAGGAGCAACAGTGGTACTAGGGACAGTGGCAGCAGGAGCAGCAATTGGCTGAGCTGTTGCTGCAGACACATTTGTTGCTGAATGATGCGGGGCCAAAACACCGCCGACTGCACTTTTGTTATTGGGGAGACCCTCATTGACAGAAGCTGTCAAAGCGGCCTGACCCTCTTGCGTGTCTCCCACGTTATTTAATGTTTCCTCGGATGAGCTCCTATCACACACAGCGAGGTCGACTCGTGAAACATCGAATATTTCCGACGACACATCCTCTGTTCGGGACTCGTCTGGGTCGTCCAGACTCTCGGTGTCGTCTGCAGTGTTGCTGGCCGCCACCTGAGCCTGCGTAACACTCGTGATCTGGAAACAACTCTTTTTTTTCGCTGGCATTTTCGACATGTTGGCTAGCTCTGTCGATTCAGTGTATTCCCACATGAAACGAAGCGCCGCACGTCGGTTCTTACTGGTCAGTTCACTGGTTGAGGATGAGAAACGGAGACGTACCAACACAGTACTTTTCCATATCGTTTATCTCTCGCCAAGTCCACCCGTTGAGAAGTCACAAGCACAGTCCAAGATTCTCCCAAACTCCTGAGACGTTGTGCAGTGTCCAGTCACTGCACTCCTCCCCGGCCTCTCTCTGGCACCCGGTCAGTCGCCCTTGCGTCCTACGGAGTCCACAACAAGCAGCCCCTTATCGCACTTATTCACCAGCTGTCCCCGGGACTTCAATCGGAGGCAGGCCCGGGTTTGTGAGGCCACCTCTCCCTCTTTCTCGATATGCCGAGTTAGCTCAAGTGAGCTAGTTTCGCCTGCCCCAATACCAACAGGTGTGGAATCATAATGTAAACATTCCTCTCGGGTCCTTCGAATAAGAAAGTATAATCCAGCGACGGAGAGAAAAAAAATACGTCAAAGTCGTTGAAGTCTGGCCTCTTAGTGTCGTAAGTGACTTGTGGCTGTTAGCTGACAGATAGCCACAAGAGCACAGCCACTGGAAGCTTTCGGCTACTTGCTACTTACTGCTTGCTGCTGCTAGCTGCTGCCTGCCTCTCGTCCACCAGACAAGATGGCAAGAGCCAAGTGCATCCTGGGTAAACAGGTCAAATACATATTACCCCGAGCGTAATAAATATTTTTCAATAATGCAACTAAAAATAATGTGTTACTTTTACTGAGAATAATATTCTTTTCCGGAGACAACGAATTATACTAAATTACTAATACGGAAAAGTAATTAACGTGTCGTCACTTCCGGTATGTGTTTTACCGAGTCGTACGTACTTTATATAGCTTAAGTACAGTATTACATGTGATAAAGGGTATCTAAATCCAAGGTGCTTTCCAGAATGTGTACGGGTCATTTCTGGCCGTTGGTATTTATTCAGTTCCCATGAAAAGACCTTTATTATTTTACTTCAATATAAATAAAATAGGCGGCACGCTGGATGACTGGTTACCACATCTGCCTCACAGTTCTGAGGACCGGGGTTCAAATCCCGGCCACCGCCTGTGTGAAGTTTACATGTTCTCCCTGTGCCTGCGTGGGGTTTCTCCGGGTACTTGGGTTTCCTCCCACATCCCAAAAACATGCGTGGTAGGTTAATTGAAGACTAAATTGCCTGTAGGTGTGAATGTGAGCGTAAATGGTTGTTTGTTTATATGTGCCCGCCTCTCGCCCGAAGATAGCAGGGATAGGCTCCAGCACACCCACGACCCTAGTGAGGATAAGCGGTGCAGAAAATGGATGGATGGATAAATAAAATGCGGGTGGCACGTTTTGAGGACTCGCGTTCAAATCCGGCCTCGCCTGTGTGGAGTTTTCATGTTCTCCCCGTGCCTGCGTGGGTTTTCTCAGGGTACTCCGGTTTCCTCCCACATCCCAAAAAAATGTGTGGTAGGTTAATTCTCTAAATTGCCCGTAGGTGTGATTGTGAGTGTGAATCGTTGTTTATTTAAATGTGCCCTGCGATTGGCTGGCGACCAGTTCAGGGTGTACCCCGCCTCTCGCCCGAAGATAGCTGGGATTGGCTCAAGCACACCCACGACCCTTGCGAGAATTGGCGGTTCAGGAAATGGAAGGATGGATAAATAAAATGCTTACTGTGAAAACATTAAAACATTGATGGTCTTCATCAATCACAAAATGGCTGTAAAATTTCTTTTTATGTACTTGTAGTAACAAACTTGTTTTTTGAGCCCAGATTTCCGTTTAAATGAGGGTTAACCAACTTCTTTTCTGAAAGCTACTTCTTGAATTAATGCAGGGGCTAACAGTTTGATATACATCTGAAATTTGCTCAAATTACCTTTAATTATATGCTATTGTTAATAATTTTGATAATTATCTGTGAAGTTACAGATTTTGTTCATGATTTTTCCCAATTATTATCAACAATGAATTTACAAGGTAGCCTACCTTGTTAATTCATTGTTGATAATTATTGCATATTTGTTTCCTACCTTAGGGCTGAGGGCTACCCGTGTGGTCTTTGGTGGCTACCGGTGTCTGTGGGCACCATGTTAGTGACCCTTGCTTTACATGATATCCCTAAGGCAGGTTTTCAGTTTCAGAGAGACATATTTGCAATTTTAAAGTAAATAAATATTCCACACATCAAGAATACGTAACTAAGATGTATTAAGGTTTTTACCAGTTTTACGAATATAGCCAGAGTCCACCCGTTTCTCACTCAGAGGTGCTGATACATGCTATTATCTCCTTAGACTACTGCAATGCCCTGCTCGCTGGTCTTTCCAAAAAGAACATCTGCACTTTACAACTACTTCAGAACTCAGCTGCTCGTGTGCTGACAAAAACCAGAGGGCGGAAGAACATTACACCAGTTTTAAAATCACTGCATTGGCTCCCCGTGCGTTTCAGAATGGATTTTAAGGTTATTTTACACGTTTTTAAATGTCTTAACGGTCTTGGGCCATCATATCGCTCTGATATGCGCTTATCTTATCAACCCTCGTGGGTCCTGAGGTACTCTGGCACTGGCACTTTTAAATATTCTAAAAACTAGAACAGAAAACCACGGAGAGGCTGCATTCCGCCATTACAGCCCACGCCTCTGGAACAGCCTGCCAGAGGGCATCAGGAATGCAGAGACTGTTTATGCTTTTAAAATGAGGCTCAAGGCTCACCTGTTTGGGTCAGGTTTTTACTAATTTATTTATTATTAATTTATTGATCTACTCATTTGCTTATTCATTTAACCATTTATTTATTTCTAATTTTACTCATTTATCTAATTATTTCTATTCTATTTTCTTGTTTCTCTTATTGTCCTTCAGTTTCTATCCTGTCCAATTGTCTCTTTTAGACTTTTTAAGGTTTACTCCAGTCTCCTCATGGAAGCCCCCATGCTTGTAGGTGTACTGTGTTGGGTGATCGTGGCACTGGTGTTTGGCTGGTGAAATTCTTCTGACATATGACTCTTGACAGCCCTCAAGAGGAAAGCACAAAATGAAACACATTGAGGTGTTGAGAAAAAATATGTCGTATTTTTTACTGTATTTATTTGCATAATATTGGATTTTTATGTTAAGTACCAATTTGTTAAGTACAATGCTACTGACTTTCAGTTATATCCAAAATATTGAGGCTACATGACCACTGACAGTTATAGACACTTGATTATTTTATTATTCAAAATATTAACCCGTGTATTACAAGAACACGACACAAGACTTGAGGCATGACTTCCAAGACAACAACAAAACAAAAAAAATGACAGGAAGTGGAACATAGGCCTATGACACGTCTCTTATCAAGTCAGGAACGTCACCCTCTGGTGATTTCACAATCAATTGAACAATCAACTTAAATTCATGTGACCACGCTGAGTCACAATCATCTTTCACAACAGGATTAGAACATCACTGCATGACAGTGCTGTTAATCATTTGGGCACTATGTTTTCAACATCATACTCACGATAGTAATGCTTCCATTCAAAAGAGTGGCTTTATTAGTTCTATATAGTTTATTAGTCATTTATGCAACAGTCTGTTGACTGCTGCTCGGTTATTGTGTAACAGTCGACCGGAGAACATTTTATCACAAGATGGGGGCATGACATTGGCAAAAAAGGAAAGGTTTATGCTGTGTATTCTCTCGCTAGTGATGGTATTTGGCATGATTATTATCTTCACCACAAGGGTCATGTTTTCATTCCACTCTGTCTGTTGTTTCACAGGGGTTCCGATCAATTTTGAGATACGATTTGCTTAAAATACATGAAGCTTTTATCAGTTTGACTGTCTTACCATGAACCTGTCATGACTCTGTGAACTTGCCTTGTCTGTTTGTTTTTTTTTCCAGTGGATGTCAAGAAGGGGCGAAGCATCCTGTGCGCCCCTGTCACGCATTGCGATCAGCTTGGTTTTAAAGCACAGGGAGTAACAGGGGATAGTCGCTGGTCTATTATCTGCTCACCACTAGTTGCTTTGTGCTTTTCTTGTCATGCTAGTGTAAGTACTTGCTCTTCTTCCCTTCTCCAAGTCTTGGTCATTGACTCATATTTAAGTAATTTTCTGTCTCTTTGCTTCTAGCTTGCTACTTGTAGCTTCTGTTCGTGTGTGTGTGTGTGTGTGCGTGTGTGAGTGTGTGAGTGTGTGTGAGTGTGTGTGTGTGTGTGTGATATATACACACACTGCAATTGCACACCACGTATTATGACTGCTCCGACCAAATAATGTAGCAGTATCAGGTGTGTACAATGACATGGCACGTTGTGGTCGCATATAACATTCTTCATGAATGTGGGTGGCTTCAATTCAGTCAGTTCAAGATTCAAGAGGGTTTTATTGTCATTTCAGCCATTTACACATACATAGTGCAATTTTATGCAGTCCAAAGCTAAGATATTGGAGAAGGAAAACAACTCAATACACGTCTTGGAAGCCCATGATAATCAAGGAGATCTCAATGCAAGTGAAATAAGAAATCTTTAAAAGAGATGAGCAAAAAAACTCATGTGAACAAATTATAAAGTTATAATTATTAAACAAATAATATAATACAGTATTGTACTTATTTTTATGAAAATACATTTAATAAACTTAATATTAAGTTTAATAATTAAATGTAGTATTTTTAGGCAGTAGTTATTGACATGTAAGAATTTATTTTGGGTATTACAGTATTTAGATATGAATTGGTACAATGAATGCGGTAGTGTTCTCGGGTCTGTGTGAGTGTGGACATTGCTTTTAGAGATGCACAAGGTAATGTTGTTTTACTGTGCGATGACACTAAATATGATTCTGATTCTCAAATGATCTGTTCGGTAGGTTCTTTGAAAACTCCCAGATGAGCTCCTCTAAAGGCTTAGAACTACAATACTAAAGTAGCTCATCAAGGAATGCTTTTCTTTGTGAATGAAACAACATTTCATCCATCCGTTTTCTGTGCCGCTTATCCTCACTGTAGGGTCACGGGTGAGCTATTATCAACAAAAGTCAAGAATATACCATAGAAGGTAAGTGTATTGTCAAAATTTACAACTAAGAGACCCATTCATGGATTTAAATACAGACAATAACAACAAACACAAGTCAGATTAGATTTGTTACAGAATTAGATTCTTTAGACAGAAGAAACCAAGGTCAACTTGCATCAGAATGACAGAAGAGAAAAGTATGGGGAAGGAAACGAGCAACTCTTGATCCAAAAGCTCCCTTAGTTGTCAAGCATGATGTAGGAAGCATTACAACGTGGGCATGATCTGCCTGTCGATATCCAGTTCCATTCTTCCCTCACTCGTGAACAAGACCCCAAGATACTTTAACTCCTCCACTTGGGGCAGGATCTCATCCCCGACCTGGAGAGGGCACGCCACCCTTTTCCGACTGAGGACCATGGTTTCAGATTTGGAGGTGCTGATTCTCATCCTAGCCGCTTCACACTCGGCTGCGAACTGCTCCAGTGCGAGTTGGAGATCACGGCTTGATGAAGCCAACAGAACCACATAATCTGAAAAAAGCAGAGATGCAATACTGAGGCCACCAAACCGGACCCCTCTTCGCCTTGACTACGCCTTGAAATTCTGTCCATAACATTTATGAACAGAATCGGTGACAAAGGGCAGCCTTGGCGGAGTCCAAACCTCACTGGAAATAAGTCTGACTTACTGCCGGATATGCGGACCAAACTCTGACTCTGGTCGTACAGGAAATGAACAGCCCGTGTCAGGGGGTTCGGTACCCCATACACCCGAAGCACCCCCCACAGGACCCCCCGAGGGACACGGTCGAACGCCTTCTCCAAGTCAATAAAACACATGTAGACTGGTTGGGCGAACTCCCATGCACCTTCGAGGATCTGCCGAGGGTGTAGAGCTGGTCCACTGTTCCACAGCCAGGACGAAAACCACACTACTCCTCCTGAATCGTTTTCCTAACGGACCCTCCTCTCCAGCACCCCTAAATAGACCTTACCAGGGAGGCTGAGGAGTGTGATCCCCCTGTAGTTGGAACACACCCTCCGGTCCCCCTTCTTAAAAAGGGGGACCACCACCCCAGTCGGCCAATCCAGAGGCATGGTCCCCGATGTCCAGGCGATGTTGCAGAGGCGTGTCAACCAGGACAGCCCCACAACATCCAGAGCCTTTAGGAACACCGTGGGAATCTCATCCACCCCTGGGGCCTTGCCACCAAGGAGCTTTTTCACCACCTCGGTGACCTCAACCCCAGCGATGGGAGAGCCCACCTCAGAGCCCCCAGACTCTGCTTCCGCATGGGAAGACGTGTCGGTGGAATTCAGGAGGTCTTCGAAGTATTATCCCCACTGGCTCACAACGTCCCGAGTCGAGGTTAGCAGCGCCCCATCCCCACTATACACAGTGTTGATTGTACACTGCTTCCCCCTCCTGAGATGCCGGATGGTGGACCAATTTTCTCGAAGCCATCCGGAAGTCTTTCTCCATGGCCTCACCGAACTCCTCCCATGCCCGAGTTTTTGTTTCAGCGACCACCAAAGCTGTATGCTGTATTCCGCTTGGCCACACCACTCGGGTTCTGATCGGGGGGGGGGCGTTCCTTTCAATCACGCCCTTCCAGGTTTCACTGTCATTGCCCACGTGAGCATTGAAGTCCCCCAGCAGAACGATGGAGTCCCCAGCGGGAGCGCTCTCCAGCACCCCCTCTAAGGACTCCAAAAAGGGTGGGTATTCTGAACTGCTGTTTGGTGCATAGGCACAAACAACAGTCAGGACCCACAAGGTGATGGCTTCCAGGAGGGGTAGAACCCATCAATATACAAAAATTCAAAATAACAGAACGTAACTGACAAATGACAAAACATAAAACAGAAAACTACTGACCAGACATGCTGATTATTAAATGTATTAATGTGTGCAGATCGCTACAAACTTGTTTTGCTTGTCGAACTTGACTGTTTAACACATTTTGCTTCGACCAACCAATCAGAGGACAGAAAGATGCTGATGTTGTCGGCCAACACTACTGATTCTGAAGGCCTTAGGTGGATCAACTTGACATGGCAGCACATAGAGGCTGAAATCTGATTGGACAAAAAATATAAAAATCACTTACACGTACATGAAGCAGTGCAGCCAAGGGAAACACTACCAATTGAAGAGATTAGACTGTTGGGAATAAAATAATACACTTTCCTGGAACAAATGCTTATGATAGTATTTAACAAGTTGTCAGAACCAGCAAGGCCTTCTCTAATGGTCTACAATGTTTTTTTATTTATTTATTACACTATGTAAACGTCATCCAAATTTTTCTGGCCTCAGCTGTATACTTATTAACAAATAGTTTGTAAAGGCAATATTGCAACATTATATCAGTCAGTCCGTATATATTTAGGCTCCCTGCTTGCCTTTGCATTTCCCTGCTCCAGACCATATGTTTGTATAGCTGTGTGTGTTTATTTATCCTGCGCCGAGGCTCAAGACTACCAGGCTGTGCTTGCAGCGCGTCACAAGCTGAAACGCAGGCC
The DNA here is from genome assembly GCF_024500275.1 of Phycodurus eques. Classification (NCBI taxonomy): domain Eukaryota; kingdom Metazoa; phylum Chordata; class Actinopteri; order Syngnathiformes; family Syngnathidae; genus Phycodurus; species Phycodurus eques. The sequence continues at coordinate 12,930,061 of NC_084532.1, read as the reverse complement.
ACTTTCAGCGAACCACCGCAGAAACAAGACAAATGTTGTGCTGTCTGTATTTTGGGGCCCGAGGGTCCGGGCCAGTGGTCACTTACAGCAGCCCCAACTTGGGAGACCTGTGGCTTTTACCAAAGCAGCGTTAGTGCACGATGAATAAACAAAGTGACCAAACATCACTCAAGACTCGCTAAAAACAGCTTCCCTGAAGGAAAGTGTACACAGGCTTCGTTCAGGACTTGACCAGTAAAACACCAAAATAATGGGGGGGAAATGCATGTGAACATTGTGGTGTTTTTGGCATGTTTTCCAGTGGCATGTTCATTCTGACCTGGATGATTCATTTCCCACTGTCTGACCACTAATCAAGACGGCAAAACTGAAATTACCGTAGGCCTCAAGGTGCGTCTCTGTTCTCATAAACTCTGAACACACAATTCCCAAAACAGACTTAGTTAAAGTCTGGTGTGTTTTGGGAGATCATCGGGTGTATTTTTTGTTTAACACTGACGTGTTAACACCCTTGGATATTTTTTGACAACCTCACGAATTCTTTCACTTTTCACAACAATGAGCAGCTATTACATAAAAGTGGGTGTGATGGTAATGAACATAAACATACTGGTATTGGTCTAAAAACAATACACAGTTGCCAAGTAGTAGCCATCCCTGTCAAACATCAAATTGGTCATCAGGTGCAATGTGTGAAGTGTTTTTATCATGTTAAAGAACCAGCAAGTGCACCAGCTCTGACTTGGGCCTACACTGCATCACATCAAATGGGTTAAAATCATAATTGAGATTTTTTCTTTAACGATGTACAAGACAATAACGGGGTGGACATTTATGGCTAATATTAGCAATTTATGAGCATGGACCTTCACTCATAGCAAGCTGATGCCGTACTGTTCAACAAACATATTTCACATTTTTTAAAGGTTTTTGTATCACTTAGTATTTCACTATCACAGAGTGGAAATGTGATATATGATAAAAATTATGAAACACAAGCGTAAATATTTACACTGTTTCAGCCTGTGTTGAAGAAAGACAAAATGCTGGTAGTAATGTCACTGAAAACATCAGAGGGGTTCTTAAAGAAGCAGTTACCCCATAATGACAGGGACATTAGCAAAATGTTCAGTATTATCATTAAAATGGAAAATACATGATTAAAATGACTTGTTTAATCCAAGAACTCGTTGTGCACAATAAAACAATTATTTTGTTTTTGATTCTTTTTTTTCCAGTATCATTTAACCACTTATTACACACACTGTCATAGCAGAGCAGTACATTCCATGAAAAAAAAAGTTATGAAATGAAGGAAACACATTTTGAGAGACTTTTTATTGCACTGGTATGTGTGCAAATGTTTGGTATCTTATAATCAGACCATCCATCCATCAATTTTCTTATCCTCACTAGGGTCACGGACTGCTGGAGCCTATCCCAGCTATCTTCGGGCGGGTGGCGGGGTACACCCTGAACCGGTCGCCAGCCAATCGCAGGGCACATAGAAACAAACAACCATTCACACTCACATTCACACCTACGGGCAATTTAGAGTCTGCAGTCAACCTACCACGCATGTTTTTGGGATGTGGGAGGAAACCGGAGTGCCCGGAGAAAACCCACATAGGCACGGGGAGAACATGCAAACTCCACACAGGCGGGGCCGGGATTTGAACCTCGGTTCCCAGAACTGTGAGGCAGATGTGCTAACCAGTCGCTCACCGTTCCAGCATAATCAGACCAGAGTTTCATTATTTATTCTGCTACATTTTCATGATGACTTAGCATGCGTTTGTGTGTGTGTGTGTGTGTTTATGCATAGAAACAGTAGGACTAATGAATGGCAACACACCCACAATCTAATATTTTGATAGGAATGTTCAAAGCTGTGGTGCAACAATGCAAGACTAAATCTAGAAAAACGGTTTGAGCGGTTTCATCTTTCAATTGCTTTGATTTTAAGCTTCTCTATGATGTAATTCTTCAGGTCAGAGTATAAACAAGCTTTTCTGGGAATAGGGGGAAGAAAAATGTGGACTTGCAAGATATTAGCTGAATAGAATCCTTTTGTTCAAACTGTTTTGACAACAATGATGTGGTGAAGTATTTCTTGTTCCCTCCCTCAGACAGTGTTGACTGCTTTGTTGACAAGACTTAACGAGGATTGTCTCCTGATCAATTAGCCTTTTAACACCATGAAGTTGGATTAGCTAACACATTGTGGCGTTTGGACCACATCGTAATGTCCTCTGTACACATCTAAATGACAACTGGCTAAATAAGTCATTTATAACCATCTTATTTAATGCTGTCTACGTTTTATTTCTGATCAATGCGGTGTATGTGCAACCTACTTCTGCATTCCGCAAAATAGGTCGAAGCTCTTCCTCCCATTGGGTGAATGGCGATGGGGACCATGACAAAGTACTCGTAGGAACGTTTAACATCTACAAATGTCTTTTTTGTAACACAAGATGTCACCACAGAGCAACCAAAGATGACAATAGCCGATGTTTAGGCTTTGTTTGTTTTTACATATATCAGATTTGTATAAATAAATGATATCCATGTGTTTAACATTTGTCTTCAGACACCAGCCATAAAGAAAACAACATTTTGTAAGCTCAGCTTCAAACAATCATGACATAAAATCGTAGTTATGCTTGTTAGAGTAGCATACACAGGAAGTCCGCTTACGTGTTTTCCGGGTTTCCTCACATTACGTTCCGCATATCGCAGATTGATATCATCATATTATAATAAGCGTCCCATCTTTTTTGAATGGTAGAAGAGAAACTCCCATACATGTGTTTGTTTTAGTTAGCAGAGTGTATTTGGCAAAATAAACTCCGCCATGCCGATGTCTGTAGGACCTTTGTGTTGGTACTCGTTTACTTAACGTTGTTGTCTCCTATCATGTTCACAAGGAAGCTTTAAGTTGCGGCCTCAACTCACCGTGACGAATCTGAAGGTGAAAATGCATTACTTTAGTGACAGTAGAAATGTGTTATTTTCAAGGCTCTCTCACAAGTTTCTGTATCGAATAAATATGACTTAAAGCAACTTCTGGTGCTGCACGGTTTTGCTGATGGCTTTGTAGTCTGGTTCAAACGTGGTGGTTTCACCACCACGTTTGTGATCGTCTTGATCTTTTTTAAATATGATAACAACTGTTCACATGTATACGTAGAGCCAAACATGTTTAATCACCCTGAGGTGGGATGAATGGCTATGTCTGTCAACACATCCAAAGTGAGGGAAACGTACGGCGGGCACTGCATTTATGTCCTTCACTTGTGTTTCCTCCACTTGATTTGCCATCATGATGGTATGATTGTGAACAGTTCTTGGTGACAGAGGCTTGTCTTTTATTCTTTTGATTACCATTATCCGAAAAGTCATCAAAAAGTTCATTGGCCACATCAAGCATGAATGCTTTGGCATACTCGCCATCTGTGAATGGCTCTCTGTTCCTCACTATTGCTAAAGAACCAGCAAAGACAGTCAAATTCCAGCCACCTTGTTGGGTCCCTACACGGAGTTGCTGCTGACTACCTTGCACTCTGCACTGTAGCGCTTGGCATGCCTTCTTCCTGCAGTTCAGGGTGTACCCCACCTCTCGCCCGAAGATAGCTGGGATTGGCTCGAGCATGCCCGCAACCCTTGTGGGGATAAAGCGGTACAGAAGATGGATGGATGGATGGATAGATGAGTTCATGTGACACACGAACACTTCACATTACATTCTGCCTAGAATACAGTAGTTATGTTTACAGTATGTAATTTTTCATAGCTTCCAACAATGAAATCCAGTCAGTGTGATTAACTGCACCAAGTGGGACCAAACCCTGTCTGTTGACTTAGTTCTGAGCAAACTAGACTAGCAGAATGGTATGTCCCTGGCTTCAGGTATTAAATGACGTGTGTCACTTTGAACACCCTCTTTGCCATCTTGCAAAACGACTTCTATCCCTGAGCTGAGGGGCATCCATGTGGTAATAATTCATAAGAATTGTATGTTAAAACTCCTCCTCAAGGCTTAGACACCCTTAAGCCAAGCCTCAACTGGTAAACCCACACCTCCACCAGCCTTTAAGCAGCCAGAATGCTATGATGACCTGCAGCCTGAGTCCAGCAGTGTGTATGCAAGATTAACAACTTGAAACAAGTGACATGTTGTGATGAAATAGTTTAATCTCAACGGTATTTCCAGATCAGAACAACAAATTTGGCAAACCAAGTGGCCCGGGCTTACTCATATAACAGTAGGGGGAGAGTAAAAATACTTAATTACTGTACTTAAGTAGATTTTCCAGGTATAGTACCTTTACATGAGTGTTTTTCTGAACATTTTTAACTTTTACTCGCTATATTTGAACAGAGATATCTGTATGTTCTACTTCTTACTTTGTGAAAATAGGCTCGTTACTTTTTGGATGATGCCACGACGTAAAAAAGACAGCGAAATAGAGGGACCACAGTTGAGATCTTGGGCACTTAGAGTATCAGGCACAACAAATTTGGAGAAGCAAGATATTTATCAGTTGATCTTATCAACTACAATTGGTCGTAACTAATGCGTTGTGTCTTGTGCCAACCTTACGAGCATTAAAAGATTCTTTGTTGGGACATAAACACCTACGTACAGCAATTCATTAAGTAATGAAAGGTGACCTGTAGTGCGGTAATACTGATACAATGACCATTGTGTAAATGATCCAGAGAGGCATCAAGAAATTTAAAGTGACCATTCACTCATTCTCCGTACCGCTTACGCTCACTAGGGTCGCGGGTGTGCTGGAGCCTATCCCAGCTAACTCTGAGCGAGAGGCGGGATACACCCTGAACTGGTCACCATCCAATCACAGGGCACACATAAACAAACAACCATTTGCACCTACGCGCAATTTAGAGTCTTCAATAAAGCTACCATGCATGTTTTTGGAATGTGGGGAGGAAACCGGAGGACCTGGAGAAAACCCACGCAGGCACGGGAAGAACATGCAAACTCCGGGTCCTCAGAACTGTGAGGCAGATGTGCTAGCAAGTCATCCACCGTGCCGCCTTAAAGTGACCAATAGTGTGGTAATAATGATCAAAAACAAAAAACAGATGTTTTTTGTTGTTTTTGTGACAAGTTAACAGGTATTCTATATCAGTGACACTAAAAATGAATTTTTACTTTTGCTTTGTACTTAAGTACATTTCAGAGTCTGTATTTTGTTATTTTTACTTAAGTAAAGGAGTTGAATCAGTATTTCTGCTTTTCCCAGATTTGTTTTCTACAGAATTATCTGTAAAGCCCGCCAAAGTACCAATACAAATTTGACACACGGCAGAGAAGAATGCTGTTAACAGGGCTGCCAATTTTGAATGAATAAAAATACATCCAATAAGTCATGGCTTCCCTTGGTGTTGTATGCGGGTCCTCATAACAAAAACACATCAGGGAAAGTTAATCGTGTGGCTCACACGATAGACAAGCCTGAATAATTACAAAATACATAACATTTGTAAATTTAAATAACACCTTGTAGGCCTAGCTTGCTTGCTAACTGAACACTGGAGAGCTGGAAATTGGCCTTGCAATAAAAATTTCTGCTAATTAATCCGCCATTGCACAGGAAAGCCACTGATGCGAGAAGGCACCCGTGTTTTTACACAGTGGGGGAGGGCCCCTCATGTGTCCAGTAGTGCAATAATTCTGATCGGGAAAAATATCATGCATCTGCTACAATGAATATATAGTAGTACAGTAGAGTAGTAATGGCACTACAGAGATAACATTTGCAAAAAGGTCACTAAGAAATTATGGGTCAATTGTTTAAGACATTAATGTCAAGGGGAAAGAAGCTGTGGGATTCTCCGCTCATGGTTTTCGTGTAACACTACCCAAATTGCACTTAAGCTGTCGCCAGCCCTCTTCTGTGACATGCAATCAATGCAGTCAACACCCAGTCCCATTCCCCCGTTCCGTAATTGCAATTTGTTTAAAACTACTGGCGCTCCCACATATGTGGAGCTTTTTAATAATATAGCAAAGATCGATGCAGTGTTTCAATTTGATTTATTTCAGAAGTACATCACTGCATTAAAAAAAATCATGTTTTGATCATGTTTGTGTGATTAGTGTTTTTATTTTTTTTACTTTTTGAGGGGGATACTCATCATAAAGAGCCTTCATGGGTTCATAGTATGTTCAGTGTCACTATCCGTCTGCACTGTGAAGCACCTGCCTTTCAGTTATACGTTAGTAGCATTTATCTGAATGTGAGCACAGAGTATACATACAAGGCCATGCCGCAACACTGCCAGCACCCTGTTTGACATACAATATGATATAGTAGGCTTTGGATCAGGAGCTGTCCCTGTTCCAGAATATTCTTCACTTCTATTCATGTCCATATACAACTTTATTTGTTTTTGTTTTTTTAAATATATAAATAGCGGCACGGTGGCCGACTGGTTAGAGCGTCAGCCTCACAGGTCTGAGGACCCGGGTTTAATCCCCGGCCCCGCCTGTGTGGAGTTTGCATGTTCTCCCCGTGCCTGCGTGGGTTTTCTCCAGGCACTCCGGTTTCCTCCCACATCCCAAAAACATGCATTAATTGGAGATAAAATGGTATAACTATCAAAATATCTCTCTTAATTAGTTTAATAGTACCCAAATGAACTGCCTAAAGGTCTTTCTTCCGTCTTACATTTTCTTTCTTGTCTTTTTTCATGCACAAAAAAAAAAAAAAAAAAAAATTTTAAAAAAAGATGCCATGGACAATTACGGCCACAAGATGTCACCAGACGTTAAGCAGCATTACAGCCCTGGGACCAGAAAACAGGCATAATAAAGAAATTGGGAAGTTCATCTAGTGTGCTATCAACAATTGTGCCTTTACAGTAGTTATGATAATCTCCGGTTTTGATGGATGGTATCAGAGAGCTGTGAATTGAAAAAAACCTTTGATGCCACTTTTGGGTGAATGGGTAAATACTTTCCTTTAGATATTTCTTCAGATATCAGATTTACGGTAATACAATCTTGGCATTGATAATAATAATTACATTATATGTGGCATATATGTGGCATCTCACAGTTCTGAGATTGGGGGTTTGAATCCAGACTCTGCCTTCCTGTGTGCCATTAGAATGTTTTCCCTGTGCTTGCGTGGGTTTCTCCGGGGCTCCGGCTTCCTGCCACATTCCAAAAACATGCATGCCAGGTTTCATCATCTTGCAAATGGCACAAAGTCTTAGACTTCCCTGCTCTGGGTTTTTGTAAGGTAGGACTGTGGGTGCATCTTGCATGGTATACATACAGTATTTCTTTGTGACTCCATAATGGGTGTGGTGCTCCAGAGAGCAACCAGGCCCTGAATACTTTGACTTTTGGACACGAGGTCATCTCCAAAGCTGAAGACATAAACCAAAGAATGACTCATCAGGTCACAAGTTGGCCACAGATTTATATATATATATATATATATATATATATATATATATATATATATATATACACACTGACCTAACATCTAAAAATCTGCAACCCATCAGAATTTATGACCTCAATGTCATCCATGGCATGCATTTGCATTCTGACTTTAACATCATAATGTAGGTTTCCCTATTATGTATTAGAGCTCTGGGGGGATATATTTTTTTGCGCTTCTGACATCCTCTTACCTTTATCCGGACCAGACAAATATTAGGATCCCCTCAGAGCTCGGAATACAGCGGTCACAAATTATGATCAAGACACCTACTTTACACGACTAATAATCAGTATTTTTCTTCTCTTTTGTTGTTTAAACACTCAAATGCACTCAAGCTTACGTCATGGACAGGATATGTTGTCTTTTACCACATCCGTTGAAGAAACCAGAGCAGGCAGGTGTCGCCTAGTTAAAAAAAAAAAAAAAAAAAAAGAAGAATTTGTGAGCATAGCCTCTGCAGGAAACACGAAAAGGAAGTGAGAAATTAACAGCAAGTCTCAATGAAGCTCTAAGAGAGAGCATGATAAGAAACACGCCATAAGAATGTCCATCTCGAGAAGAACTCACTTCATTCTACTGGGTGAATCATGACTATTCATAGGCCAGGAACACTGCGGGCTTTCTCTCCAGCCTCAACATTATCATACAGTGCTGTCAGTGTGAGGAGGACTAGATGTAAAGTCGGACAACAACAACGAGCTTTGCTGCCAAATGTAGATGTCACCCATAAATATGTCAACACGATGTGCAAACGTGATACCGTTGCATTTCCTGTTTCTCACAATCAAGAGGGCTCTGAACTCAAAAAGGAACAGGAAGCAGAAAGAAGCATGTAACTATTTCTTGTGTCACCAGTACTCAAATCTATAACACAGCTTGTTTAAAAAGACTAACTCGCCTTGTTTATGTGTTTACTTTCTGTCCGTAAGGAATAACGTGCTATTAAAGATGTTGATGTCTGTGTGACATCCACACTTTTAATCAATGGAAGTGTTGATTAGTTCCACAGATGGGCAGTGTAGGCCTAAGGGTGGCCTCTGAAAAGACTAAATTGTGCTCCAGCTGCCTGCAACACACAAAGAAAAAGGATGGTCGGGGCGTCTTTATTGCGAGAGTGGGAAAAGTAACACGGTTACATTTTTATCCATTCATCTCATGAAATAACTGTTTAGTTGATTTATTGTAAAGAATCAAATAAAATATGCAATTTTAGATTTGCATTTAACATTTCTTAATCATTTTATAAAATACTCGGCTCATTAATTAGAATTAAATTATAATTAATCCAATTTATAAATGAATGAATTAATGATTATTTTATTAAATATTGACATTTTACGTTAAAAAAATCTTATCTCCAAATCGAGTCGGCTTATCTTCCCATTTTAAAAATCTAATACTTTAAGCAGTGTAACTGTTGTCACCCTGGAACCCACATTTTCCTGTTGTCACAAAGTCGAGACCCACTTTCATATATGTTAAGAATGAAGATGTTGTGTTTTTTTTGTTGCTGTTGTTGTTTAAAAATAGCCTCTGAAAACATTGCACAGTACATCATATTTTTAAAATGGAGTTTCAAATGAGTTTGCTGTCCCGCCAAAGGCACATTGCTTGCTATGACATCTGCCAGCCAAAGGCTGAGCTGCACTGTATTTGTTTAGGGGATAAACTACTGGCTAGAGAACAAGGAAGTAACATTTCTTATCACTTTACTACTCCATGTGGGAAGTCAGTACGCCTCTATATTATCCCGAAATAAAATCATAACAGGAATACATGTAATTGTTTTACTAGCTTACTAGCTGTCCACGAACCACCCAAATTAGGTCCGCGACCCACTTTTGGGTGCCGACCCACCAGTTGAGGAGCACTGCTGTACAGCCCTTGAACACAAAGGTTTGCCAAACCCTGCTTTAATAGATTAATCCTAATAGGACACTCGACACGTCTGGTCCAGAAAGAGTAGATGACACAATGTTTATCCTCTTCACCTCTGCCCAGTGGAAACAAATGTGTAAAATTCTTTCCTCCATGACTGACTTTCTTTGTATGTGTCAGCGCAAAGGCGGCACGGTGGACGACTGGTTAGAGCGTCTGTCTCACAGTTCTGAGAAGCGGAATCCCCGGTCACACCTGTGTGGAGTTTGCATGTTCTCCCCGTGCCTGCGTGGGTTTTCTCCGGGCGCTCCGGTTTCCTCCCACATCTCAAAAACCTGCACGGTAGGTTAATTGACAACTCTAAATTGCCCGTAAGTGTGAACGTGAGTGCGAATGGTTGTTTGTTTGTATGTGCCCTGCGATTTGCTGGCAACCAATTCAGGGTGTACCCCGCCTCGTGCCCGATGATAGCTGGGATAGGCTCCAGCACGCCCGCAACCCTAGTGAGGAGAAGCGGCTCAGAAATTGGATGGATGAATGGATGGATGGATGGAGAGTGTCCGAGCAATGGTGTCGTGTGTCAAGAGGAGACATTTGCTAAGAGCTGAGGGGAACAATGTGCTTCCACTTCCTTTCTTCCTGCTCAATATTTAATGCACTTCACCTGAGTTGCACCAGGAGGGCGTGACAACTTCTTAACTTCTCTAAAAATATATATATATATAATTAAGACTAATGCTCTGTTGTTCATTTTAGATTACAGTGGCACAGGTTACCTTGTTGTAATGCAACTGCGAACACCATATTCAACCAGTTACTTTGAAATAAATCCTAAAATGTAAACAATGTCAGTTCAGTAACATCATTCATCATCACAAATCAATCTTTGGGCAAGAGGCGGGATACACACCAGACTTATTTATATTTATATATATTATATATATGCGGCACAGTGTGCGACTGGTTAGCACATCTGCCTCACAGTTCTGAAGACCAGGGTTCAAATCCCGACCTCGCCTGTGTGGAGTTTGCATGTTCCCCCTGTGCCTGCGTGGGTTTTCTACGAGTGCTCTGGTTTCCTCCCACGTCCCAAAAACATGTGTGGTAGGTTGATTGAAGACTGTAAATTGACCGTAGGTGTGAATGTGAGTGCAAATGGTTGTCTGTGTCTATGTGTGCCCTGTGACTGACTTGACCATTTCAGCATGTAGTCTGCCTTTCGCCCAAAGTCAGCTGGGTTAGTATCCAGCACCCCATGAGCCTGAACAGAATAAGTGGCACTGACAATGGATGGATGTATATATAAAGAGTGAGAAAAATTGAGAAAAATGTGAGAAAAAGAGTGAGAAAAATTTGTATTGTATTATTAATATTTTTTTTATATTTTTTGTCTTCAAGGAAAGTAATGTGGTGACCACCGTGCATGGTGGTGGCGGCCCGCTATTAAACAACATTCTAAGTGAATGAATAAGCCTCATAGGTGAAAAGGGCATACAAAAATAAGAACACAAACATTATAGCTACAAAAAATATATATATTATTGGCTTTATGTCTGAATTTGGAATACTTTTGTAGTGTTTCGCTTTTAGTACAGGAGGTTTGAATCTGTTCTCTCTCAAGAATGTTTGCCCCCAACGAGTCTGAACATGGGGGAGGTATTTGTTAGCTGAACTGTTAACCGCCCGTTTAGGGATGTGAAGTATGCGTGGCTTTGTCTTCATGGTGTTCAGGCTTGCCATGCTGATTTTCCGCAGGTTCTTAGAAATGCATTCATCATACTTTGACCCGGAATTCATCCATCCATTGTCCGTACCGCTTTATAGGGAAGAGGAAGGAGTTAGGAGTCACTTACTCGTTCATCAAATTGAATAAACAGTGCTTTTAATGTTAACTGTCACATGTAACGTAATGTAATGAAAGCTAGGGGTCCATGATGATTATTATGAGGTACAGACATACATTTGTTTTGCTGTCAAACCTGTTTTGCACATCTTGAAATAATACCTATAGCACACATTCGAATGACCCATTCCATTTAGCATGGAACATGTGCATACAAGGTGCTGAGGCGTGTCCCTCCTTAAAAATACTTCAAGACAAAGCATTTTAGTTGCTCTCATAATCACCTCAAAAGAATCCTCTGTGATTTAGAAAAAAAATTGTGCTTCTTTTCTTGGTGCTCAATGATGGACATATTCTGGTTCCTGCTAAACAATATACTTTATTTTTATTGGGCATTGTGTATGCTGCATTTCCAAATTGCACCATTGTATTCACAGACATTTCACGTGATCAAGTCAGCAGCAAGGAAATCTTTTGCACCACAAATTAAATAATAATAATAATAACCTGGGGTTGGCTGGCAACCAGTTCAGGGTGTACCATGGCTCCTGCCCGCAGTTAGCTGGGATAGGCTCCAGCAAGCCTGCGACCCTAGTGAGGATCAGCGGTGTAGAAAATGAATGGATGGATAATAATAATAATGTTGAAAGATAACATTACAGTCGGCACGGTGTATGACTGGTTAACACATCTGCCTCACAGTTCTGAGGACCAGGGTTCCAATCCCGGCCTCACCTGTTTGGAGTTTGCATGTTCTTCCCATGCCTGCGTGGGTTTTCTCCGGGTACTCCGGTTTCCTCCCACATCCCAAAAACATGCGTTGTAGGTTGATTGGACTCTCAATAGGTAGGTTCCCAACCCCTCTCCGTAGGTGTGAATGGGAGTGTGAATGGTTGTTTGTTTCTAAGTGCCCTACGATTGGCTGATGACCAGTTCAGGGTGTACCCCCCTGTCGCCCGACGATAGCTGGGATAGGCTCCAGCATGCCCGCAACCCTAGTGAGGATAAGCGGTACAGAAAATGGATGGATGGATGGACAACATTACAAAATAATAGTAAAACACATAATTGTTACTGGTGGCATGATGGATGACTGGTTAGCACATCTGCCTCACAGTTATTAGGTCACGGGTTAAAATTCAGACTTGCCTATGTGGAGTTTGCATGTTCTCCCCACGCCTCTGTGGGTTTTCTCCGGGTACTCCGGTTTCCTGCCACATTCCAAAAACATGCGTGGTAGGTTAATCGAAGACAAAATTGCCCGTAGGTGTGAATGTGAGTGCTAATGGTTGTTTGTTTATATGTGCCCTGCAATTGGCTGGTGACCAGTTCAGGGATTACCCCGCCTCCTGCCCGAGGAGAGCTGGGATAGGCTCCAGCATGCCCGCTACCCTCGTGAGGGTAAGAGGAATGGAAAATGGATGGATGCATAATTACGACTATCAACAGTGGTGTTTTTAGGGATGCTGAGACAAAATGCTGAAGGGTATAAATATACACTGCCTTTCCACTTGATAAGGCAGAATGTTTTTTTTTAAAGACAAAGTGCAAGGGTGCATAAAGTGCAAGGGTGCATAAAGTGCCGTGTAAAAGTATTGGCCACCTTCTTAAATACTTATATTTTTGCATAGTTTCCCCACTTTAATGTTTAAGTTAATCAAATGTAAATATCAGACAAATGTATACTAAGTGCTCTTAAAAAGCTGTTTTTAAATGATGATTTCATTGATTTATTGATTCTGTTCAAAATTACCTGGCCCCTTTGTGAAAAAGTAATTACCCCCCTTGTTAAGTCATTAATTAACTGTGGCTAATCACAATTTTTGGTTAATTTTCACTGATCACACCCAAGCCTGATTACCTCCAGGCCTGTTCCATTAAAAAAAAAAACTCACTCTATTTCCGTCTTTTTTACCTCGTGTCGTCATTGTGGAGGATATCTGTTTTAAATGGAGGTAGTAAAAGTAAAAAGTAGTCAGAAAAGTAGTAGAAGTAAAACATACGTAGTCAGAAAAGTAGTAGAAGTAAAACATACCTAAAAACAAAAACAAAAAATCTAATTAAGTACAGTAGTTATACTGTGTTACTTCAAAGACTGTATAATTGGGATGCCTTTTAAATGAAAGCTGAAAGTGTCCACTCTAATCACGTTGATTTTATTTCTAATCCGTCGTGGCGCTGCATAAAGTCAAACTGATCAAAACGAACGAATAGTTTCCATCTACAGTTCTGCAGCCACTAGTACTACTTGTGGACCGACCAGTGGAGTTGTTGCACAGATTTTTTTAACATATCAACTAAAAAGACACAGGACCCCCTCCGCTTGCTTGTTGGACCCATTAAGCACTGACAGCTATTCTCCTGCTTCTTTCGTCGCTCGAGAAGCGTCTGTTTAACTTTTTTGACCCGACTTCCTTTTTATCTTCAGAAAACATGTCCTGGCAAAGCTACGTGGATACACTGATGGGCGATGGTCGCTCCTGCCAGGACGCGGCCGTTGTTGGGTACAAAGACGACAAATATGTCTGGGCATCATGTTGCGGCGGCAAGTTTGCCAGCATCACGGTTAGTTGGCTCATTCTCCCATTTTCGGGGCTCATTCGATACGAAAATGTGCACAGCCGGGCGTGTGCTTTTCTTATGAGCAGGCCTGATCGGACCCTGTCGTTCACATGGTTTCCTGTGCTCGGTCCCGCTGTCTTAAAACCTCCTTGTTTTGTTGTAACATGTCGTAAATGGGTTACTTGACAAGTTTTGCGCTAAATGGCACTGAAGCGAGCTTCGAAGCGAGTTAGCTCCCTCTTCGTGGCGTCAGCTAGCGCTTACTTTGCCGGAAGCCGGGAGAATGTATCAACTTGTGCTGACTTTTAACGAGTATGTGGTTTGCGGATAAAGTATACATTAGTAGCGTGGCAGATGTAACTGAGTAGTCGTTGGTTTAAAGCAGCGAGCTTCTAAGCGACATTTGGGCAAAGTTGTCAAATGTGTCAATCAGCCGCGCCACATCTTCCAAGATGGCGCTTCCACTCCCCGTTTTTTGTTTTCCTTCGCCGTGTACGCCAAAATCAAATAGTTTCCCCTGTGGATAGATTTTTTTTTAACAGCGGGGCACCACTTATAAAGCTTATAACTCTTATAAAGCGTCCTAGCAGTACTAGCTAACAATAGCGCCGGAGCGTGTAGCACGCAAAGGTTTACGTAAATGTTATTTTTAATAGATGTTTTTCTTGCCACACACTTGAGTGAAAGGACATGTTTTGACTTGCAGCTGTAGGAGTGGCCTCACGTTTGGCCCCACCTGGAAGCCTGTCACCTTGCTAAACCGAGGCTAACGCTCGGTCGAACTGCCGCTTCCCGGATTCCGCCTTTTCTGCCCTATGACTTTGCACCTCTGCTTGTAGACGCGAGCAGGGCGAGGCCTTTCACTAGAGTGGCGACTCTTGTTTTTGCATGTTCAACAGTGAAGATCTGTGCATGCACATATTTGACAGCGTTCTGCGTGAGCTCAGTTTCATACCAGGGGGTTTTACAAAAAGCCTAAGATGCTCTTTGGCCAGTATTTGTTGTGAATGTTAATAAATCAGTGGGTCTCAACATTTGTCACTGTGTGTCCCGCCATTTTCTATTATCCCAAGAACGATCCACTTAATTGTGAAGAATAAAGAGAATTTGCTCAGTCTTTGAAAACACATTGTCCTATTTTTTAATATCTGCACACCATGTGTGTCTAAGTGCCTTTCAGGTAGGGCAGTCTATAGAATGTTTTTTTCAAATCGATGGTTCTCATCAACTAATCAGAGAAATTTAATTTGTATTTAATCTTATTGTGAAACAGTTTTAAGATTATGCATTTAATAACACATTATAGGTTATGTGCTACTACCATCCTCAGCATTCAGAAAAACACAAAGCACGTCCTTCCCTTGTGAGTAAATGGTGGAACCTTATAGCAGGAGAGAGTCAAAACACCTGTAAAAACTTAATTTCTATGAGGTCTTTGGTTTTACACGTCTTCAAGAGCTACCAAGAAAACAATATCTGATCAGACTTTGTTCCTGTTTACATATTTGCGTAAATAAATGCCATACTTGTATTTAACAAAGACCCCAGCCATAGCAAGTTCGGCTTCAAGCCATGGCATCAATCTGTAGTTATGGTCGTTATCGCAACAGACACAGGAAGTCTGTTGATCACGTTGTGTACGGCACGTTGCTGTTTGTTTATTATTGTTGAATGCTTAAATACAACCAAATAAACAATTCAGGAGTGGTGTTGTACTTGCCAACCTTTCTGAAGCAGCAATACTTCTTGGGTAGTATTTAATGGAAAGGGCTACCAGTTCAAAATATATTTCTGAAGCTGCTTCAGATTCAAGTTGCCGGTTACTCATACTTTGGCTGCAAGTAACTATTTTTCGCAGTGGTATTTTAAAACCTATATTTATATAATAAAGTATTTAGTTTTTTCCTGTAAATTATTTGATTAGGATGCCTCCCGGACGCCTCCCTGGTGAGGTGTTCCGGGCACGTCCCACCGGGAGGAGACCCCGGGGACGACCCAGGACACGCTGGAGAGACTAAGTCTTTCAGCTGGCCTGGGAACACCTCGGGATCCCCCCCGGAAGAGCTGGATGAAGTGGCTGGGGAGAGGGAAGTCTGGGCGTCCCTGTTAAAGCTACTGCCCCCACGACCTGACCTCAGATAAGCGATAAAAAAATGGATGGATTATGGGTTTGGTCTGTAACATCTCAGAAAATGGGTAAAAATGTTGATCATTGGTTTCTGAAGTGGATGTTTGCAAATGTCGTCTTTTGGTTAAACACAGGATAATCACAGCTTTCATGGAGGACTGCAGAAGTTAAGACTATTTACTCTTGAGGCTGAAATTGGAGGCTTTGGACAATTTTAAGTTGAATGTCATCAAACGGTTAATTGGTTATCAAAATAGCCGTCAATTAATTGTGACAACAACATTGAGAGCGAACATGATAGCTGTATGTACACAAATGAATATAGTGGTACCTTGACTTAGTTGAATTTGTTTCATGAGCAAGCTCGTACAGTGTTCCCCTGCATATTTGCTACTTGTTGAGTTCCCCTATTTGTGGAATTATTTGTTTTTATTTTGGGTGGCGAACTTAGCCATCACTTGTGGAAAAACGCACCTTTTTGCTGTTTTTGAGCTCGGGCTAGAGCACTGGCAAAGTGTCACTTTGGTGGCATCCTATGGCATTTTGGTGCCAGGGAAAGTGAGTGGAGGAATCTAATTCAGACAGGCTATAGCATTGTCTAACAAGTAGTTATTTGCTGCCATATGCCATCTATAGGCTATTCTAAAAAAACATTTTTGTAGGGGATGTCAATAACAGGAAGATTTCTGCTGTTTGCAGCAGGGAAAATAATATATAGGGCTGTCACTGCCGTATTTTCATGACCATAGGGTGCACCGTATTAAAAGGCGCAGTCTCCGTTACGGGGTCTATTTCTGTATTTAACACATA
Source organism: Phycodurus eques (assembly GCF_024500275.1). Classification (NCBI taxonomy): domain Eukaryota; kingdom Metazoa; phylum Chordata; class Actinopteri; order Syngnathiformes; family Syngnathidae; genus Phycodurus; species Phycodurus eques. The sequence goes on along the minus strand of NC_084532.1, from coordinate 12,913,350 downwards.
CATAAGGCGCACTGTATTATCTGGCGCAGGCATGGTAACGCATACGCTAGCTTAAAACATACGGTAGCATGCACGCTAAAACAATGTTTTTAAAAAGGCAGCGGGAGCACGTTTGGTTGTACTTTATTGAAGTATTTAATGTACTCACGTTATTTTTTTGATCAATCCTCATCCACAAATCCATCAGTCATCATCATCTGTATCCGAAATGACTAGCTGGGCAAGTTCTCAATCAAACACGGCAGGTTCCCTCTAGTACTCTGAGTCAGTTTCGTTGCCGTGCGGCTCCTCAGAAATGATGCTGGCTTTTACCAAGCAGATTCGTTAGCCCAAGCATCCACAATCCATTCCCAAATTGTGGCGTAATTCGCCCGGCGCTGCCTCCTAGTCTTAGTAAAACTGTGTTCGCCATCTGTCATCCATCGCTTCCACGCCGCTCGCAACTTTGAACGCCCTGTTTACACGAATGTCCAGCGGTTAGAGTTCCTTAGTCAAGTCTCCCAGCTGTTCTTTGCTCATTAGACAATGCAGTGAGGAATTGTGACAAGCGATTACCATTTTAGGTTGAAAAACACTAAGATTTGGCTCACTTATACAGCGTTGTGTGCATTTAAAACCTTTAGTGTCTTAAAAATCACTTTAAAACCTCTTGTCATTTTTGGGAATGTTTTTCCACGGGCCCATCGCTTCGTCTGTCTGCAACCGTGCGGTAAAGAGAGACGAGGGGTGTCATTTGTCACAGGCCACATCGTAGTTATGGTTAATCTTGGAGGGCTGTATGATGTTAAACTAGGGATGGATAAGTACCGATGCCATGTTATCGGTATGGGGCTGATACCGGCCTTATTCCAAGGTACGGTGTACTTGTGAAGGAAGGTGCCCAATCTTAACCATAGATAATTAAGACCAAAAAAAAAAAAAAACTGACATTGCGTAAATCCTCCTCGCCAGAAATTACCGCTACACTGCAGTTTGACACATTGGTGAGTCATTGTGACATCAGTACTAGGTACTCTGATATTACGAGTACTTAACTCTTGAGCACTCACTAAAATACAGTCTAAAAAGGTGGTATCGAGCATCCCCCCTGGGAACCCATATACAATTATGATCGCCTATCATTATATGTACACAAGAAATTGGACAACTAATTTTGAAATCAAGTGTAAAAAATATATTTTTTTTAAGGAATTGGTTGCAAAGCAATGCGTGCAATATCCCAACATTGTTAAATGTGAAGACAATCTGCAATTTTGGTATTTTAGCAAAACACCTGAAGTTGACACGTTTTGCATTCACGGCCCACACAAAAACGTTGCGGGGCCTGCTCTGGCCCCCAGGGCGCGACTTTGATACCTGTGACATAGTGCCCAAACATGGTTCCACGAGGTGTTAATTTATTTATTTATTTTTAATAGCCTCAAGGCAGAAATGTTTCTTGACCAATTTTTGTGGTCGACTTAGAATTCCCTTCCCCCCCCCGAAAAGTGTAATGACTCTACAGACTGTAGTATTTGTGTTGGAAGTGTGCCTTTGTCGGGTGTGGCCTAGTGAGTGACACCGGGAGCTGGAGTCAGGTTGAGTGAGTGGGCTCTTACGGCAGTTCCTTACCAGTGTTTGTCCCATTCAATTAACGGCTATAATACATCGGCGGATGTGGCTCTCTTTGACCCCATGCCAGGGGCATTACGCAACCTTAATTGCCCCCCACCTCCCACCCCACACACACACACACACACACACACTTATCTATTTTTTTGGGCACGCCAGTGAACATGTTCCATGGGGGAACATGGTATGGTCCAAAGGTGTACCATTGCATCCCAAGTAATAACATTGCTGACACATGGCTGTCGGTCTTATTTTCTCCAATAAAGACTACGACCTGGAATGCATGTTACACATTTCATAGTCCAGGGGAGGGGCCTTGAGCACATTTTACACGCCTGCACAAAACCAGTTAATTGCATGCAATTTGTAACCTAAAAATGTCAGCACGGTCATAAATTGAGCAGCCTTAATTATTATTATTATTTTTTTTAAATATATAAATTACCACCTATCTGTAACCCAGAATCACTAACTTGTATTTTTCTTTTGCAGCCTAAAGAAATTGACGTGTTGTTGTCAAACGATCGTGAATCTTTCTTCATCCACGGGCTGACCTTAGGCAACGTAAAATGCTCCGTACTCCGAGATGGTTTCACTGTTGAAGGGGATTGGACGATGGACCTCCGGACAAAGGATGCAGGAGGAGGGCCCACATACAATATTACTGTAGCCAGATCTGACAAAGGTACGTGCTGTGATAGGTTGGACTTTGGCTCATGCACGGAAGCCATAATAGCGTTCTTTGATGTCAGGCCAATCCTGATTCTATCCCTAAGTCCTTCCCCGTTCGTCTTACCCCTTCATCTTACCCCTTCCCCTTAGCCCTTCGCTTGGAGGGCCAAGATGAAGGGGTAAATGGCCCTAAGAATTGGGACGACACGTCAACACCCTTGATACCCTACTGGCTGTGTCCGAGGCAGATGTGACGATTGTTTCCAAGATGCCATCCTGGGTCAAATGAATCTTACTATTACAAGTGACTTTTTTTTGTTAGTTTTTGCAGTTTCTGCAATTGGGCTCATTACATTTTGACTGCTCCTCGTAGACAAAGAAATCCCTCCCAAAAAGTCATCTTTATCATATTGTAAGGGTTAACATGCTGTGTTGCTATTGTTTTTTTTTTTTATTAATTTCATTTTTTTGTTGGTCCTTTTTGTGCTACAGCATTGGTTTTCGTCATGGGGAAAGAAGGTGTCCATGGAGGGAAACTCCACATGCAAGCACATGATATGGCATTCTACCTGAGGAAGGTTGGATACTAAAGTGTCCTGTGCCAGCCAGCCAACCCACCTACAGACCCGTCTATCTACCACCCTGTTGCGTTTCACTTCCTGTCCTAGTTGCTAGATACTTTTCTTCTGCTCCCTATTCCTCACCCAAACCATCTTAAGTTGATCCGTAGCCAAGATGAGTTGATGACTAAGGACATCACTTGACTAAGACCAGCAAAATGAAAGCCAAACACTTTTTCTTTGGTTCCCACAATATGTGCTCCCCTGCAGAGTGGCCAATGCCTTCTTTCGATTGGGGCGCTTTAGCAGTAGCTCATCACGTCTTCCTCCTTTCACAACAACTTTGCCTGCTGTTTTACACTCTGCTAAAGAAAAAAGCCCTTCCCGTTAATAAAACATTGGACACCCTTCCTCACATCTGTGCACCCACATCCTTGTCAAGGTGTAGTTTGGGTCAGTTAACAATCATCATGTGGAGTGTTACTGTGCCTGTACACACTAAAAATCAAATGGACATTCCACGGTTACTTGCTCAGGCACTTATTACTGTTTTTCTTTTGCCAGCTCCTGTAATGTATGAAAGGCTATCATTTTGTTGGACAATAAATATCTCTCTTTCTAACCATCTTGAGTCTGTTTAGTTTTTCCCCAGATAGGACCAAGTGTAGTAAAAGCTCTGGTGGTGATGGAAATGTGGTGAGCATGGATCTGGTCTCAGGTTCCCCTGACAAGCTTAACTGAATTTGAAGAAAACATATTTTTGCTGTGTTGACAACTGAAACTGTGGGATTAATTGCCTTTTAGCTTACATTGAGCTCTGTCCCTAAACTGTAACATCCAACTGAGAGAAAGTAGTGACACTCATTGAGTGATGGGTTGCTTGGAGCCAACATTTGCTGTTTATTGGATAGTGTATTCTTGCGCCATAATGTAGAGAGGTCTTTTGCTCATCCAAGATGAATTTTGCCCACTCATAACTTGCCCTTGGCTTTTTTTTTCTCTGGCTTCAGCGCCACTGTTCAGGCCTTGTACCCCTCAAATGTTTCGAAGTCGTCCTTGCCAATTTCTGTTCTCACTAGTTTTCTTGCATCTGGGATACACTTTGTCAATGCATTAAATTTCTTACGCATACAACCAAGAATGCCATATATTGATTTATCACCTTGTTTACAGATTATCAAAATAAATGTATTCCAACCAGAGAAGTGTTTTTGTCCTGCTGTTTAGTTTGTTCTCGTGTAGCAAAATGTGTGCAGTCAACGCTCTCACTTTGTATACTGGTTAGCTTTTGCAGCCATTTGTTATAGAACTGAATAATGTACAGCTGACACCAAATTTTGACATAACCTAGTAAAATACTTCGTTTGTTTTTGACAATGTCATAAGTCGAAATCTGAAGTTTATGTACACTGTCTTTAAACAATTTTGGAAAACCCAGCTGTTGTATCTGGAAGCTACTGATTGCTTTATGGTCTTTTGACATTACAGATACATTTGTGGATTGTATTTGAACTAGGAACATCTGAAGTTGCTTTGTGTAACATGGGATAGAAGAAAATATATCAGTAATTGAACTGTGAACTTGCAAAAGTTTGGTTCAGCAGAGGTTCCATCCATCCATCCATCCATTTTCTGAGCCGCTTTTCCTCACTAGGGTCGCGGGCGTGCTGGAGGCTATCCCAGCTGTCATCGGGCAGGAGGCAGGGTACACCCTGAACTGGTTGCCAGCCAATCACAGGGCACATAGAAACAAACAACCATTCGCAGTCACAGTCATGCCTACGGGCAATTTAGAGTCTCCAATTAATGCATGTTTTTGGGATGTGGGAGGAAACCGGAGCGCCCGGAGAAAACCCACACAGACACGGGGAGAACATGCAAACTCCACACAGGCGGGGCCGGGGATTGAACCCGGGTCCTCAGAACTGTGAGGCTGACGCTCTAACCAGTCGGCCACCGTGCCGCCTCAGCCGAGGTTGCAATTTTCAAATACTTGAAGGTACCACGATCCTCTGTTGAAACTATTATACGCAAGAATATAAACACCATGGGAATTTCCAGCGATCATACCGCTCAGAAAAGAGACTGGTTCTGTGTCCCAGAAAGGAACGTGCTTTAGTCCGAAATGTGCATTTCGAAAGGTAAAGAACGAAAGCAAAAGACCTTGTGAAGATGCTAAAGCTGGCAAGAGTGTGGTCATCCATGGTGAAACTGAGGACTGTACTCATGGGCTGATAGGCCACTCAGCCAGGAAGAAGCCATTAAGCCAAAAGAAGCATAAGCCCAGTTAGAGTTTCCAAATGCAAACGATCAAACGCCTTATTTTTGGTACAAATGTCCGGTGGCCTGATTAAATTAAAATGTAACCGTTTGGCCATGACTGAGCATTGTTATGTTTGCCGGGAAAAGGGAAGCTGGCAAGTCTATGAACACCATCTGAACTTTGAACTACAAGGTTGGCAGCATCATGTTAAGGGGTTGCACTTCACAAAATAGATGGCATTGGAAGGAAAGAACATTATGAGGAAATACTCACGCAACATATCAAGACATCAGTCAGCAAATTAAAGCTTTTTGAAAGGTTTTCCAAATGGAAAATTACCCGAAGGATACTGCCAAACTGGTTACTTAAGAATAACAAAGTCAATGTTTTACAGTGGCCCTAACAAAGTCCTGATCTCAATACAATTGAAAATTGATGAGCAGACCTGAAAAGGCATATGCGAGCAAAGATGCCTACAAACTTGGCTCAGTAACAGTCTTGTCAGGAGGAATGGGACAAAATTCCTGTCAACAATTTTGAGAGGTTTGTGGAACAATATCCAAAACAGCTGACCCACGTCATATAGAGTCCCCTCCAAAAGCATTGGAACGGCAAGGTAAATTCCTTTTGCTTACTTGAAAAGTGGGTAGCTTCAAACCAAAGGTGCTCTGTCCTGAGTCGTTTAACACATCGAGATGTAACTATCATGCAATAAAAGATGGAATGCTGAACTTTTGTCTCATATTCATCTTTTGATCTGAAACCCAAACGTCTTCAGTGTACAACAAAAATAAAGGAATTGACTCTAAATCACCCGTAGGTGTGACTGTGAGTGCGAATGGTTGTTTGTTTGTTTGTATGTGACCTGCAATTGGCTGGCAACCAGTTCAGGGTGTACCCCGCCTCCTGCCCGATGACAGCTGGGATAGGCTCCAGCACGCCTGTGACCCTAGTGAGGAGAAGCGGCTCAGAAAATGGATGGATGGACCTTGCCATTCCAATACTTTTGGAGGGGACTGTAGTTTAAAGGCCATGGTACCAAATACTAATGAAATGTAAACTTGAGTTTGAAGACAGTCATGAAAAAATGTCAAAAAAAATCCTCTCATTATTCTGGCATTTACCAAATAGAAATAACTGACCTAAAACAGGAAACGTTTAGTCTGATTTCATATCAGACACTGAGACAGTCTTTTTCTGTAGTGAATGTGAACTTCGGGTTTCAACTGTAATTCATCTTGAGAAAAAAGGATGGATTCAGAAAAATGAGGTGACGTTTCCTTATTTTATTATTTTATTTCTTTATTGGAACTGAATATGCAATAAAAACAATCTGGTAAAGGACAATGAAAAGGCAAAAGGAATTGTCAAAAGCAACCGTACGAACAAGTCTTTTGGCTAAAATGGTAACATTTGGCTTTGTATGATGAGGCCCATTATATAACTACACAAATGATGTTTCTCACTTTGACACAACATTGTGTGCATTGGTTTGTCCACATTTTAAGAAATAACATTCCTTTATCTTCAATATGCATTTACTGTTATGGAGCGTATTAGGTCTGCACTGAAAACGACTTCAAGAATATGGTTAGGGCTGTTGTGTTGTCATGCTACAAGAATAAAGATGACAACCTTTAAGTCAAAATTTTTCTCCAATTACAACCTATTCAAAATATGACTCTCCAAGTATGGCTTTTCGCAAATTACTCTTTTCATTTAATATTACGACTAGTCCAGCGTCCCTTTTTTTTTCTCATGAATTTATTCCCAAGTGACAATTTTCTCACGGTATCTATTCATCCACTTTCTATTGGGTTTGTCCTCATTCGGGTGGTGGGTGAGCTGGGGCCTCTCAGCAGGATATGGAGGTTGTACAGACTAGTCTACTTCAGTTTTAGAGTGACGACAATAACTCTGGACACACCCATGGCAGGCATGTTGGAGGTTGACACATTGTTTTGTTCCGGTGCTTTTTGAGTGAAAAAATACATTTCATAGCAGATGTCAAAAAATGGTGAATAACTGTGCCTTAATTGATTCAAATTGTCTTCTACTTCTGATGGCGCATCTTCGGTACGTGAGGGAGAACCAATAAAGGGTATAAAATAAAAAAAACATAAAAAAAAAAAAAGGCAGACTATGAAAGTGGAAGGAGAGCAGGGAAATATTTCACTACACACAAAGAGGTCCATGATTTTCAAACACCGCAAATTACCACCATGCAGAACCCGCTGCTGTGGTGGGCTCAGAACGAGGACCGTTTGCAGGACCGTGTGCAAATTACCTGGCTGTCCCCGTGGCAAGCACAGCAAGCTAGAGAATTTGATTCTCAGGCAGGAAATACCATCATGGCATAGTGGGCTTCACCCAGGTCCATGTTCTTGTGTTTAACACATACGTTCTGCATAAATGTCATGTATGGACAGTCTATAGTCGCTGAATATACTTTTATTTTGGTACCCTCACAAATGGAAACACAGATGATCAAACTATACTACTCCGTGCCAAAAGTGCTTAAAGTGTTGAAATCCTTCAGCTTATGTATCCAGAGAGTGTACATGGAGACTGGACTCACCATGAGAACATGGTAGGACCCGGAGTTTGTCTCCTTCTTCGTACTCGTCCAGACAGATGGCACAATCATCGTAGATGTCTCCTGACAAACAAAGCACATTTTTTAAAATTGCTTTACTGGCTTCCATTAACACACTTCCATTTTTTTAACCGCTTCGCTTTACTATGATCGCGGGTGTACTGGTGCCTCTCTCAGCTGACTCTGGGCGAGACGCGGCATACACCCCAAACTCGTCGCCAGTCAATCGCAGGGCACATATAGACAAACAACCATTCCCACCTACGGGCAATTTAGAATCTTCAATCAACCTACCATGCATATTTTGGGAATGTGGGAGGAAACAGAAGTACCCGGAGAAAACCCACACAGGCACAGGGAGAACATGCAAACGCCACACAGGCGAGGCTGGATTTGAACCTGATTACTCAGAACTGTGAGGCGGATGTGCTAACTAGTAGTCTACCGTGCTGCCACACTTGGTGTATTTTCTCAAGATAAAATCTTGCGAGGAAGTGTTTATGGGTCTTTCATGCAAATATTTCCACTCTCTCACACAGCTTCCAATAACCAAAATATTAGAAAGTTTGTGTGCCCTGCAATTGGCAGGCGACTGGTCCAAGGTGAATCCTGCTTCTCACACTCCCCAACTCGTTTGCAAGAACAAACGCTACAAAAAAATAGAGTAAAATAATTGAATAAAATGACATCAAAATGTGGATTATTTTTTATGCCTTTGAGTGTTTAACAATACTGACAAAATTGACAATAGCTTTGAAGCACAAATACAGTAATTCCCTCATTGATTCCACACCCTTCAGACATACAGTGAACCCCCGTTTATCACTGTAGACAAGTTCTAGACCACCCTGCAATAAGTGAAAATCTACTAAAAATCGACTAAAACTCATGGACTCCTGCAAATCAAATCCCAGATTACCCTAAATAAATCTCAGATGTCTTAAAACGCTGGAAAAACTTGCCTATATTATCACTGGGAAGAATAGCTACAATAAAAATCTTACCTCAAATAAATTATTTTCAATGATTCCATATAAGACCACATTTAAATGGTTTCAAACCTTAGATTCTGCTGTAATAATTTTTTATTCAAAAAATAAGAAAAATAGAATCAGTCTATCCAATCTTCAGAAAACAAAACAGGAGGGAGGCCCAAATGCTCCCAACTTTAAACATTATTTAGCTAACCAATTACAATACCTCATCAAATGGTTGAATCACAATGAGGAGTATGATTCTTGGCTAGAATTGGAACAAACAGACTCCAACAAGATCAAACTACCAAACCTCCCATTTATTTCTACTAGTTTTAAACGCCACAAATGTTTCAAGAATCCAATAACCGCATCCACTTTAACGGCTTGGTGGCAAAGTTTAGAATCGACAGGATCTCAATTAGCTCCCAGTATCCTCTCCCCAATCTGTCATAATCCAGATTTCGAAATTAATAATATACCCCTTCATTTTAGTCCATGGGAACAAGATGGAATTAACCATCTACAACAACTATTTAACAATGTTTTTTAGGACACGTGATGAACTGTTCCAAGAATTCCAAATAACAGCCGGAAACTTTCAATAAAATAAATTAAAAGCAGCAATAAAAAAAAAAGAATACCAACACTCCAGAGCACCCTCGAACAGCCGGAGTTTGTCAAGCAAATAATAAAGCTTCTTCCGCAAAATAAAATAAATCTTTCAAAAGTTTATAAATTAATTTTATGGACTAAATCAATGCACTAACCAATCACTAAATGGGAAGAAGACCTCTCCAGGTCTGCTGACCGTAGCTACTGGATACAGATTTGTAACAATACGTTTAAAATGACAAAAAACACCAATCTACAACTTATACAAACTAAAGCGCTCCATAGAACACCCTTTACTGTCATGAACGGAACAGAGTAAAGGACCCAAAATGCACGACTCCAAAACAGATGGACAGTTTAAAAAAAAAAAAAAACAAAAAAAAAAAAGAGAGGTTTAATAAATGAGAAGAGGTCAGTACACAGGCAGGCAATCCGAAAAAGGCAACAGTATCCAAAAAACGTGAGGCAAAGAGGTGAGGTCAAAAATCAGAACAGCGTCTAGTCTTACTATGAGTCGGTGACGTGGAAACAAGGAATGCTGGAACGTGACAACAAGGAACAATGAACCGGGGACCAGAAAGAATGAGACTGGAGGTTAAATGCATGGGGTAATTAGGTTGAACGAGGGACAGATGGTGAAGATGCTTTCAGGAGCAGGTGTGAATGAGACAGGGGGAAGACAACAACCGGAACACACACCCATGACATTTACTCAGTACACTATGCATAAAATGGGCTTCTCTCAATCTAATATATGCGTGCAAAGCAATGCAATCCATATCGTTCCCTTGTTGGGTCCCCCTATCCGCCCTCCATTCCAACAAACAAGGGGCACTCTCCCGCCCTCCGCTGGGCTGCATCGCGGGCCCATCTGGCTCTCCTGGGGGAAGAGGGCGGGGTGGGGTGGCGAGGCTTGTGTGGAAGTGGGTGGGGTGGGAGGGTGGCATTGGGTCCCTGCGGCCCCCACTGGGTGACCTGTTGTCGGGGCGGCTCGGTGGAGCCGACCACCCTGGGTCCCTCGGTGGGGGACGTGTCCCGTCCGCTGAGTTGCTCTCGGGTGGACCCCTGGGCCTGATCCCACACAGCAATACTTTGTGCATGTAAAACGGTGTCAATTCACTTGCATGTATCCGCAGGCACACACCCCTAGGACTCTTTCACTGGGTGTGGAGTCATGCACTTACTGTGACAAATAACTCATAAATATGCAAATCGCTTGTGTATCCCCTCACTTATACTCTCGTCCTGTAGACTTTTATAATTTACATAATTAATACCACCACACTTCAGTTGTGCAGCCGGGTTCATGACCCTTGTCCTGCATGCTTCTTCTCCTGTCCTTGTCCTGTTCTCGCTTGTCCTGTCCTTCCCTCACAGGGTGTAGCACTACAGCCCCATGCAACACTCGTATTTAATGTTTCATTGTTAGAGATAATGTCATAATTTACTTATCTCATCCTGTTTACAATTAGTGCTTTGTCTTTTGTCCTTGTTTCTCTCTCCCTTCTAGAAACTTTGTTCTGTTAGAGTGATCAAGTCTGATTCTCAATAAAACTCAATTATAATACCAAGAAACCACAGCGGAAGCTTAAAAACTCCACTGTGACACGGTCAAACTGTTCTGGCATAAAAGGGATGCAGATTTTCCATTCTGCTTGGCCTAACAGCCAAACAGGACCAAAAAAAAATATAAAAAATAAAACACAAAAAAAATGAACACGTCTGTGCCACCTTTAGTCTAAACATGGTATTGTGTTGATAATGCTTTCATGGAAAAAGAAAGAAAAAAGATGAATTCATCAATTTTCATCCTTTTCGGGGGCTGCCATGTCTGGTAAAATTGGCCTCTGCTGTCGACCGAAATAAATTTTCACAACTGCTTGTGTTGCAAACGTCAAGTGACCAAACCCGGAAAACAGGTAGCGAACTCCCCATGTATGCTGTGGTAACTACCATAACTACGGGTTGATGACATGATGGTTTGAACCCAAACTTGCTAAAATGTTTTCTTTATGGCTGGTGTCATCAAACCTGAAGGGTCATTTCAAGCTCATTGCATTCAAAATAGTGACAAGGATGACTTTCCAAGCACAAGGTGAATATGGAACTCATAGAAACTGATTTGAGAGTAGGGTTGGGCATCGAGAATCGATTGGAACCGGGACTAACGGTAATTTCGGTTCCCAGTTTCGATCCATAGTCCGCTGACCCCGAAGAAGTGGCGAAAACCAACGAAGAAGAACGCGCAACGAAGACATGCTTGTGCCCAACAGCAACGGCAAACAAAAGTGTGTCTTAACGCTGTTAAAATTAATGACCAGTTGCTTCAGTGCAACACTTGGAATAAGAAAATATTGTGCAAAGGAGGCTTTCATGATGTGTAGCGTCTGACGGGCTCCTTCCCACTCCGAGCCTCAACCTACACCGCCCGGAGCTTCAATTTAGTCAACTGTCAGTCAATTGGGTGAGTTAAACAATAAAATACGTCTGTGCCAACATTGAGACAGCTAACAAGGTAAACGGTTGGTTGCACTTTTGCATTGATGGTTTTTAGCGTTCATTTTAAAACCAAACGTAAGAGCCGATGACAGAAAAAATAGCTGAAGGTTGAGCTAAAACTTGACCGTAGCAACTTTACATCACAATGAATTGTGACAAAATTCACACAAACGTTGTCTCACAGTATCACAAACACTAACCTTGTGCGTCATCGGTGGGTAAGGAAAGGAATAAACGTTTTATAGCATTTGGTTCCATCCATTAAAAAAAAATCACCGGTGCCGTGTGAGGTTACTTTCCGTGCCAAAATGCTGAGTTCCGGTGTGTACCCTTCAAAAGAAAAGGCTACAAGCTTAAAACAGGAAGTCAAGTTAAAACTTGCACATATAAATGTGATAAAACAGTCCCAAACAATGATTTTAACAATGCTATATTTAACTTTTAGCAACATTAATTAATGAATATTAAGTCAATTGGGTTAGTTCCACCCACACTGCCTTTTAGTTCATAGGTTTGAGATTGATACTGGTTATAAAGAACCCAGAGTCAAATGTTCATTTTAGTCGATGCTGCGGGCTGCTAAGAAAATAGATGTTCATAATTTGGACACCCTTTATTTAAACCATGAAAACTTTTTTGACCCAGCCCCCTAAAATAGTGGAATCGAGAATCGTTTGGAACCGGAATCGAAATAAGGAACTGGAATCGCTGAAATTCAAATGATGCCCAACCCTATTTGAGAGTCAATGTTTGGATCATCTCATTCGAGATTCATTAATTCATTCTCATTCAAAATAAAATGAGTCAAATCAAACCATAGCTCCACTGGCATGGACACAGTCCAAGCTACTTTGAGCAAAACTGTGGTAAAAAAAAATGTTGAGTGATGCTATTAGACGTAGTCGGATTGTACAGAGCGAGGGACGAGGGGCAAGTGGGGTGGTTTCAATTTTCATTTGCAAGTGGGATGGTCATTTTCATTGATCCATGTGCTGGTCGACTCCCAATCTCGGTATGACTTTTCCTAACAAGCCTCTTAAAGAAGTGAGTTTAAGAATTTACCAACTCACTCCCTTTTCAAATTCCACATTTTTTCCTGGACCAGGCTTAAGAGAGGGTGGACTTTTGTGAGCTGCTGTGTTTACGTAAGCTCCAAGTGTTTTCCTCTGGTGTCCTCGCCAGGGCCGCATTTGACCTTATATGGACGCCCAGTCACATCCACCACCTCCTCCTCTATCGCCACTTCCCTTCCTCCTTTTCTCTCCCACTGACAGCAACTGAAACTTATAGAAAAAGTTTTCACTTTCGCTTTCAGCACACATGGATCCCTCATACATCTAGGAAGTGCTGAATTATAAGCACAAAGTACAAGACCAAAACGTAGCGTTTCAATACCAATGATAAGACTATCCACTGAAATGGATCTCGGCTCTAAATTAACTGATTTGTTGGTTTTCCGTGTTTCAGTTTCATTTCCTCATGAGAAAAAAAACAGTGCAACTACAAGGACATATTCACTTGCCTTTTTGGACCGAGGGATCAAGAAGACTACCTAAATTCCTCATATAGTGCTCAGTTCTTTACTGAGCAAATCAGGCATTTACACACATGGACAAAATTGTTTGTACCCCTCTGTTCACGAAAGAAAACCCCACAGTGGTAACAGAAATAAATAAAAGAAAATGAAAATCAGTCATTGCTTTTGAATTGTGGTTCAACAGAATTCTTTAAAAAAATTAAAACTCATGAAACTGGCCTGGACAAAAATGATGGTACCCCTACAAGAGATTGAAAATAATTTGACTCATGGCTGTATTAGCTCAAAAGGGTGCTTCTACTAAATACTGAGCAAAGGGTCTGAATACTTATGGCTGTGTGATATTTCAGTTTTTCTTTTTTAATAAAGCAGCAAAAATTTCAACAATTACGTTTTTTTTCCTGTCAATATGGGGTGCTGTGTGTACATTAATGAGGGAAAAAAATCAACTTAAATTATTTTGCATGATAACAAAGAGTGAAAAGTGTAAGGGGGTCTGAAAACTTTCCATACCCACTGTATATCAGTGTCAGATCACACCATCTGTCATCGTTTGAGCCAAACTGGACTTCATGGGAGACGACCAAGGAGGACACCACTGTTGAAAAGAAATCATAAAAAAGCGAGACTGGAATTTGTCAAACTGCATGTTGACAAGCCACAAAGCTTTTGGGAGAAATGTCCTATGGACAGACGAGACAAAACTGGAACCTTTTGGCAAGGCACATGAGCTCTATGTTCACAGACGCAAAAATGAAGCATACCAAGAAAAGAGGACTGTCCCTACTGTGAAACATGGAGGAGGCTCTGTTATGTTCTGGGGTATCCATGCTGCATCTGGCACAGGGTATCTTAAATCTGTGCAGGGGACAATGAAACTGAAGACTGTCAAGGTATTCTAGAGAGAAATGTGCTAACCAGTGTTAGAAAGCTTGGTCTCATTCGCAGGTCATGGGTCTTGCAACAAGGAGGTCATGGGTCTTGCAACAAGATAATGACCCAAAATATAACGACACAGCTAAAAACACCCAAGAATGGCTAAGAGTAAAAGATTGGACAATACTGAAGTGCCCTTATTTGAGCCTCAATCAAAATCCTATTGAACATCTGCGGAAGGAGCTGAAACATGGCGCGGGAGAAAGCACCCTTCAAATCTTAGACAACTGGAGCAGTTTGCTCCAGAGTGGGCCAAATTACCTGCTGAGAAGTGCATAAGTCTCATTGAAAGTCACATAAATCGTTTCGTTGCAGTGATTAGCTCAAAAGGTTGTGCAACAAAACATTAAGGGTAACATCATTTTTGTCCAGGCCTGTTTCCTGAGTTTGTTTTTTAAAATAATTCTGTTGAACCACAATTCAAAATCAATGTCTGATTTTCGTTTGTAATTTTCTTGAAATGTTTATTTATTATTAGTTCTGTCAAATTCAAATTATTTCTGTGACCACTGTGGGTGTTTCCTTTCATTAACAGAGGGGTACCAACAATTTTGTCCATGTGTATTTGTTCAAATATACAGTATATTTATAATAATATTGTATATTACTATACATTTTTGTGCACAGGTTAACCACAATTAAATGGATTCAAATTTGATAAATTGCAAAAAAATAAATACAACGCTGTGGCATGAAGCATTGTGAACTCTGCAACATGCAAAACATGCCAAGATTAGCTTTAACACTCCACGGAGAAATTGTTAACATGAACGGACCTAATTCAAAGATACCCCCAAGTATCTGCTTGAGGTGACATGCTTACTTGTGAAATGAGGTAAAAAAATAAATACCACATGGCCTAAAACTGCGCCGTCCACTATAATGGACGCCAGGTCTCACTCTCAATTAATCCCTGGTTGTGTAATACACTCAACATAAGCGCCTTTATCCCCAAAGGATAAAAACAGACAGTAACTGCTGCTATCTCAGTTCATAGGCGCTATTGTTTACAAAAGGACATCCATCCATCCATTTTCTGAGCCGCTTCTCCTCACTCGGGTCACAGGCGTGCTGGAGCCTATCCCAGCTGTCATCGGGCAGGAGGCGGGGTACACCCTGAACTGGTTGCCAGCCAATCGCAGGGCACATAGAAACAAACAACCATTCGCACTCACAGTCATGCCTTCGGGCAATTTAGAGTCTCCAATTAATGCATGTTTTAGGGTTGTGGGAGGAAACCGGAGTGCCCGGAGAAAACCCACACAGGCACGGGGAGAACATGCACACTCCACACAGGCGGGGCCGGGGATTGAACCCGGGTCCTCAGAACTGTGAGGCTGACGCTCTAACCAGTCGCCCACCGTGCCGCCTACACAAGGACATTTAAAGGTTAACTGCATAGCCCATTTGAACCATGTTGCTAACCAAAATACCAGCACCTAAGCAGTCTGTTGAATTAAAATGCGGAGTCTAGGGTCTAGTCTTACTGTGAGTCTGTGACGTGGACACAAGGAATGCTGGAATGCGACGACAAGGTACAACGAACCTGCGACTAGAAAGAATGAGACACAAGGTTAAATGCAAGGGGTAATTAGGTGTGAACGAGGCACAGGTGGTGAAGATGCTATCAGGACCAGGTGTGTATGAGACAGTGGTGAAGACAACAACCGGAACACACACCCATGACAGTCTTACAGGCTTGCACTTACGTAATAATAATTAATCATTAATAAATTAATCATAATAATAATAATAAGAGAACAATAAAACATCAATTAAAATGGCAAATGTATGGCAACAATGTTATAATCACGGTCCCTGTGATCATTTTACGTGTTGAAACCTAATTTCTAATATTATCCACAAAATTGTATGAATTTAATCCGAACAGAGTATTTTCTGCATTTTTTAGCATTTCTCTTGGCTGCACAATTTCCATCCAGTAGGATATTTGAATTTTTTTGTCTGACTTTTAGCCTTTATGTGTTGCTGCCTTCAAAATCAGGAGTGACGGTTGATGTAATTTAAACTAGTATACAAGCAATGGGACCTTATCTTGTGCGAAAGGAGAATTGTTAAGTACCATTTCTTCAATTTTCTTATGTAAAGTCATGGCTTTAAAACCATCAATACACAAACATCTTCTGCAAGCATTGCCGCCACCCCCCCTGTAAAAGCACCCGAAGACAAATACAGCAAGTTGACAATGATTAAACCTGCCCAGGCTTTCTTAGGACTTGAAAAACTGGTCTGGGGCCTTTTTTAGACTGGGAAGGAATTATAAGATGAGAGTGCTCTAAAACGTGTAAATGCAAATACAAGACATGAATATGTAATAATATAATAATAATTATATTATATAATAATAATATAACATACAAACACGTCACTGTCCATGCATTTTACATTTTCTTTCGCCACAAGCAGTGTTATGTACAACCCCAATTCCAATGAAGTTGGGATGTTGTGTTAAACATAAATAAAAACAGAAAATGATTTGCAAATCATGTTCAACCTATATTTAATTGAATACACTACAAAGACAAGATATTGAATGTTCAAACTGGTAAGCTTGATTGTTTTTAGCAAATAATCATTAACTTAGAGTTTAATGGCTGCAACACATTCCAAAAAAACTGGGATGTGTGGCAAAAAAGAGGAATGCTCATTAAACACCTCTTTGGAATATCCAACAGGTGAACAGGCTAATTGGGAACAGGTGGGTGCCACAGTGGTAAACATGAACCTGTCCCAGCTTTTTTTGGTACGTGTTGCAGCCGTAAAATTCTAAGTTAATGATTATTTTCTGAAAACAATCAAGTTTATCAGTTTGAACATCAAATATCTTGTCTTTGTAGTGTATTCAATTAATAGAGGTTGAACATGATTTGCAAATCATTGTATTCTGTTTTTATTTGTTTAACACAACGTCCCAACTTCCTTGGAATTGGGGTTGTAAGTTGTGAAATAATGGCCATCGTGGGGGGGGGGGAGTTAGATTGTATAGTATTCCATTAGATCTAATTATATCACTTTTCCCATTTTATTTGTTGTGATTTAATTTGCCAATTTAAAAAGCTGTCCTTCACAATCTCAGAAGGTATCTTGACAACACGTAAAGTTTTCAAATTCCCGGTATTCCTGAAAACAGAACAATAAAAAGGACATACTGTACATCACAACTCATGTCCCCTCCTTTTTTGTTCTTTATTAATCAGCTAGCCTTCCAGCAGCGTCCTCGCATCTCGGAGGAGCCACGCTGTCCCACTGAACTTCAGATGAGCAGTGTGAAGCGTGCTGGCAGGGACATGACACTCAGCGGAAGACAGGCCGCCAGAAACAGCCAGAAAGTGTGCAGAGTGGCGCTGAATGAGAGAGTTGTTCTGTGCCCCCACCCCTGAGAAACTGCAGCTGCTCTGTTCACTGCAGGTTTGTGAGCGTGTGTGTGTGTGTGTGTGTGTGTGTGTGTGTGTGTGTGTGTGTGTGTGTGTAGGCATCAGGATAGAAGTCAAGAGTTGAGAAGGAGGGGCTTCCAAATACAGGCACCTCCAAAATGATTGGAACAGCAAGGTCAATTCCTTTGTTTTTGTTTTATACTAAAGACATTTGGGTTTCAGATCAAACGATGAATATGAGACAAAAGTTCAGAATTCCAGCTTTTATTTCATGGCATTTACATTTAGATGTGTGAAACAACTGAGGACAAAGCACCTTTTGTTTGAACCCACCCACTTTTCAAGTGAGCAAACGTATTGGAACACACATTATTAAATAAACTGGAGTTTGCATGTTCTCCCCATGTCTGCGTGGGTTTTCTCCGGGTACTCCAGTTTCCTCCCACATCCCAAAAACATGCGTGGTAGGTTGATTGGACTCTCAATTGCCCGTAGGTGCCCAAACCCTCTCCGTAGGTGTGAATGGGAGTGTGGATGGTTGTTTGTTTCTATGTGCCCTACGATTGGCTGGCAACCAGTTCAGGGTGTACCTCGCCTCTAGTCCAAAGATAGCTGGGAATTTGGACTCGCCTATGTGGAGTTTGTATGTTCTCCCCACGTCTCTGTGTGTTTTCTCCAGGTACTCCGGTTTCCTGCCATTTCCAAAAACATACATGGTAGTTTAATCAAAGACTAAATTGCCCATCGGTGTGAATGTGAGTGCTAATAGTTGTTTGTTATTATTGTGCCCCGCAATTGGCTGGCGACCAGTTCAGGGTGTAACCCACCTCCCGCCCGAGGATCGCTGGGATAGGCTCCAGCACGCCCGCTACCCTAGTGAGGATAAGCGGTATGGAAAATGGATGGATGGATGATTATTACTATCAACAGTGGTGTTTTTGGGGGTGCTGAGACAAAATCCTCAAGGGTATAAATATACACTGCCTTTCCACTTGATTAAGGCAGCATGTTTTTTGTTTTTTTTAAAGACAAAGTGCAAGTACAGGATGCTTAAAGTGCCGTGAAAAAGTATTGGCCCCCTTCTCAAATTATTGTATTTTTGCATAATTTCCCCACTTTAATGTTTAAATTCATCAAACAACAAATGTAAATATCAGACAAATATAACCTAATAGCTGCACCATTTGCATATACTGGCCACTCATGCCAGATAGCATCTGCTCCATTTGCACACTGATTGAGGAGTATCTGTAACATTTGCACAACCAACATTGTCCCAGATTATTGCACTACTCGTCACTTTAAACCGCATACACTCCTTGAAGTCTCAGCGCCCTTTGCACAATGGTCATTGCAACGGACTATTGCTATAGTACTCATTTGAACTGCTCTAAGTGCTAGAGGACGCTGCATCTTTTTGCACAATTGTCAAAAAAAAAAAAATAACAATGTACCGGCATTACCAGATAACTAGCAACCCTTTACTGCTCAGTGACTGTTTTTTTTGTCAATGTCTTTCTGTCTCCAAAGTGTTCTGTAAATTGACTATTTGTTGTCGTACTAAAGCGGCTCCAACTACCGGAGAAAAATTCCTTGTGTGTTTTGGACATACTTGGCAAATAAAGATGATTCTGATTCTGATTCAAAGTGAACTTAAAATGCTGTTTTTAAATGGAGATTTCATTGATTTAGGGAAAAAAACGGTTTAAAGTTACCTGGCCCTGTGTGAAAAAGTAATTACCCCCCTTGTTAAATCATTAATTAACTGTGGCTAATCACAATTTTTGGTTAATTTTGACTGATCACACCCACGCCTGATTACCTCCAGGCCTATTCAATCAAGAAATCACTTCAACAGAATCTGTCCCGACAAAATCACGTCGGACAAAAGATCTACAAAAGCTGCAACAAAATGATCAAAAAGAAATTCCAGAACAATCGAGAAATAAAATAATTGACATTTCTAAAGAACTGCAGGCCTCCCTCGCCTCAGTTCAGGTCAGTGTTCATGACACAATAAGGAAGAAACTGGGCAAAAATGGCATCCATCGCAGAGTTCCAAGGTGAAAACCACTGTTGACCAAAAAGAACATAAAGGCTCATCTTACTTTTGCAAAAAAAAAAAAAAAAACAGCTGAATGATTCCCAAGACTTTTGGGAGAGTATATGGACTGACGAGATGAAAGTTGAACTTTTTGGAAGGTGTGTGTCTCGTTACATCTGGCATAAACGCAGCACAGCATTTCAGAAAAAGAACATCATACCAACAGTCAAACATGGTGGTGTTAGTGTGATGGTCTTGGATAGCTTTGCTCCTTCAGAATCAGAATCAGAATCATCTTTATTTGCCAATTATGTCCCAAAAACACACGAGGAATTTTTCTCCGTTAGTTGGAGCCGCTCTAGTACGACAACAGACTGTCAATTGACAGGGAACACTTTTGAGACATAAAGACATTGACAAAAACAGTCACTGAGCAATAAAGGGTTGCTCGTTATCTGGTAATGTTACAAAATTATTTATTATTATATATTTTTTTTCGATAATTGTGCAAAAAGATGCAGAGTCCTCTCGCACTTAGAGCAGTTTGAATGACTAATATAGCAATAGTCCGGTGCAATGATCATTGTGCAAAGGGCACCGAGACTTCAAGGAATGTATGCAGTTTAAAGTGACTAGTAGTGCAATAATCTGGGACAATGTTGATTGTGCAAATGTTGCAGATACTCCTCAATCAGTGTGCAAGTGGTGCAGATGCTACTCTGGCATGAGTGGCCAGTATTGGTCAACAACAGATATGCAAATAGTGCAGCGTGGCGAGACTACTACAGTGAGTGCACGAATAATATATTTGACCTGACAGAAATGTGACAACAAACTCAAGACAAATAAATAAATACATAAAAATTGGCGGCGGCACAGTGGACGACTGGTTAGAGCGTCAGCCTCACAGTTCTGAGTACCCGGGTTCAATCCCTGGCCCCGCCAGTGTGGAGTTTGCATGTTCTCCCCGTGCTTGCGTGGGTTTTCTCCGGGCACTCCGGTTTGAACCCGGGTCCTCAGAACTGTGAGGCTGACGCTCTAACCAGTTGTCCACCGTGCTGCCAAGAGATACACTATATGTTTAAAAAAAAAAAAAAAAAAGATGAGTAAAAGTAGAAGTACTTTCTCAACTCCCTGACTGAAGTAAAAGTTAAAAAGTACAGACTGAAATGTACAAAAGTAAAAATTATTTTAGTATATTGGTATAGTATTATACAATACCCTGTTTCGATAACTTGGCACAATTAAAAAATATATTTTTTTTTAGATTAGACAGATCATTTTTAATGGCCAGAAACTATCACACTGGCACACATTTGTCACAAATCATTCTTGTCGACAATGATAGAAAT
Organism: Phycodurus eques; assembly: GCF_024500275.1. NCBI lineage: Eukaryota > Metazoa > Chordata > Actinopteri > Syngnathiformes > Syngnathidae > Phycodurus > Phycodurus eques. Next base: position 12,892,296 of record NC_084532.1, on the reverse strand, counting down.
TATTGGCTGCACACTTACACAACACTGCATACACTTTTCTTTGATACATCAAACAACTCTTTTAATTTATTCAAGGCCATGGATGGGGAATATCTTGCTTTTCCTAATCTATCGCATCATTGTTGTTACTGATTACTTGTTGATGTTCCTCCATGCTATTGATGTCCCCGTTTTTTTTTTGCCTTAAAGATCTAAATCAATCAAGATCTCAAACCTAATTGACTACCTCACTCTATTTACGTCTTTTTTTTTTACTTCGTGTCGTCATTGTGGAGGATATCTGTGTTAAATGGAGGTAGTAAAAGTAAAAAGTAGTCAGAAAATACTCAAGTAAAACATACCTAAAAACAAAAAAAAATCTCATTAAGTACAGTAGTTATACTGTGTTACTTCAAAGACTGTGCAATTGGGATGCCTTTTAAATGAAAGCTGAAAGTGTCCACTCTAATCACATTGATTTTATTTCTAATCCGTCGTGGCGCTGCATAAAGTCAAACTCATAAAAACTAACGAATAGTTTCCATATACAGTTCTGCAGCCACTCGTACTACTTGCGGACCGACCAGTGGAGTTGTTGCACAGATGTATTAACATATTAACTATAAAGACACAGACGTAACAGTTAACATCAAAGACATTGAAGAAAGAGAACACGTCGTTCATCGCTGAACTCGTGCTTACGTCCGAACATTGGTGGCAACGTAACAACACTCTGGCCTTTTACCTCCACCACCCGACAGGCAGATTAAGGTATTTGAGCTCTGTTCTAACGAGGTTCGCTTGGCCACGTAGCCATTCTCGGCGCGAGTTACCTCGATAGCAGTTCTGTTCGATTTCGTGCATCGATAGAGTTGATGACGTTCAAAATGCCGACTTTTCTTTTACCGCAACCTTTCACTTGTACCTTTTTTTGAGTGGAGTCCACTTAAAAAATGACTTTCGAGTAGTACAAACATGCTGAAAATTGACATTTTCATTCGCATAAAAACCAGTCAAGTGTAGTACTTTGTTATAGTTAGAAGTGTTGTAAATACCAATGACAATGTGACTCGTGTTCTAGAAAAATCACTGGGCGTAATGGTACTTTAATGTCAAAAATCACACGGTAAAGTAGGTCGTTCAAACACAAATGTATTCATCCGCCGTGTGCTATATTACGCAATGAAGCAGGGGGCCAATCACCACCTTCGCGGAGTGATTTAGTCAGGGCTACACCCAAGCCCTTGTGGCTTCTTTTGGTTGGTGAGAGCAGAAGAAAGCCGGAGGACTTGACAAAGCAGGTTTTTTTCGCCCCATTAAGCCACTGACAGCTATTCTCCTGCTTCCTTCGGCGCTGGAGAAGCGACTGTTTAACTTTCTCTACCCGACTTCCTTTTATCTTCAGAAAACATGTCCTGGCAAAGCTACGTGGACACACTGATTGGCGATGGTTTCATCTGCCAGGACGCGGCCGTTGTTGGGTACGAAATGGACAAATCTGTCTGGGCATCATATTGCCCCAGCAGTTTTGCCACCATCACGGTTAGTTGGCTCACTCTCCCATTTTCGGGACTCATTCGATACGAAAATGTGCACAGCCGGGCGTGTGCTTTTCTTATGAGCAGGCCTGATCGGACCCTGTCGTTCACATGGTTTCCTGTGCTCGGTCCCGCTGTCATAAAATCTCCTTGTTTTGTTGTAACATGTCGTAAATTGGTTAATTGTCAAGTTGTGCGCTAAATGGCACTGACGCGAGCGAGCTTCGAAGCGAGTTAGCTCCCTCGCCGAGGCGTCAGCCATTTAGCGTTCGCTAGCGCTTACTTTGCCGGAAGCCGAGAGAACGCATCAAATTGTGCTGACTTTTAACGAGTATGTCGTTGGCGGACAAAGTATACTTTAGTAGCGTGGGAAATGTAACTTTTGAGTAGTCGTTGGTTTAAAGCAGCGATCTTCTAAGCGACATTTGGGCAAATTTGTCAAATGTTTCTGCCTCCCGCCCGGTAGAACGTCAGTCTGTCGCCCCACATCTTCCAAGATGGCGCTTCCACTCAGGTTTTTTTTTTCCTTTTACTTCTCGTTCGGCGTGGAGGCCAAAATCAAAAAGTTTCCGCTGTGGATAGACTTTTTCTTGAACACTTGACTTGACCGATAGAATATCTTTGTCTGTGGTGTCTGCCTTATTGCACTTTCTCACTCGTCTTTTCTGTGCGTTGCTACCCAGGAACGACTTTTCAACGGTTTGCGATCCCCCCCAAAACTATCCAGCTTTTTGTTAAATAATAAAATGTGCAAAGCTTTATTAAAAATTACATATTTATAATTATAAGTAACGTGAGAGCTGCGCCCTCTTATAAACCATGCAAGCAGTACTAGCTAACAATAGCGCCGGGGCGTGGAGAACGCTAAGGTTTATGTGAATGTTATTTTTAATAGATAGGACATATTTCGACTGATGTGAATGTTATTTTTAATAGATAGGACATATTTCGACTGATGTGAATGTTATTTTTAATAGATAGGACATATTTCGACTGCCCACTGTGGAGTGACCGCAAGACCTCTTTATACTTCCGCTGTTGTGCAGCGGACAACGCCCGCATTGCATCACGTGACAGACGAATTGCCCTGCGTAGCGTGATGCGCACACGCCAAAAATTGTTGCTGCGCGTCAAACGCCGCGAGATCATCTCTCGTGATTGGTCCGTTTTTAACATGCTGTGATGACGTACTCGGCGTACCCCTTGGTTCTACATACATCTACGCTGCCGTCTTCTCGATCGATTTTGCAGCATAAACGTGTCATCTAGGTCCATTTGTTCGAGCAGACTCTGTTCCACGGTCACATTGTTGCTTTGTTCCTTTTTACTGAAAGGAAAGTAAAAATGGCTACTGGAAATGGCCCAAAAAAATGCAGAGGAAACTCCAACCCGTGGTGTCCTAACCAATACCAGCCATAGCGACACCCCCGACTTGGTGAACTGCAGTACATTTTCAAATCTCTGCGCGTGGGTTGTGCTAGAGTATAAAGGCAAACTACTCGTGAGGCCGTCCGCACGAGTATAAAGAAGCCTTCATGTTTGGCCCCACTTTGAAGCCTGTCGTGTTGCTAACCTCAAGCTAAAGGCTTCGTTATACTCGCAGACAGCGACCGCGCTGACGTCACTGCGGCTATCCCGCACGCAGTTTGACTTTATACTCGAGCGCAACCCACACACGGTTTTGAAAATGTGCTGCAATTCTCCTCCAAGTCGGGGGTGTCGCTACGGCTGGTATTGGCTAGGACGCCACAGGGTGGAGTTTCGTCTGCATTTTGTGGCCATTTCCGGTAGCCGTTCTTAATTTCCTTTCCGTAACAAGGAACAAAGCGATAGTGGAAAAGTCTGCTCGAACAAATGGACCGAGATGACCAAATTGTTTAATTATGCTTCAAAATTTACCAAGAAGGCGGCGGCGTAGGTGCTGTGTGGAACTGGGAGGAACGGTTAGTACGTTATCACATGTGACTAAAACGTACCAATCATGAGAGATGATCTCCGCCGCATTCTATGCACAGCAATGCCGTGTGCGCGTCAAGCGACACAGAGGGGGCCGCACAGGCCAATACGTCGGTCACGTGATGTAATGCGGACGTTGTCGGCCGCGCAAGCGCGGGACTATAAAGAGGAAGCTTGGTCGAACTTCCGCTTCCCGAATGGCGCCTGTGCTGCCCTATGACTTTGCACTTCTGTTTGTAGACTCGAGCAGGGCAAGGTCGTTTCACTTGAGTGAGAACTCTTGTTTTTGCACGTTCAACATTGAAGATCCATGTTTGTGCATGCACATGTATGACAGTGTTCTGTGTGAGCTCAGTTTGATACCAAGGGCCTTTACAAAAAGCATAAATTGGCACTTGGAAAGAAGCTTGGTGACTGGAAATGCCGAAGTTGACCCATTTTCTCAAAAACCGACATTTTCTTTGGCCAGTATTTGTTGTGAATGTTATAAATCGGTGGGTCTCAACATTTGTCACTGTGTGTCCCGCCATTTCCTATTGTCCGTAAGTACCGATCCACTAAATTGGGAATAAAGAGAATTTGCTCAGAAAAAGTCTCTGAAAACACAGTCCAAATTTAAATGCATCTGCACACCATGGTCAATGTGCCTTTCAGGTCGGGTAGTCTATTTTTTAATTGATGATTCCCATCAACTAGTCAGATGGGTATTTAAATTTCATGTAAAACATTTTTCAGATTATGATTTTAATAACTGATTAAAGGGTATGTGCTACCATCTTCAGCATTCAGAAAAACAGATCAAAGCACTTCCTTCCGGTGTGGGTAAATGGTGGAACCTTATAGCAGGAGACAGTCAAAACACCTGTCGGAACTTTAAATTTCTACGAGCTCTTTGGTTTTACACAAGCTGTCTTTAAGAGCTACCAAGAAAACAATATCTGCTCAGACCTTGTTCGTGTTTACATATTTGTGTAAATAAATGCTATACTTGTATGTAACAGACACCCGCCATAGCAAGTTCGGCTTCAAGCCATGGCATAAACCTGTAGTTATGGTCGTTATCGCGACATACACAGGAAGTCCGCTGATCACGTGGTGTTCTAAAGGTAGCGGATTGTTGTTAGTTTGGTATTGTTGAATGCTTAAATAGAACCAGGTAAACAACAATTCAGCAATATATGAGGAGGAGTGGTGTTGTACTTGCCAATCTTTCTGAAACAGAGCAGTAGTACTTGGGTAGTATTTAATGCAAATGGATACTAGTTCAATATACATTTCTGAGGGTGCTTCAGATTCAACTGTCAATTGCAGGTTATTCATACTATGGCTGTAAGTAACGATTATTTTTCATAATTATATTATAAAACCTATTTGTTTTTCCGTAAATTATGATTGTTATTGGTTGACCCCTCCTGCAAGCTGTCCCCTTATCTTGGTGGATAACCAAGATAACCATAAGTCCACTCAACATGTTCCATGGGGGAACTTGCTATGGTCCAAAGGTGTAGCATTACAAGATCTAACATTGCTTACCCATGCCTGTCGGTCTTATTTTCTCCAATAAAGACTCCAACCTGGGATGCATGTGCACAAAACCAGTTAATTGCATGCCATTTGTAACCTAAAAATGTCAGCACAGTCATAAATTGAGCAGCTGTAATTGTTTTTGTTTAAATAACCACATATCTGAAGCCCAGAATCACTAACTTGTATTTTTCTTTTCCAGCCTGAACAAATTGACATGTTGTTGTCAGAGAATCGTGAATCTTTATTAATCCATGGGGTGACCTTAGGCAACGTAAAATGCTCCGTACTCCGAGATAGTTTCGATGTGGATGGTGATTGGACGATGGACCTCCGGACAAAGGATGCAGGAGGAGGGCCCACATACAATATTACTATAGCCAAATCTTTAAAAGGTACGTGCTGTGACGATTACATTTTAAAGATGCCATCTTGGGTCAAATGAATGTTACTATTACAAATGACTTTTTTGTCAGTTTTTGCAGTTTCTAAAGGTGACAGGTATTTTAAAATTGTTTCCTACCACGTGACAGGGTGCATTTCTATATTTCATCTTTATCTACTCAAGAAGCACATGTTTTATAGAAGGAACATATTGACAAACTGACTTTATGGCCTAACGGCAGCCAATAAGTAACACAAACAACCATCACAAAACACATTACTAAACATTTGTAAACAAAAACATCTCAGGATACAATACAAAATAACTTTGTCACTGTTACAGGAACAATGTATATTAGTTTGGCATTTCACAATTTGTAGCGTTGAGATAAGACATGAGTACAGTTATCAAACAGACACTTAACAGTTATTGAGATTTGGGAGAATTTCCAATTTATATAATAGTAATGTGGTTATTTACATTTAGGTATATTGGGTTTTTCCTTCAGAAAATTTTTAAATGTGTATATAGGTAATGTATCGAACATAAATGCATATGAAGTAGAGATGTAATCTAACCACATTTAAATGCATATCTACAGTTGAACTGGAAAGCTGAAAAAAAAAAAAATTGCTTCAGTGTCTTTGTTCATATTCCTCTAAAAGGAACTCTAGAATTGCAGTTTTGCACTGGGGTTGTAGTTCTGGGGTGTTCTGTGCTGTTGTAGAAGATGGTTGTCTTGTGTTCTTGTGGAGAAAAAAAGCGTTCGGTTATTACATTGACCTCGTGTGTTAAATAAACCCGATGTCTAATGAGGATATTAACAGATAACTGGTTCATGACGAAGAAATACTGCATGACATTTTAAGGCTACACTTTAACAATATGGACAGCGAACGTGACTGTATACTCAGAAGCTACATTACTAGCAATGGTACATTAGCTACATAGCTTCTGAATGTGACTGAGCGGTCTAATAATTCTTTCCAGTAGTTTAAAAAATGCAGTAAATTATAGCAAAGTGTGTTTGCTGTGAATTTCCGTCTGACAGTAGACGGCGATAAGCGAGCTCGTCATAATGTGCAGTTTCCCAGTAATTAAAATCATGGCTTAACATGACTGTCATTAGTATGAGTATCAATTATTATGCTCCCTTATAGTTATGTACGTCCTCGTCCGTTCTGCCATCTTGCAAGTAGGCTTTACACGATCAGGATTTTTGGGGCCGATAAGAGTTTAAAAAAAGGGGCATACAATTGCAATGTCTATTTAAATGACTTGTTCATGTGTATACTAGTGTACTGTATACAGAATATCTTCAAAAGTATTCTCTAGTTAGGTCTTGTCTGATCCAGGCATTACGTGTTGTCTGTCCCACACCGCCGACGCTTTTTAAAATAGCTTTATTGGTGGCCAAATGTTTACAGTACTGTGACAAGGCTAAAAATAAACTAGTTTTTGTATTCAAATATACTGTGCACGATGGCGATGCGGAGTAAATGTCTTCAATCAATCAATGATGTCATTGACCGGCTCGGCGGGTTATGACATTAAAGCCAATCGGCATAAAATGCAAATTATTGGCATGCCGATCAGATTGGTGTAGTCTACAGGTAAGCAAGCTCTTCGTCAGTCAGCAGTGGTTGAGTCCCATACCCCTACCGTTCGAGTGAGCTCCCACCACACTTGGTTTCACGGGCTATACAGCCCTCCGTCTCTGCCCTTCCCCTAAGAATTGTGATACCCCTTTGTTCTCATGCATGAGCAAAACCAAGGGCTAAGTGATACAATTAGGATTGGCCTGTCATGTCAGTTGTCAGTTTTCTGTTCAATTTGGCAAGATGTTTGTCCCTTTTTGACATTTTAAAATTAAAACCTTTTAACCAGATCAGCTAAAAATCACCTGATCAACCCCGATTTTCAATCTTGAACCCGAAGTGAATGTATCATCCGACAGATGTCTCGTTTTCATTACATTGCGAAAGCCGATTTAAGCCCCCCACCTTCAAGCTACAATGTCAAAACTTAAATCTAGAGTGAGTCACAGACTCCTATATTAATCAGAGAGTACGGATATCACCATAATACAAATGATGAGAATGAATTGGAGGTTTAACATTACAAACATTACAGTAGGCTTCCCTATATTATTGTAGGTAAATGATACAATCACCGCATAAGCTTTTTAAAGTATTTTGTATACCCTTTCGCACAACGTTGCTTCATACTCCTCCCCTCAATCTGTTTAGCCATGCCCATGTGTCAAAGTCACGTCCGCTTCGTCATGACCAGACCAATCTCTGAAGCACACACCGCATCGTTGACTCCAGACAATCACGATACAGTACGTTCTAACTTGCGATGGTAGGGTTACAGTACATTCTAAGTTAGAAATATTGATTGGTAGGCTATATTAATTTGGCCATGATTTAACAAAGGGGTAATTACTTTTTCACACACACCCAGGTAACGTGAATATTTTTTTCCTTAAGTGGGATCGCCATTTAAAAACAGCATTTTAAGTACACTTGGGTTATATTTGTCTATTTATAGTACCTTAGTTTAATCTTAAACAAAGTGGGGAAACTATGCAAAAATAGGAATTTGAGAAGAGGGCGAATACTTTTTCATAACACTGTATCTTGTCTGAAGACACTAGCCATAAAGAAAAATGTTTGGCTTCAACAACCATGTAATCAAACCTTAGTCATGCGTGTTAGTGTAGCACACACAGGAGGTCTATCCCGTTTTCTGGGTTTGGTCATGTGATGATACACCTGTAGCGGATTAGCAATGTGACAAGATTTCACAAAGATTGCAATATGTCAAAATGCAAAGTCTGGTTTGAATGGCCCCTTCAACCAGAGTACAAGGCACCAAGAATTTAAAAAATCTGTTGATGGGTTCTGGAGAATTATTTTTGCTGAAAAAAAAATTACATTTTTTTGGGTGTGTTTTTGTGCGATATTAAACGTTTAAAGAAGAGCCGTGTGGGCAGTGGCAGAGCTCATGTGCTTTAGCAAAAAAACAATGTATTAATAAGTGTTTTGAGTTGCTCACCACACACACAAAGGCGGCTGTCACTTCTCATGTAGCTGGTCCAATTCCTCCTGAGGTGTCTTCACTTTGCTGAATGCATGCAGCTGTCTTCGTGTGCGTTTAGTCTGTAACCTTGTTACTGGGTAGAACTGTCCTGGAATAATAGCAGAAGCTGCTTTCATCACTACCTCCTGTAGCAACAGCAAATAATTAATTGTAATTGACGTGAATGTCAATTACACAGCCCTCGTTCACCCTTAAACACTGTGGGTGGGGTTCATTCTTTCAAAGCAAGAAATTCTATCACTGCTCTGCTTCTGACAGGCAACGAATGACCTCATTTACAAAACTGCTGACAGGAAGAGAACAAGTCTTTAAAAAGAAAAAAGAAAAACCAAAAGCAAGTACTTAAACTACAAGCTGAAAATTTCAGAAAAAGTCAATTGGTAGGTTCATTAGGGCTCATTACTTTTTGACTGCTCCTTGTAGATAAATTAAAGAAATCCATTCCAAAAAGTCATCTTTGGATTGTAAGGGTTTTAACATGCTGTGTTGCTATTGTTTTTTTTAATTCATTGTTTTTGTTGGTCCTTTTTGTGCTACAGCATTTGTTGTCGTCATGGGGAAAGGTGGTGTCCATGGAGGGAAACCCCACATCAAAGCACAAGATATGGCATCCTACCTGAGGAAGGCTGGATACTAAAGTGTCCTGTGCCACCACAGCCAGCCAACCCAACCACCTACATACCATCTACCTACCACTCTGTTGCATTTCACTTCCTGTCCTAGTTGGTAGATACTTTTCTTCTGCTCCCTATTCCTCGCCCAAACCATCTTAAGTTGATCCATAGCCAAGACGAGTTGATGCCTAATGATGTCACTTGACTAAGACCAGCAAAAAGAAAGCCAAACACTTTTTCTTTGGTGCCCACTGACACAAGTCCCACAATATGTGCTCCTCTGCAGGGTGGCCAATGCCTTCTTTTGATTGGGGCGCTTTCGCAGTAGCTCATCACGTCTTCCTCCTTTCACAACAATTTCCTTTCCCGCTGTTTTACACTGCTCCTTCAGGCAAAAAGCCCTTCCCCGTTAATACAACATTGGACACCCTTCCTCACAGCTGTGCACCCACATCCTTGTCAAGGTGTAGTTTGGGTCAGTTAACAATCATAATGTGGAGTTACTGTGCCTGTACACACACCAAAAATCAAATGGACATTCCACAGTTACCGGCTCAGGCACTTGATACTGTTCTTCTTTTGCCAACTCCTGTAATGTATGAAAGGCTATCATTTTGTAGAACAATAAATATCTCTCTCTTTCTAACCATCTGGAGTCTGTTCTTTAGTTTTACCCCAGATGGGACCAAGTGCAGTAAAAGTTCTGGTGTTGATAGAAATGTGGTGAGCATGCATCTGGTGTCTTGTTCCCCGCGGAAGCTTCACTGAATTTGAAAAAGAAAAATAGTTTTTCTGTGTTGATAACTAAAACTGGAGTTGCCTTTTATCTTACACTGCGCTCAGTCCCTAAACTAACATCCAACTGATGATAAAGTAGTGACACTCATTAAGAGATGGGTTGCTTGGAGCCAATATTTGCTGTTTATTGGATAGTGTATTCTTGTGCCATGATGTAGAGAGGTCTGTTGCTCTTCCAAGATGAATTTTGCCCACCCATAACTTGCTCTTCATTGGCTTTGGTTCTTCTCTAGCTTCAGCTCCACTGTTCAGGCCTTGTGTACTCCTCAAATGTTTGTCCTTGCTGATTTCTGTTCACTAGTTTTCTTGCATCTGGGATACACTTTGTCAATGCATTGAATTACTTATGCATACAACCAATAATGCCATATATTGATTTATCACCTTGTTTACAGACGATCAAAATAAATTTATTCCAACCAGAAAAGTGTTTTTGTCCTGCCGTTTCGTTTGTTCTCGTGTAGCAAACTGTGCAGTCAACGCGCTCACACTTTGTATACTGGTTAGCAGCCATTTATTTGTTATGGAACTGTAAATGTACAGTTGACACCACATGTTAACATACCCAAGTAAAAGACTTTATAGACAATTTCATTAGTTGAAATCTGACGTTTATGTACAATATGTCTAAACAATTTTGGGAAACCCAGCTGTTGTCTTCTCCAGGTTCTGATTGGTTTATGGTCTGACAAATACAGCTACATTTGTGGATGGTATTTGAACTAGGAACATCTGAAGTTGCTTTGTGTAATACGGGAAAGTCAGAAGAAGTCAGCCAAGATATCAGTATATTATTGAATTGTGAACTTGCAAAAGTCTGGTTCAACCTCGGTTGCAATTTTCAAATACCCACCCGAAGGTACCACGATCCTCTGTTGAAACTATTATATGCAAGAATAAACCCCATGGGAATTTCCAGCGATCATACTGCTCAGAAAAGGGACTGGTGTCCCAGAAAGGAACGTGCTTTAGTCTGAAATGTGCATTTCAAAAGGTAAAGAACGAAAGCAAAAGACCTTGTGATGATACTAAAGCGGGCGGTGAAACAGAGTACTGTACTCTCATGGGCTGATAGGCCACTCAGCCATTATTCCAAGTGAAATGTAAGCCAGTTAAGAGTTTCCAAATGCAAATGGTCAAATGTCCTGTAGTCTGATGAAATTAAAATTAAACTGTTTGGTGGAAAAAGGGAAGCTGGCAAGTCTGTGTTTGAACACCATCTGAACTTTGAAGTACAAGGGGGCAGCATCATGTTGGGGGTTGTTTTGCCTTCAGGAGTGAGTGGATGGGTTAAAAAAAAGACAAGACTATCAAAAGTGGAAGGAGAGCAGGGAAATATTTCACTACACACACACAGAGGTCCATGATTTTCAAACACTGCAAATTCCCACCATGCCGAACTTGCTGCTGTGGTGGCCTCAGAATGTGGACAGTTGGGCCAAGTTGTGCAATAACCTGGCTGTCCCAGTGGCAAGCACAGCAAGCTTGAGGATTTGATTCTCAGGCTGGAAATACCATCATGGCATAGCGGGCTTTACCCGGGTCCATGCTCTTGTGTTTAACAGGTACGTTCTGCATAGATTTCATGTATGAACTATGGTCGGTGAATATAGATTATAGAGGGTTACACAAACATTTTTTGCAACTGATTTAGGTTAATTTTGCATCGCTGAATCCAAAAATGACATCCATTTCTTTTGTGTAGGTCACATTTTTATGCCAAGTTGTTAAGTTTATTAATCAAATGTTACAAACTTTGCTTACTGCAAATTTAATTGTAAACATTGATAAAAGTACCTGTTAATTGAATGTTACATAATCATTGCTCAGAATTCAGGGCATGAACCTCCGTTTATTTGAACCTCTAAAGCGAAAATACGTGGCCAGTTCAAAAAGTTGATTTGGATTCAGCACATCAAAACTGTCCAAAATCAGCAAAAAAAATCTTGACAATTTTGTTGTCGACAAGTGTGATTGCAAAGCATTCCCTCTGCCTGTGATAAACCAAAAAATTACAGCACTGAAACAATAACGTGATCAGCGTCGAGTCGAAATCGACTCAATTTAGTGTGGACTTACAAAATCTGAAGTCATGCAACCTGCTCGCCAGTCCATCTTCTCACAATAAAGCTTCTTGAAAATAAAGACTTTTTTCCTATGTTCGCAAATAACTTTTCTATTAATATTATGACTACATTTTTGTAGTGTTCAGTCTTTTTTCACAACTCCTCAAGTGAACAATTTATTCTTTTCCTCTTTCCCTTTTCTATAGCGCCTGCCTTCATTAGCATTGCAGGTGAGCTGGAGCCTATCCCAGCTGACTTTAGGTGAGAGCCGTGGTACACCCTAGACTGGTCGCCATCTAATTTTCTTCTCATAACATGACTATGAAATGACTTTTTTTGGTTGGTATTAAAACTTCATTCTTGCAACACAATCCTTATTTCTTGTAACATGACTTACTGTTTTACTTTCCAGTGATGAAACTGCTCTGTATACTGTGTTCTTTCCACTCTGTACTTAAAAAAACGTGGCTGGAGAAGCGGCATAGCAGTTGAAGCCTCAGTGTGTATGTACAGTAAACAATGAGAGAGAGTCACAGTTTATACATATGGTGATGAGTGTATTTACGCAGTGCTCTTCTGGACATTGTCTTCGTTTTTCAGGAGTGTCTTATATTAGCGACTCCAATACAGTCGGAATGTGTAGTCCTATCATGTTCCTTCAACACTTCATTCGCTAGCTTGCAATCAAATGTACATTTGAATATGCAGGGAGAGTATATTAAAGTAAGCAGCATCTTTTGAGGGGTTCCCAACAAAGAGTCAAGCTTCAAGTAGGTTGTGATCGTGGCCTTCAGGGCTCGACCGCTGCATCTGGACCACCACATTGTCGTCCAGATCGCCACACATTGTGGACCAGGTCTCCACATTGACCACCTCCTCGCTGTTGCTGCTTTCGTCCAGCTCGTCGTCCTCGTACTCAGAAGAGGAAGACTCCTGGCCGCGGTCGGAGCGAGATGCCGCCGACATGGTGCCGAAGGAGTGGGCGCTGGTGGAGGCCAGCGAGCGCAGCAGCGGGGTGCTTTCGGACGCCTCGTTGTTCTCTTCGGCGGCGCTCTCCTCTGAGTCGGAGTCGTCCTGCGAGGGGACCACCTTTTGCTTGCACACCGGACACGTCTTCTTGGTTTTGGTCAGCCAGGGGTCCACGCACTTGCTGTGGTAGGCTGTGGGGACAACTGCTCATTAAATGTGGTTCCTAACTAGAACTGCATCAAAAACCAAGGGAATAAGCTACACTTAAATTGATGTCAACTTGTCGAAAATAACCCTCACCCTGAAGAGAGCAAGAGACAATGTGCAAAAAAGGTGGTACGGATCTGTTATTTTGGTTCCCCTAAAAGTATTCCCAAGTGGAACACAAATGATCGGAACCAAACTGAACTGTACTACTTGGTGACAGGCCTTGAGAGAGAGTGCCAAAAAGTGCAAGGGTACCCTTACAAGTGTTCCCAATGGAATCATACCGAACTGTACTCAAAAGTATAGTACAGTGCAACCTGTTTTTTCTGTATGCCCTAGCTTTCATACAATTTGTTTTTTTTTTTCAAAGGTTTTTGTCACAGATTTTACAGCCACTCCATTCACTTCTCAGAATCGATCCGTGTATATCCGAGGCATTTCGTAAATTATGTAAAAACAAGGAGGCATCGGTGTAATATCCTGTCCAAAGTCAGACCTTCAAAATAAAAGCATGCAGTATAATCAAACAGTTTTACCACGCCTTCTTTGGCTACATGGGGGCTTCAGTGCAATTTAGCTGTTGCACAAACAAAATGCTTTGAGCACGAATACTAAATAAGCCACCATGTAGCTGAGGTACTTTTATTTTGAAGGCCTTACTTTTGACAGGCTGTTACACCAATGTTGCTCCAACTTGTCTGAGTGTTGACCAGGAAAAGCTTGTTATTGCTTGGAATTGTTCATAAAAGCTGACATTAAGTCTTCAATAAAGGTAAAGGTGATGTTAAATGTCATTTAACCACTTCATTAGTCATTTATATCAATGGAAAACTAGTTATTCTATGTACAACCCCAATTCCAATGAAGTCGGGACGTTGTGTTAAACATAAATGTAAAACAGAATACAATGATTTGCAAATCATGTTCAAACTATATTTAATTGAATAAACTACAAAGACAAACTATTTAATGTTCCAACTGAGAAACTATTGTTTTTAGCAAGTAATCATTAACTGAGAATTTTATGGCTGCAACACGTTCCAAAAAAGCTGGGACAGGGTCATGTTTACCACTGTGTTACATCACCTTTTCCTTTAACAACATTCAATAAACGTTTGGGAACTGAGGACACTAATTGTTGAAGCTTTGTAGGTGGAATTCTTTCCCATTCTTGCTTGATGTATAGCTTCAGCCGGGGTCGCCGTTGTCGTATTTTACGCTTCATTATGCGCCAAACATTTTCACTGGGAGACAGGTCAGGACTGCAGGCAGGCCAGTCTAGTACTCGCACTCTTTTACTACGAAGCCACACTGTTGTAACGTGCAGAATGTGGTTTGGCATTGTCTTGCTGAAATAAGCAGGGGCGTCCATGAAAAAGACATTGCTTGGATGGCAGCATATGTTTCTCCAAAACCTGTATGTACCTTTCAGCATTAATGGTGCCTTCACAGATGTGTAAGTTACCCATGCCATTGGCACTAACACAGCTCCATACCATCACTGATGTTGGCTTTTGAACTTTGCGTCCGTAACAGTCCGGGTGGTTCTTTTCCTCTTTCGCCTGGAGGACAAAACGTCCACAATTTCCCAAAACAATTTGAAATGTGGACTCGTCGGACCACAGAACACTTTTCCACTTTGCATCAGTCCATCTTAGATGAGCTTGGGCCCAGAGAAGCTTGCGGCGTTTCTGGGTGTTGTTGATAAATGGCTTAGAAACTTAGTAGAGTTTCAAGTTGCACTTACGGATGTAGCGGCAAACTGTATTTACTGACATTGGTTTTCTGAAGTGTTCCTGAGCCCATGTGGTGATATCCTTTACACATTGATGTCGGTTTTTGATGCAGTGCCGTCTGAGGGATCGAAGGTCACGGGCATTTAATGTTGGTTTTCGGCCTTGCCGCTTACATGCAGTGATTTCTCCAGATGCTCTGAACCTTTTGATGATATCATGGACCGTAGATGATGAAAGCCCTAAATTCCTTGCAATTGTACGTTGTGGAACATTGTCCTTAAACTGTTCGACTATTTTCTCACGCACTTGTTCACAAAGAGGTGAACCTCGCCCCATCTTTGCTTGTGAATGACTGAGCAATTCAGGGAAGCTCCTTTTATACCCAATCATGGCACCCACCTGTTCCCAATTAGCCTGTTCTCCTGTGGGATGTTCCGAACAGGTGTTTGATGAGCATTCCTCAACTTTCTCAGTCTTTTTTGGCACCTGTCCCAGCTTTTTTGGAACGTGTTGCAGCCATAAAATTCTAAATTAATGATTATTTGCTAAAAACAAAGTTTATCAGTTTGAACATTAAATATCTTGTCTTTGTAGTGTATTCAACACAGATGATCAAACTATACTATTCAGTGCTCAAAGTGTTGAAATCCTTCAGCTTATGTGTCCAGAGAGTGTACATGGAGACTGGACTCACCATGAGAACATGGTAGGACCCGGAGTTTGTCTGCTTCTTCGTACTCGTCCAGACAGATGGCACAAACATCGTAGATGTCTCCTGACAAACAAAGCACATTTTTTAATTGGTTTACTGGCTTCCACTAACACACTTGGTGTTTTCCTTCCGTCCATTTTCTTAATCGCTTCGCCTCATACTGACAAGAATGGCTTTCCAAACACAAAGTGAATATGGAACTCATAGAAACTGATTTGAGAGTAGGGTTAGGCATCGAGAATCGATTGGAACCGGGACTAATAGTAATTTCGGTTCCCAGTTTCGATGCATAGTCCGCTGACCCCGACGAAGTGGCGAAAACCAACGAAGAAGAACGCGCATGAAGACATGCTTGTGCCCAACAGCAACGGCAAACAAAAGTGTGTCTTAACTCTGTTAAAATTAATGACCAGTTGCCTCAGTGCAACACTTGGAATAAGAAAATATTGTGCAAAGGAGGCTTTCATGATGTGTAGCATCTGACGGGCTCCTTCCCACTCAGAGCCTCAACCTACACCACCCGGAGCTTCAATGAAGTCAACTCTCAGTCAATTGGGTGAGTGAAACAATAAAATGTCTATTCCAACATTGAAACAGCTAACAAGGTAAACGCTTCGTTGCACTTTTGCACTGATGGGTTTTAGCGTTTATTTTAGTCTTCAAACCAACGCAAGAGCCGATGACAGAAGAAAATAGCTGAACGTTGAGCTAAAACTTGCTAAAACTTGACCGTAGCAACAACTGACGTAGCGACGTCAATGTTTGGATCATCTCATTCGAGCATGGAATGCCCCCCCCCCCCCCCCCCCCCAAAAAAATAAAATAAGTCAAATCAAACCATAGCTCCATTGTCATGGATACATTACAAGCTACTTTGAGCAAAACTGAAAAAAAACTGTTGAGCGACACTATTAGACGTAGTCAGATTGTACAGAGCGAGGGACGAGGGCCCAGTGGGGTGTGTGATGGTCATTTTGATTGATCCATGCGCTGGTCGACTCCCAATCTCGGTATGACTTTTCCGAAAAAGCCTCTTGAAGAAGTGAGTTTAAGAATTTACCAACTCACTCCCTTTTCAAATTCCAATTTTTTTTCCCTCCTTTCTTCCTGGAGCGGGCTTGAAGGAGGGTAGACTTTTGTGAGCTGCTGTGTTTACGTAAGCTCCAAGTGAGCATGTTTTCTTCTGGTGTCCTCGCCAGGGCAGCATTTGACCTTATATGGATGCCCAGTCACATTCACCACCGCCTTCCTCCTCTATCTCCACTTCCCTTCCTCCTTTTCTCTCCCACTGACAGCAACTGAAACTTTAAGACAAAGTTTTCACTTCATCTGTTATTTGCTTTCAGCGCACATGGATCCCTCATACATCTAGGAAGTGCTGAATTATAAGCACAAAGTACAAGACCAAACTTGGGTAGTGTTTCAATGCAAACTGTCAACTTCAGTAAATAATCAGTCAGTCGGCCTATTTAAAGGGTGACAACTTATCACTGCTGTTTGGTGACATGGTGTGTACCACACTAAACATGGACCATGGAGGAAACGAAGGAGAGAGTTGTCTCAGGAGATTAGAAACAAAATTACAGACAAGCACATTAAAGGTAAAGGGTATAATACCATCTCCAAGCAGCTTGATGTTCCTGTGACTACAGTTGCACATACTATTCTGAAATTTAAGATCCACGGGACTGTAGCCAACCTCCCTGGATGTGGCCAAAGGAGGAAAATAAATGACAGATTGAAGAGATGTATAATATGAATGGTAACAAAAGAGCCAAGAAAAACCTCCAAAGCTATTAAAGGTGAACTCCAAGGTACAGTGGGTACGGAAAATATTCAGACCCCTTAAATCTTTCACTCTTTTTTATATTTCAGCCATTTGCTAAAATCATTTAAGTTCATTTTATTACACATCAATGTACACACAGCACCCCATATTGACAGGAAAAAAAAAACGGAATTGTGAAATTTTTGCATATTTATTAAAAAAAGAAAAACTGAAATATCACACAGCCATAAGTATTCAGACCCTTTGGTCAGTATCTCGTAGAAGCACCATTTTGAGCTAATACAGCCATGAGTCTTTTTGGGAATGATGCAACAAGTTTTTCACACCTGAATTTGGGGATCATCTGCCATTCCTCCTTGCAGATCCTCTCCAGTTCTGTCAGGTTGGATGCTAATCGTTGGTGGGTAGCCATTTTCAGGTCTTTCCAGAGATGCTCAATTGGGTTTAAGTCAGGGCTCTGCCTGGGCCATTCAAAAACAGTCACAGAGTTGTTCTGAAGCCACTCCTTCGGTATTTTAGCTGTGTGCTTAGGGTCATTGTCTTTTTTTAAGGTAAACGTTCGACCCAGTCTGAGGTTCTGAGCACTCTGGAGAAGGTTTTCGTCCAGGATATCCCTGTACTTGGCCACATTCATCTTTTCTTCAATTGCAACCTGTCTCCCTGTCCCTCCAGCTGGAAAACACCCCCTCAGCATGATGCTGCCACCAGCATGCTTCACTGTTGGGACTATATTGGACAGGTGATGAGCAGTGCCTGGTTCTCTCCACACATGCCACTTAGAATTAAGGCCAAAAATTTATATCTTGGTCTCATCAGACCAGAGAATCTTATTTCTCACCATCTTGGGAGTCCTTCAGGTGCTTTTTATCAACAAATCAATGAGGAGAGGCTTCCGTTGGGCCACTCTGCCGTAAAGCCTCGACTGGTGGAGGGCTGCAGTGATGGTTGACTTTCTAGAACTTTCTCCCATCTCCCGACTGCATCTCTGGAGCTCAGCCACAGTGATGTTTGGGTTCTTCTTTACCTCTCTCACCAAGGCTCTTCTCCCCCAATTGCTCAGTTTGGCCGGATGGCCACCTCTAGGAAGGGTTCTGATCGTCCCAAAAATCTTCCATTTAAGGATTATGGAGGCCACTGTACTCTTAGGAACCATAAGTGCAGCAGAATTCTTTTTGTAACCTTGGCCAGATCTGTGGCTTGCACCAATTCTGTCTCTGAGGTCTTCAGGCAGTTCCTTTGACCTCATGATTCTCATTTGCTCTGACATGCACTGTGAGCTGTAAGGTCTTATATAGACAGGGGTGTGGCTTTCCTAATCAAGTCCAATCAGTATAATCAAACACAGTTGGACTCCAGTAAAGGTGTAGAACCATCTCAAGGATGATCAGAAGAAATGGACAGCACCCGAGTTAAATATATGCGTGTCACAGCAAAGGGTCCGAATACTTATGGCTGTATGATATTTCAGTTTTTCTTTTTTAATAAAGCAGCAAAAATTTCAACAATTAAGTTTTTTTCCTGTCAATATGGGGTGCTGTGTGTACATTAATGAGGAAAAAAAAATCTACTTAAACGATTTTGCAATATAACAAAGAGTGAAAAATTTAAGGGGGTCTGAAAACTTTCCATACCGACTGTATATTAGTGTCAGATCACACCATCCGTCGTCGTTTGAGCCAAAGTGGACTTCATGAGTGACGACCAAGGAGGACACCACTGTTGAAAAGAAATCATAAAAAAGAGAGACTGGAATCTGTCAAACTGCATGTTGACAAGCCACAAAGCTTTTGGGAGAATGTCCTATGGACAGACGAGACAAAACTGGAACCTTTTGGCAAGGCACATTAGCTCTATGTTCACAGACGCAAAAATGAAGCATACCAAGAAAAGAGGACTGTCCCGACTGTGAAACATGGAGGAGGCTCTGTTATGTTCTGGGGTATCCATGCTGCATCTGGCACAGGGTGTCTTAAATCTGTGTAGGGGACAATGAAACTGAAGACTGTCAAGGTATTCGAGAGAGAAATGTGCTAACCAGTGTTAGAAAGCTTGGTCTCATTCGCAGGTCATGGGTCTTGCAACAAGGAGGTCATGGGTCTTGCAACAAGATAATGACCAAATTACCTGCTGAGAGGTGCATAAGTCTCATTGAAAGTTACACAAATCGTTTCGTTGCAGTGATTGGCTCAAAAGGTTGTGCAACAAAATATTAAGGGTAACATCATTTTTGTCCAGGCCTGTTTCCTGAGTTAGTTATTTTAAATAATTCTGTTGAACCACAATTCAAAATCAATATCTGATTTTCATTGTGTAATTTTCTTGAAATTTGTATTTATTATTAGTTTGGTCAAATTCTCATTATTTCTGTGACCATTGTGGGTTTTTCCTTTTCATTAACAGAGGGGTACCAACAATTTTGTCCACGTGTATTTGTTCAAATATACAGTATATCTATAATAATATTGTATATTACTATACATTTTTGTGTATATGTTAATAACAATTAAATGGATTCAAATTTGAAAAATTCCAACAAAAAAATACAACGCTGTGGCGTGAAGCATTGTGAACCCTGCAACATGCAAAATGCCAAGACCATCGGTACTACTACACAGAGAAATTGTTAACATGAACAGACCTAATTCAAAGATACCCCCAAGCATCTGCTTGAGGTGACATGCTTACTTGTGAGATGAGGTAAAAAAATAAATACCACATTGCCAAAAACTGCGGCCTCCACTATAATGGACGCCAGGTCTCACTCTCAATTAATCCCTGGTTGCATAATACACTCAACATAAGCGCCTTTATCCCCAAAGGATAAAAACAGGCAGTAACTGCTGCTATCTCAGTTCATAGGCAGTTTTGTTTACACAAGGAGATTTAAAAGTTAACTGCATAGCCCATTTGAGCCATGTTGCTAACCATAATAGCAGCACCTAAGCAGTCTGTTGAATTAAAATGTGGAGTCTTACAGGCTTCCACTTGGATAATAATAATAATTCATTTCATTTATAGGCGCCTTTAAGGTCACACAAACATCGTAAAAGAAAACAAGCAGTACAATAAAATAACAGAACAATTAAAATGGAAACTGTATGGGAACAATATTATAATCATGTTCCCTGTGCAGTTTTAGAGATCATTTTACGTGTTGAAACCTAATTTCTAATATTATCCACAAAATTGTATGAATTTATTCTGAACAGAGTATTTTCTTCATTTTTTAGCAATTCTCTTGGCCGCACAACTTCCATCCAGTAGGATGTTCGATTTTTTTGTCTAACTTTTAGCCTTTACGTGTTGCTGCCTTCAAAATCAGTAGTGACGGTTGATGTAATTTAAACTAGTATACTAGCAATGGGACCTTATCTTGTGCTAAATGAGAATTGTTAAGTACTTAACATGTTTTCTTATGTAAAGTCATGGCTTTAAAGCCATCAATACACACACACACGTCTTCTGCAAGAATTGCCCCCAATGCCCCTTAAAAGCACCCGAAGACAAATACAGCAAGTTGACATTCATTACAGCTGCTCAGGCTTTCTTAGGACTTGAATAACTGGTCGGGTGCCTTTTTTAGAATTATAAGATGAGAGTGCTCTATAACTTGTAAATGCAAATACAAGGCATGAGCCTCACTGCCCATGCATTTTACATTTTCTTTCTCCACAAGCAGGGATATGCAAGTTGTGAAATAATGGCTCTCGTGGGGGAAAAAAGTAAGATTGTATAGTATTCATTAGATCTAATTATATCAATTTGTCCCATTTTATTCCTTGTGATTTAATTTGCCAATTTAAAAAGCTGTCCTACATTCTCCGTATGCAATCTCAGAAGGCATCTTGACAACATGTAAAGCTTTCAAATTCCCGGTATTCCTGAAAACAGAACAATAAAAAGGACATACTGTACATCACAACTCATGTCCCCTCCTTTTTTGTTCTTTATTAATCAGCTAGCCTTCCAGCAGCGTCCTCGCATCTCGGAGGAGCCACGCTGTCCCACTGAACTTCAGATGAGCAGTGTGAAGCATGCTGGCAGGGACATGACACTCAGCGGAAGACAGGCCGCTAGAAACAGCCAAAAGTGTGCAGAGTGGTGCTGAATGAGAGAGTTGTTCTGTGCCCTCACCCCTGAGAAACTGCAGCTGCTCTGTTCACTGCAGGTTTGTGAGCGTGTGTGTGTGTGTGTGTGTGTGTGTGTGTGTGTGTGTGTGTGTAGGCATCAGGATAGAAGTCAAGAGTTGAGAAGGAGGGGCTTCCAAATACAGGCACCTCCAAAATGATTGGAACAGCAAGGTCAATTCCTTTGTTTTTGTTTTATACTAAAGACATTTGGGTTTCAGATCAAATGATGAATATGAGACAAAAATTCAGAATTCCAGCTTTTATTTCATGGCATTTACATTTAGATGTGTTAAACAACTCAGGACAAAGCACCTTTTGTTTGAAGCCACCCACTTTTCAAGTGAGCAAACGTATTGGAACAGACATTATTAAATTAACTTAAAGTGAATAAAATTTAATATTTGGTGGCATAACCCTTACTTGCAATAATTGCATCAAGCCTGCGAGCCATTGACATCACCAGACCATTGCATTCTTCATTTGAAATGCTTTTCCAGGCCTTTGCTGCATCCTCTTTCAGTTCTTGTTTGTTTTTGGGGTTTTCTCCCTTCAGTCTCCTCCTCAGGAGGTAAAATGCATCCTCTGTTGGGTTAAGGTCCAGTGATTGACTTGGCCAGTCTAAGACCTTCCACTTTTTCCTCCTGATGAAGTCCTTTGTTGTGTTGGCAGTGTGTTTTGTGTCATTGTCTTGTTGCATGATGAAGCTTCCCCCGATTAGTTTGGATGTATTTTTCTGTAAATTGCCAGACAAAATGGTTTTGTAGACTTCAGAATTCATTCTGCTGCTCCCATCATGAGTTACATCATCAATAAAGACTAGCGAGCCCGTTTCAGAAGCAGCCATGCAAGCCCAAGC
The DNA here is from genome assembly GCF_024500275.1 of Phycodurus eques. Taxonomy (NCBI): domain Eukaryota; kingdom Metazoa; phylum Chordata; class Actinopteri; order Syngnathiformes; family Syngnathidae; genus Phycodurus; species Phycodurus eques. The sequence continues at coordinate 12,869,932 of NC_084532.1, read as the reverse complement.
CATGACATTACCTCCACTATGCTTCACAGATGAGCTTGTGTGTTTTGGATCATAAGCAGAGCCTTTATTTCTCCATACTTTGGCCTTTCCATCACTTTGGTAGAGGTTAATATTGGTTTCATCAGTCCATAAAACTTTGTTCTAAAACTTTTGTGGCTCTTCTCTGTACTTTTATGCAAAATCCAATCTGGCCTTCTGATTCTTTTTGCTGATGAGTGGTTTGCATCTTGTGGTATGGCCTGGATATTTCTTCTCTTCTTCTTCGAACAGTGGATTGTGATACCTTCACCTTTGCCCTGTGGAGGTTGCCAGTGATGTCACTGACTGTTGTCTTTGGGTGTTTCTTCTCAGCTCTCGCAATGTTTCTGTTATTAACTGCTGTTGATACCCTTGGCCGACCTGTTCAATGTCTGTTGTTCAGTACACTAGTAGTTTCTTTCTTTTTCAGGACATTCCAAATTGTTTTATTGGGTATGCCCAATGTTTGTACAATAGCTCTGATCGATTTTCCCTATTCTCTCAGCTTCAAAATGGTTTGTATTCTCCCATAGACAGCTCTCTGGTCTTATTTGTTCATGGTTGCTTAACAGCAAGTGCACTTTTCACAGGTGAAACCCAAAGCCAAAAACAAGCACTATCTAATATTTAAGCAATCAATCGAAAAGGCAACACCTGAGAAACTAGAAACACCCATCGGTCACATGTTCCAATGCTTTTGAAAAGTGGGTGGTTTTAAACAAAAGGTGTTCTGTCCTGAGTTGTTTCACACATCTTGATTCTGAACTTGTATCTCATATTCATATTTTGATCTGAAACCCAAATATCTTCAGAATATAACAAAAACGAAGGAATTGACTTTGCCGTTCCAATACTTTGGAGGGGACTGTATGTGCCACAAGCTCTAGGTCTTGACAGAATTTGATGGTGATTCTCACCACCAGAAATGAGCGCGGATGATGCAAGGCCCTGCAATCACACTGGAACCAACCAAGCTAAAATGACAGAGTGACGCTGACAGGCGCAGCAGCTGCTGTTACATAATTCTGTATATTGATACAGATCCTATGTCTCACGCTGCTATTGTGCACTAGTTACTTGGACAATATAGAGTTCACTGTAAACCATCTTTAGTCTGTACATTATCTATGGACATGTGAAGCCTATTTTGTCAAATTTATTCAAGCATAATATGAAAATCATATCCATCCTTGTTCTTTTTTGACTATACAGAAGTGATATAAATTTGTATTTGTAGGTTGCACTGCATCATACTGAGAGCTCTCTCAAATAATTGTTTTTTAGTGTCACGTGAAAGCCAAACTAGGAGGCTGTGGCACAGTTGGTAGAGAGGGTCATCCAGTGACCGAATCCCGGCTCCGACTCTCCGCATGTCAAAGTGTCCTTGGGCAAGACACTGAACCCTAATTTGCTCCCTGTGGGCCTGGCAGCGCCTTGCATGGCAGCAGCCGCCAACTGGTGTATGAATGTGTGTGTGAATGGGTGAATGTGAGGCTTTGTAAAGCGCTTTGGGCACTGTGATAGTGTAGATAAAGTCCTATATAAGTGCAGTCCATTTACCATTTAAAAAAAACATTGCGGCACGTTTGAAGTTTACTAAAGAGGACTTGGATGTTCCACAGCTCTACTGGCAAAATATTGTGTGGACAGATGAAACCAAAGTTGAATTGTTTTGGAGGATCACACAACGCCATGTGTGGAGGAAAATGGCACAGCACACCAACATCAAAACCTTATCCCAACCGTAAACCGGTGGAGGGCGCATGGTATGGTATGGGCGTGGTTTGGTAAATCTGGACAGCTTGCTATCAACAATAAAAAAAAAATGAATTTGCAAGTTTATCAAGATATTTTGCATTAGAACTTGAGGCCATCTGTCCAACAGTTGAAGCTCAAAAGAGGATGGGTGTTGCACCGGGACAAGGATCTAAAACATAGAAGCAAATCAACAACAGAATGGCTTCAGAAGAAGAAAATTTGTGTTCTGGAGTGAAGCAGTTTAAGTCCTGACCTCAACCCGACTGAGATGCTGTGGCATGACCTCTAAAGTGCTATTCACACCAGACACACCAAGAATTTTGATGAACTACAACAGTTTTATAAGAAGTAATGGTTCAAAATTCATCTTGATCGTTGTGCACGTCGAATATGCAACTACAGAAAAAGCAAGACCGAAAGAATGTTTGTTTACAGGTACTGTGAACACAACACACTCTGCCATGTGCCGCTGATTCTCTTGTTTGATTGGCTTGTATGTTTGCTATGATGTCTGTTTACATAGATGACACATAAAGCTTGATCAGGCTTTACTTGAGCTGAACTGTTCCACTTCTGTGTCACCATACAACTCGACTGTTTATCCTCTCAACAGCAAAAAAACCCTTTTTCCCAGTTTGGCCTGAGAACACATTCTTAACCCTCAGTCATATGTCCACCCTCCACACAGAATACCTCTGATCATCCAGGGAGAGTTTTGAAAGAAAAAAACAAAAACATTTGAATCTATAATAATCCGATTAGCACCAAGGTGGAAGAATGATGTGTCAATGCGCTGGTTATCATGCTCATCTGGGTCAAATTGTGAGAAAGCACATCGAGTATAAATATAAATCCCTACAATAACAGGACAAAGAATGGGAGAGGTACTTACCTTTTTTAAACTTGTGTATCGGAAGTTTCTTTAACTGATCTTTGCGCAGGCGGCTCCTCCGAGCCCTGTGTCGATCTTGGACAAACTTTGTGATCTAGAAACAATGAGACCATAAAAAGTGTCCATTATCTTATCATCATATCATATTGCTCCAGTAGCGCAGCCAATTGGAGAAGTTTGACCTTCTCTTAGGTCTAGGTCAGTGCAACGCGGACCAAAAGGACATTGGTGTTGGATGTGTCTCATGGTTTGTATTTCTTCGCATTGGAAGTTCGGGTCATTTGCATATTCCCATTAGTGGAACCCTGATTTATGAACACCTCAATTATTGAACTATTTTATTTACAAACCACAGTACAAACAATATATTTCCCATTGGGCGAACCCTATTGCAGTGGGCATATGTTTCATTCATCACGTTTGGGCTGGGCGGTGCGCCAATTGTGGGGAGGCGATCAAAATTGGTCCAAGAAAAGCAACGGACAAGTGTGGCAAGAGGGAGGGACTTTGGACTAAAAAAAGTACAGGTACTGTATATCAATGGCGCGTAAGTATGGAAGAAACAAGTCCAAAATTGGCACTATTGTGGAAAAAAGGAACTTTTTTTTCCTGACATGGCCAAGGGAGTGAATTATCTTCGAAAGGACCAAGAGAGAGACTTCTGCACCAAGTGCAGAAGTCTCTCTCTTGTCTTTTTTAAACAAAAACACAGCTAGCGAGAAATTTGAAAGAAAGCGAGGCACAACACAGACTTGTCGTCAATAAAAGAACCTGCAAGCTGCATATTTGTAGAAACCTGTTTTTTTAAAGTTGAGGGTTTTGTGATGTCCGACTGGCTGTGCGTGTCGGCAGGCAGCTGCATTTGAATGAGAACAGTTCCGCTTGTTGTTGTCGATAGAGATTTTTGATTGAACACCCCTTGTCATGTTTCATATAAAGTACTGTATAGCCTTTAATCGTGTTCAAAGTGTGCAAAGTTTACATTTACTAAAATAGGCACTTGTTGAGGCTGGAACCAATTATTCATTTTTACATTATTTATTATGGAAAAAATATGTTTAATTTACAAACCTTTCAATCTACAAACCCTGTTCAAGAACCGAATAAGTTTGTTTATTGAGGTTCCACTGTATGAGTGGCAGGCCACGCATTTTCATCTGTTGTTTGTTTCTCTCTCACACTTCTGGTTGCTATCTCTCTTCTGATTGGTGGTGGTACAATCGTGGCCACTCAGTGAGGTTAGGTTGTAGCATCCCCCCGTTAGTATTCTGCATGTTTTGTTCAACTCTCTATCAGACTTGGTTGCATCTAGGCCTGTCACAATAACTACTACATTGACTTATTGTTCAATAGATAAAATGGACACGATTGTTTTTCCGGACTTGATAAACTGCCATTGTTGTGGTGAGCTCACACAGTGAGCCGATGGTGAGTTGGATGGCTGTGTCATTAGCCACTAGTGGGCTCGTGGAACGCCAGCGGACCGGTGTTGGCTGCGTCCATTACTCCACAGCCATGCTCTATGTGCAGTGCGTAGCACACAACAGAGACACTTAGGGGAGAGTTAAATATTTATTATGTTGGCTAGCCCGCAAGCTAACAAGCTAAGGAGCTAAACAGTCCGGTCCACCACGGCGACGTCGTTTGAAACATCACCGCCTTGCTCCAAATTTTTGTGTGTTAGTCCCTAATTAACACACGCACGCACACACACACACACACACACACACACACACACACACACACAGAAAAGTTAACCGTTTATTAAGCATAACCTCAGCAGCACACGCTATTCAACCAGTAGTTGACTACAGTGAACTTATTTGATGGACTGGTGAAGGGCTTTTCTCCAGTGCCTTCAGCAGACCAACCACACAGTCTTGCAGCTAGAGGACGGGCCTTATTCTTCCTGATTTTGGAGGCATAAAAAACAACAACGATATCATTTATCATGATAGTTTTTTGAAAAATGTATCGTCCTAAAAAATATCTTATCGTGACAAGCCTAGTGGCATCACATGAACGGAAGCATACTGATGCACAATACTCTGCAGTATAGTAGCATAAATCAAACAGACTGTTTAGAGTCAGAACCCCAGGTTTTCTACATTCTCTTAAAAGTTAGAGTTTGAACTAGGGTTACCACACATTAAACTGGATGGGTGACATTCTCCAGTCATTATTTAATGATCCCGTAGTATCCATTTATTTCATCTCAACTGATTTTCTGACTTTTTACAAGGCTTAATTCCTTTAAATTAATTCTACTTCTTGACAGTATTGGACTAAGCATTAAATAAACTGCAGTTGCTTGATTTTCTAGAGTCTGATCTACTGTATTAGACGAGGTGTGTTCCAACTTGGAATCTGGACAAGACACCTACCATGAAGACAACAATAAGGATGAGGCAGATTCCAACTATAATGAGGAATGGGATCAAGTAGTACTCTAATGGCAGGCTGAAGTTTGGCATGAGGATCACATGGCCCCTGAAATAGATACAAATTCAAAGAGTGAAGGCCTCTTTATACACCCGCGGTCACGCAGCCGACAATGCCCGCATTGCATCATGTGACAGACGAATTGGCCCACGCGGCCCCCCTGCGTAGCTTGACGCGCACACGGCAAAAATTGTTGCTGCGTGTCGAACGCCGCGGAGATCATCTATTGTGATTGGTCCATTTTAGTCACATGCTGTGATGACGTACTCAGCGTGCCCCTTGGTTCTACATACCATCTACTCCGCCGCCTTCCCGATCGATTTTGCAGCATAATTAAACGTATCATCTGGTCATCTAGGTCCATTTGTTCTAGCAGACACTGTTCCACGGTCACCATTGTTGTTGCTTTGTTCCTTCTTACTGAAAGGAAAGTAAAAACAGCTACCGGAAATGGCCCAAAAAATTCGGAGGATACCCGACACCCCCGACTTGGAGGTGAACTGCAGTACATTTTCAAAACTGCGTGCGTGGGTTGTGCTCGATTATAAAGGCAAACTACGCGCGGGACAGCCGCAGTGACGTCAGCGCGGCCTCCGTCCGCGCGAGTATAAAGAAGCCTTGAGCGTGACAAACAACAACCGTTAATATACTCTCCGTATATTACAATTAACATCAACGTACCCTTTGTCAAACAGGTAGTCGTCTTTCAGAGAGGTGGCTGTATCTTCGCTTACAAACACAGAAGGAATATCAATCTTTTTCATCACGTCCACTGGAAACAAGAAATGGAAATTTAAAAACAAATGAGTTGAGTCCCCTTCAACTTTATCACACTGGTTATACTGAAGCCCTATGCTAAAACAGACATAAGTTAGGTGGTGAGTGGTGCATGGCTTCCTCCACACACTGTTTGGATTTGAAGCTCGAGTGTCACCGGTTCTGCAATTATTTCTTGATCAAGATGTCAAACTGAAGTTATTTACATGCATTCCTGAACAGAAACAATATTGTTCAGTGGTTGAATATTATTCTTGATTAATTTCTAATTTTTCAATTTCGAGCATAAAAAGTTGAATTCATTTTGAAATTCCTCATTCGTTTTGCGAAATGGTAAAAATGTCAAAGAGTTAACTCAAATTGAGACTGCATCCATCCATCCATCCATCCATTTTCTGAGCCGCTTCTCCTCACTAGGGTCGCGGGCATGCTGGAGCCTATCCCAGCTATCATCGGGCAGGAGGCGGGGTACACCCTGAACTGGTTGCCAGCCAATCGCAGGGCACATACAAACAAACAACCATTTGCACTCGCATTCACACCTACAGGCAATTTAGAGTCTCCAATTCATGCATGTTTTTTTGTGATGTGGGAGGAAACCAGAGTGCCACGCAGGCACGGGGAGAACATGCAAACTCCACACAGGCGGGGCCGGGGATTGAACCCTGGTCCTCAGAACTGTGAGGCTGACGCTCTAACCAGTCGGCCACCGTGCCGCCAAAATTGAGAGTCCTCATTAAAGCAATTCATCATGCTGGATGGTCACTTGAAAATGTGTAAAGAACTGAATATTGTCCAAAAATAAGCTCAATCTAAACTGTAAATTTCTTTTGAATGATTTTGAATCAATTAGAAATAATATAAATTGAAGAGTTATGATCTAGGGCTCATGTTGAATTATCAAATGTTTGAAAATTTTAACATGAACCGAATAAAATGGCCTTGAATGCGGCGGTGGCAGCAAGCAAAGTTAATAGCATATAAAGGAAGGGATGATCTGTAATTAACCGTGTAATTATTGGCCTCTGCACAGCAGACCAGCCGCTATACATGAATTTCCAGCAATTGCAGGAGCTTCACTTTCAGAAACTACCAGGAGCTGTCAGGCAGGAGTGAATGAAGGGATGATTAAATGTGGCATGACTCCACTTAGGTACAAGAAGAAACATGCCCGGCAGGTATGCAAAAGAGCGTGTGCCGTATTTGAGCAAAAAAAATAAATCACTTCCACAATGATTCATGACTCAACTGCGCCCCTTCAAGTGAGGACAGGGGACAGATACTATCACGGTGACTAAAGTGGGCTGTGCTCAGCTGCTGCGGGGCATCACAACATTCCACGAAACATCTTGGGACTTGAGAGGGATTCCTCAATTCAACAATCCTAGGGCTTGGTAAGCAAGCAGATGTGGAGGATGATGCATGCTTATGTACGGAGCAAGGAGAAGGCAGTGCAAGTGCACTTACGATCATTGGAGCCCATGCTGAGCAAGTCTTCAGAGTCCACATTATGAACAATGGCTGCCTTGTACCCGGCTTTCTGTGCATTGAGGACCTGGGAGAAGACATTTGCATTCTGGTTAGCAGAGAGATTTATCTACAGTGCATCTGGAAAATACTGACAGTGCTTTATTTGTTACACATTTTGTTGTTACAGCCTTATTCACAATCTCTTATTTGATTTAGATCTAAACCCTTTCCCCATTTCAAAATTCTAAACACAACACCCCAGAATGACAGCATGAAAATCGCTTGAGATCTTTGCATACGTACTAAAAATACATTTACAAAAAAAAAAAGAAATCAAACGTACACGAGTATTCACAGCCCTTGCCAGGAACCTTAAAATTGAGCTCAGGTGCATCCTATTTCCACTGATAATGCTTGAGATGTTCCTCTAGCTTAATTGGAGTGCATCTATGGTAAGTTCAGTTAATTGGGCATGAAATGCACACACCTGTCTATATTTAGTTCCACAGTTAACAGTGCACATCAGCGCACAAACCAAGCTAGAAGGCAAAAGAATTGTCTGTAGACCTCTGAGACATGATTGTCTCAAGGCAAAGATCTGGGAAAGGCTACAGAAAGCTTTCTGCTGCTTTGAAGTTCCCAATGAGCATAATAGCCATCATAATTCATAAATAGAAGAAGTTCAAAACTACGAGAGCTCTTCTTGGAGCTGACCGCCCATCTAAGCTGAGCAATCGGGGGACCTTTGCTAGGGAGGTGACCAAGAACCTGATAGTAACCCTGTCAGAGCTCCAGCATTCCTCCGTGGAAAGAAGAGAACCTTCCAGAAGGACCACCATCTATGCAGCAATCCACCAATCAGGTCTGTATGGTGGAGTGGCCAGGCGGGAACCATTCCTCTTGTAAAAGGCACATGGCAGGCCGACTGGAGTTTGCTCAAAGGCACTAGAAGAACTCTCTGACCATGAGAGACAAAATTCTGTAGACTGACGAGACAAAGACTGAACACTTTGGCATGAGTGCCAGATGTCATGTTTGGAGGAAACCAGGCATCACTCATTACCTCGCGGAAACTATTCATACAGTTAATCCCTACTTTCCAGATGCATTGTAAATATTCTATTGCAAAAGTGGTAACGCAGGTGGCTATGTAAAACCAAACAGGCTGAAACCATCCATATGAACTGTCAAATTATAGCATTTTGCTGAGAATTAGGTAGGCTGCCATTTTACAAAAGTCCATCCATCAATCCATCTTTTGTAACGCTTATCCTCACTAGGGTGCCAGGCATGCTGGTGCCTATACCATCTATCTTTGGGGGAGAGGTACACCCTGAACTGGTCGCCAGCCAATCGCAGGGCACATATGAACAAACAACCATTCACCCTCACATTCACACCTGTGGGCAATTTAGAGTCTTCAATTAACCTACCATGCATGTTTTTGGGATGTGGGAGGAAACCGGAATACCTGGGGGAAACCCACGCAGGCACGAGGAGAACATGATGCAAACTTCACACAGGCGACCCGAGAACCCCAGAACTGTGAGGCAGATGTGCGAACCAGTCGTTCACCGTGCCGCCAGGTGTAAAAAATCATGAAAGACTATAATGATGCAGGCAGCCCATTCCCCAAGAGTCTGTACAAGAAACAACATGTTTGGTTCACGCACACCCAAGACCCAGGGCACTCTCTTTGGCACAGTAAACAGTCAACCTGCCCTTACATGTCCCTACTTCACTTGTCCCCTCTCGAAGCCCAGGAGACATTCATTGAAGAAAAGCCATGGATGATCTTTTGGACCGCAAGGAAAAACAGGACTTTGACATGCAGTAAAGCTTAAGCTTCTTGTATTAGCTTTTATTTCCCCAGTTACAAATGCATTGGAAAACTACACGTTATATTCCCCCCCCACACACACGCACACACACGCACACACACACACACACACACACACACACACACAGCGGCTGAAATTAGCATTGAACATGTCACCATTTTTCTCACTAAACATACTTCCAAATGTGCTATTGACCTGAAAATTTCACCAGATGTTGGGAACAATCCAGGTAATCCACACATACAAAGAAAGTAGAACAAATACCATAATTTCCCATGTATAATGCACACCCCCAAAGTTGACCTCAAAATTCTTGTAAATCCTTCAACCAATGTATAATGCATTTTTACAATGCATGATTTTGCTTCTACCAATATGATCATAACGAAGTATTTTCTCTATTTTGTCAGTTTTTCTAAAGAATTGCAGCTTTATAGGTGGACTTCTTTCCCATTTGTGCTTGATGTACAGCTTCAGCTGTTCAACAGTCAGGGGTCTCCGTTGTCGTATTTTACGCTTCATAATGCGCCACACATTTTGAATGGGAGACAGGTCTGGACTGCAGGCAGGCCAGTCTAGTACCCGCACTCTTTTACTATAAAGCCACGCTGTTGAAACAAGTGCAGAATGTGGTTTGGCATTGTTTTGCTGAAATAAGCAGGGGCGTCCATGAAAAAGACGTTGCTTGGATGGCAGCATATGTTTCTCCAAAACCTGTATGTACCTTTCAGCAGTAATGGTGCCTTCACAGATGTGTACGTGACCCATGCCATTGGCACTAACACAGCCCCATACCATCACAGATGCTGGCTTTTGAACTTTGCGTCCATAACAGTCCGGATGGTTCTTTTCCTCTTTGACCCGGAGGACACGACGTACACAATTTCCAAAAACAATTTGAAATGTGGACTCATCGCAGAACACTTTTCCACTTTGCATCAGTCCATCTTAGATGAGCTCGGGCCCAGAGAAGCCGGCGGGGTTTCTGGGTGTTGTTGATAAATGGCTTTTGCTTTGCATAGTAGAGTTTCAGGTTGCACTTACGGATGTAGCGCCAAACTGTATTTACTGACATTGGTTTTCTGAAGTGTTCCTGAGCCCATGTGGTGACATCCTTTGCACATTGGTGTCGCTTTTTTATGCAGTGCCACCTGAGGGATGGAAGGTCACGGGCATTCAATGTCGGTTTTCGGCCTTGCCGCTTAAATGCATTGATTTCTACAGATTCTCAGAACCTTTTGATGATATTATGGACCGTAGATGATGAAATCCCTAAATTCCTTGCAATTGTACGTTGAGCAACATTGTGCTTAAACTGTTCAACTATTTTCTCACGCACTTGTTCACAAAGAGGTGAACCTCTCCTCATATGTGCTTGTGAATGACTGAACAATTCAGGGAAGCTCCTTTTATACCCAATCATGTCACCCACCTTTTCCCAATTAGCCTGTTCACCTGTGGGATGTTCCAAATAGGTGTTTGATGAACATTCCTCAACTTTCTCAGTCTTTTTTGCCACCTGTCCCATCTTTTTGAGAACGTGTTGTAGCCATTAAATACTCAGGTAATGATTATTTGCTAAAAACAATCAAGTTTATCAGTTTGAACATTAAATATCGCGTCTTTGTAGTGTATTCAATTAAATATAGGTTGAACATGATTTGCAAATCATTGCATTCTGTTTTTATTTATGTTTAACACAATGTCCCAACTTCATTGGAATTCGGGTTGTACTTGGTTGTTATCAGACAGCAATGTCATGAAAGTCATCTTGTTTTTTTATGGACTAGGTTGATTTCTACTGACAGGAGCCTTCAAACTCTGCCTTTGCTCAGACCATTTTCTTTACGCAAAATTACCATGCTGTGATACAAAGTAATCCATACATACCTGTGACGGGCCAATGTGCGTGTGTGTCCATGCATGTACGAAGACATGCTCGGACGCTTAGGTAGAACAGTCCTGTCTTTTGTCTGCGCCATCTCACTGCAATTGTAAGAGCGTGCACGCATACGTGAAGCCCGACTGCCATACACACTAGGAAGGGAAACACGCACACTTCTAGGTGTGTGTGTATTTGTGTGCGTGTGCGATTTGATAAGGAGAGCTAAGTAACACCCTTAGTGTTGTGTAATTCCATAGAATGTATAAAGATTAAATTAGCTTCAGTGAAACACGGACAGATAATGTTCATTTGCATACCATATATTCTTCTCTCATTAGATTACACAAGCGCCATTTGTGCACTCTGTCTGTGCAAGAGGAATTCAGCCTCTGCTGAGATATGGACATTTGATACATTCCTGAGACTGAAGGGGTGAGGCTCAGAAAGGAGAGCAGAAGTGAGAGACCAAGAAAATGAGAAGCGGTAGTTCACAGAGGGAAAGAAATAGTGAATATGAGACTAGAAAAATTCATGCAATTCTGCATTGCTGCTTTTCCACTTGCAGACTAGCATATTTCATTAGTGTCAAGTTAGCACAACAAAATGTTTGCAGGAACCCTCGGCTGGGTAGACATTACATTATGATATTTCATGTGTATCATACTACACATGAAACATACCTTACAAGGTTTGATTGAATAACCAGTTTCCCTAGTTTCATTCTTCATCCATCTCCTTTGTATTAGAAACAAGCTATGACCGACAACGGACTGAAGACAAAACTGATTGCCTTCACTTTGGTTAAATGGAGACAACCTTGGCTTAAGAACATGTGAATGTTTTGATGAGACGATTGACAGTAAAAGATACATTTTCACTGAACTCAATCTGATTGATGCAGTCAGGTAAAAATGAGGTGTCTAAATTTACCATTAATGGATGAATTACACGGCTTTCAATGTAAAATGTTAATGCAACGTTTTGATGACACTGCATTTTGTAGAAATGTGTTGTTTTACTTTACTGAACATTGTTATAAATGTCAATGAGAGCCAGTTATTAGACAGATTTAATAAACTTCGGTTCATCATATGGAGACCACATGACACTGTAGAAGTTATTGACAACAACCCTTTTAGCACTATAATAATGGATATATTTTTAGTTTCACAGCTTTCAGCTGCAGTTTGAAATGTTAAAACTGCGAGGATTTACGGTAATTTGAAATAAACATGCGCCGCGGTGTCACCGGTGATCCCTGTAGTTTTAGAAGGGTTAAGAAAAAAAGAAAAAAAAACAACCAGTCAGCCATTGACACCATTATAAGTACTTTTCCACTGGAAGTGTGCAACAAAGGGAGTCCATTTGTGCATTTGAACCTGCTGAACTCGCAAGGACATTTATGAGACTTTCAGCTGTTTGGAGGGCGTCACCCTGCGACTGTCTTTCCATTCAGGAGTTAATGTAAAAGTAAAAGTTAAAGTAAAGTTACCCAACAATGAACCGCTTATCCTCATTTGTCATGAAAATAAAATATCTTGGTATAATGGCAGAGGGATTACTTTCAGGGACTGAGGGCCCGTTTCATCAGAACGTGGTCAGATCAGGTCAGGGAACATCAGCAAGAGTATCGCTTTGCTGTGTCTATCATGTGCCTCAACTAGGGTTGGGAATCTCTGGCACGAGCCCGATTCGATACATAACTAGATACACAGGTAGCGATTCGATTAAAAAAAACAAAAAAAAACGATATCTTTACGGGCGGAACGAGTCGATACGATTCGATTCAGTATGGGAGCGACACGATTCTCAATTAGATTCGGTGCAGAAAAAAAATTATCGTTAACATTTGGACATGTGCTAACCATAAAGAACCTTGACTTGAACCAATTCTATAAAATGACATTTGTCTAACCTTATTTTCAAATATGTACAGTATAAGACCACTTAATCATGAGCATTCTTGCTTTATGGCACTGTGAAAAATAAAAATTATATATTATTTTATTTAAATAGACCACAACAATACAACAATTAATTTTAAAGATTTTCTTTCCAAAAACTGCACAAACAATATTTAAAGAGCCATGGGGTGTCTCGCACACCGTGCCATTCTAGCTAGGACCACCACTGCGCACACACACTCCTTATTATTTTTTATTTTTTTTTGCTGCTTACGGACTTTTAGAGTGCTGACGGACTTTTAGAACTTTTACGTCGTGTTAACTAGTTTAGTTCAACTGCCGATTCTTGTCTCAGTTTCGGGTCACACCTGGCTTTGTGTCCTCTCGGTAGTTTCTTTTTAGGGTTGCACAGAGCACGAGACCTCTCGCGCTTGTCTTATGAAATGAAAACCATAAAGCCTCAGGCAACCGATTCCTAGCCTCAAGATATCCATTCTGCAGCCCTACAACCGATGATTACTGGCAAATTTTGTATCGACGGAGTCTGCTACTGATACAGTCGTATCTCTCACCTTTACGAACGGCTAGCCGGTCGCATCAGTTAATCGTTCCCAACCCTCGCCTCAACGCCAGGAGATCCCAAAGATGGCACACGGGATCACAACACGAGAGGTCAATCTGTCCCAGCCAGGGGTCTTGTGGGTGCTCTGTAAGCAGCAACCACCGATAAAGTGCCCTAGCAGAGAAGTATCGACAAGTCTCAAGCCCTCACATCGTGCTGGACAAATCATAACACTGAGTTTGTGAAACTTTCCTGAGTTTGTGGGATTTGAACTGGCTGAGTCGGCAGGTCAACTTTACTACTGCGCATCGACATTTAAAACTTGAGGTCAACAAATTGCTAATTACAGGTTTTTGGCATCTCGTCTTACAATTGGACAATTTACAGAGGACTTTCAATTACCCGTTGCCGGACTATAACGCCCTCTGGAGCAGCAAATTGTCCAGCCAACAAGGCGACACGGTCTTCACACATCTGCGTGGGTACAAGAGTCGGAAAAAAGGATGGCTGTGAATAAGTAAAGCGTAGAGCCTCACGTCGTTAGCTTTGGCTCGCCATCACCAACGGAACCACGGGACTGGCGATGAGAAATGAGGACACTGGTCCGAAACGATGTTCCATCTTTGTCACCAAAATGTTATGTATGTCCAATAATGCACAGACAATAACTGTGTGCAAATAACTCAGCATAGAAGTTGTATGATATTACACGCACCAACATAGTGAAACTTGTGTTGCTTTACGACACTGTGGCGTAACACTTGTCGCAGTACGGCATAATGCCCTACTATGCTACAAGCATGTGGATATGTTTTCCTGAAAATGAGACCACAGCACGGTAAATTTTTAAATACGCAAGTCTATCCTCAAATACAGTACAATAAAAGCAAAAAGTGAACTACTAACGGTAAAACGGAGAAATTATTCAATTTTTAACAAAAACTGCACAGTAATTACAACAGTAATTAATTACAACAGTAATTACAACTGCAATTAGCATAATAGTTGTATTTTTAATCATTCGTTTTTTTAGTTTGTATTTTGGTCCTTGAAATATGCCTGTATGTGTAACTGGTCTGTGGCACAAAAAAGGTTGAGGACCACTGTACTGTGCTGGAAAAAATAATGGCATCGATTAATCTACTTCGACTCGACTTTCATGACATTCCATCCATCCATCCATTTTCTGAGCCGCTTCTCCTCACTAGGGTCGCGGGCATGCTGGAGCCTATCCCAGCTATCATCGGGCAGGAGGCGGGGTACACCCTGAACTGGTTGCCAGCCAATCGCAGGGGACATACAAACAAACAACCATTTGCACTCGCATTCACACCTACGGGCAATTTAGAGTCTCCAATTCATGCATGTTTTTTGTGATGTGGGAGGAAACCAGAGTGCCCGGAGAAAACACACGCAGGCACCGGGAGAACTTGCAAACTCTGCACAGGCGGGGTTGGGGATTGAACCTGGGTCCTCAGAACTGTGAGGCTGACGCTCTAACCAGTCGGCCACCGTGCCGCCCTTTCATGACATTGTATTCGAAAATTCATTAGTCGTTAAACCCTGCTGTACGCATGCATAGAAAATCTTTCAGTTGTTCAGGTTCTTCAGGTTTACTATATGCAAAGTGGTAATTATCATTATTAACTGCCGGTAGAAACAATCACATTCATTATCCAAGTTATGAGTGAGAACTCATTCCACCTCAAGGTCCACCTCTTTCAGTGGTGTTTGGGTCAGGAAAGTGATCGCGCTTTTGCCTGGATTGGGAGTGCTCACGCTAGTGAAACAAACTGGCTTTTATGTGTTAAGCATGCCCAGACACGGTACAAATTGCCCAATGTGAATGTGGCATGAGTTGGCGTGATACCAACAACACTTTGGTCCCCTACAACAAGTTGGTACAAGAGGCCCTTTCACACAGACTTTCACCAAATTTGGTGCATCGGAGATATCACAGTAGGGCCACCATGAATTCGTCTGTACCTTTGTCTGTACAACATTGCTGTCAGTGTGTATGTTCACACAGCCAACACCATTTCCCACAAACACCTAATGTAAAGGTCTACACCAGTCGCTATGTGATAGATACAACACTTGTCAAAGAGCGACAACTGCTTTCAACACAAAGGGGCGGGAGACCTGAGTGTCGAGTGTTAAAACTTCACACCCCATTGTCCAGGTCATAGGTCATATTAATGGTGGACAAAGTTTTGAAATTATTTGTCTATGTATAATTTTTTTACACCGCCAATACATGGCCTTTGATCAGGGGTGTGTAGACATTTCCACTGAACGTTATCTGGAATGCCAAACACTGACTCAATTACCCCTCATGCTCAGCCCAGAAGTCTATTGACCTCATGAGCAAAGTCACCAGAAAAATAAATGCTGCAAGCAAGGTAAATTATTCTTGCAATGCTCATAGACAGTATCTCTTCACCCACAGACAAAGCTGAGAGCAGTGTCCAAAAGTCATCTGATGCCTGGATTTTGGTCTTGAACCAAAACACACACAGTCCAAGGGTTAGCACTTGGATCCTTTTCTCAGGTATTCCATACAACAAAAAGGAACTCCATGTACTCAGAAAAATTAATTATCTTTATGATATGTAGTTTTGGTAATTACTTTTCCGAAAAAAATAAACAAATAAAAATAAATCCTACTAAATTATCACGCGAATATTTCAATAGAACAAAAAACAGTTTTAAGGCAATTCTGACATAATACGAAATGGCAATAATGTTATTTTTCCGTGAGTGTTAATAGCATAAGCAATTACAGTATGCAGCATGTTTGCACTTCTGGTTGTGTTTAAACACAACTGGAGCCCTGCTAGTCACAGCTCACTGCAGGTCTGTGAACAGCACAACATGGATCTGCTGGTGGATTTAACCATATGGATACCGTAAAGACCAAAAACAAGGATTAAGGTAAAATGTGCAAGAAAATCTATTCTTTTGACAAGTTATCAAACACACTGAGGAGTTACCAACTAAGAGAGACAACTGTATGGAATAAGAGGCAAAATATGCCTACGTGCACAGAGTAACTGCCTTTCTACTCTTCTAAAGCAACACCTGTGTGGAAATGGACCACTGATGGCATCATCGATCATTGCTACATCACCACCCTGTGTGTGTTTCTCAATGATAACCACAGACTCCTCCTCTCAACATCTCTTCCCTGATACAGCACTGCAGCTACAGCAGGTTGCCTCCTGCCCTGCTTTGTTATACCATACTATCAAAATCCATCCCCTTATCCCCCTTCAGCTCACGTTCAATAAATTTATCTTCTACGCTCCTGCCGTGTGTATTATTTACATTTGGATGCAGGAAGATGCTTGGGCTGTTTTGCTCTCACAAATGGGTGCACACCTATATTTCACTTTCTACCATCCAAATTAGCTGGTAGTAGGGGGTGTAACGAAGCGGCACGGTGGACGGCTGGTTAGAGCATCTGCCTCACAGTTCTGAGGACCGGGGTTCAATCCCCGGCCGCGCCTGTATGGAGTTTGCATGTTCTCCCCGTGCCTGCGTGGGTTTTCTCCGGGCACCCCGGTTTCTTCCCACATCTCAAAAACATGCATGGTAGGTTAATTGACAACTCTAAATTGTCCGTAGGTGTGAATGTGAGTGTGAATGGTTGTTTGTTTGTGTGTGCCCTGTGATTGGCTGGCAACCAGTCAGGGTTGTACCCCGCCACCTGCCCGATGATAGCTGGGATAGGCTCCAGCATGCCCGCGACCCTAGTGAGGAGCTCGCTGAGTACGTCATCACAGCATGTGACTAAAACGGACCAATCACGAGAGATGATCTCCGCGGCGTTCTACGCGCAGCAACAATTTTTGCCGTGTGCGCGTCAACCTACGCAGAGGGGCCGCGCGGGCCAATTCGTCGGTCACGTGATGCAATGCGGCCGTTGTCGGCTTCGCGAGCGAGGGAGTATAAAGAGGCCTTTAGGGGCTTCAAGTTCTCACATTACTTGTAGATGACCGCGGTCAGCAAACAATTTTTTACATCAGTCATGTTTTATCCTTGATCATTTTTGATTATTGCAAAACCAAAATGCATCCATATTTCTGATTTAAGCGTCGTAGGACGTTCAAATAGTTAAGTTTAGCACTCCGTTCAATGTGCCGTGATATTTCCTGCACTGCGCATGGGTATCTGGTTGCTTCATGAGGTTTGCTTCTCAGACCGGCCCACACAGTAGCACCAGAAAAAAACTACACTGTTTGATACTCCCATGAGGCCCTGCGACATCACAGACAGGAAAACTTATTCATAACATCTTCAACATTAAATGTGTTAAAAAACACACACACACATCTGCTGTGCTTAAATCCAATATTTTATTTCCTAGTATTGATACAATTGATTGATAACCTTTTAAGATGATTTAATTCAATATATTTACATCCAGAAGGATAACTAGCCAAGGACAGATCGATCCAATTGCCTTGTAAGAATATAAAATCGATACATTGATATAATGAATGAATCGTTACACCCCGAAATGGTAGGTTTGTAAATTTTGTGTCTTTTTCCCCATAGGTTGGTTTCTTTTCACAAAGTTGAAAAATAATAATAAAAAATGCAGCAAACCATGTGACATCACTTTCTTCTCTAATTGGTTACAAGAATGCAAACAGGAAGGTAGTGAGTGAAAGAGTAATAAAAAAAACATAACACAGAGCAAACCTAGCCTTTGGTAAGCTAATGATGTGTTTGGCAAATAAAACAATTTTCTATTTGTGGTTAAATTAACATTTTTGTGTTTAGAGTTGTGCCACTTTGGCGACTGGAATTGTTGATTGAACAATTGAACAACATCACAACAGACCAAAGGCTGCTAGAATAAAAACATCCTTTCATTATGTAAACAGTCAAATACAGAAGGCTTAACTCAAATATCTTTCTGTTCTTGTTTAAAATCTGTGATTAGGTTTTGCCTCATCTATAATGGTGACAAATATTTTACTCCACCCGAGTGATGACAACCCACAAGAAGCTACTACATGCATGTCTTTCTTTGGGTGCCAACGACGAGCCTGGCATCCTCGTTAAACCTTTTACTTTTGCAGTTCAGTGTGATAAGAGATCCTTTTGAATAATTTGGCATCTGCATGTCACAGTTTTAAAAATTGAAAAAAATGAAGAATGTAATTTTGTAACTTCTAGGTTACTGTCATAAAAATAAATCGCAAAAAAAGCAGGTAATACTCTTTAATTTGGTTCCTTTATTTTTTTTTATTATATCTTCTCATTCTTTCTTACCATCTCAATTCTGACCAACCTTTGCTCTGATGTTACGAGCCTTGCGCCATTATTCCCTCACGTGTCTTCCTCCTAACCACCATTCTCCATCCTCTCCTTGGGTTTCAGAGGAATCTCACTAAGGTTTGTAGCTCCAAGGTCCAGACAACTGATTAGACAAAGGGTTCAATAAACCTGTAAACTGCAGGGAGGAGTCCAGTTCACTGATAATCCTGCACAGCTGCAGAGTTATTTTATTGTGTGAGAGATGGTCATTTTGTTTGCGGTGTAACCACAGAGAGCTGTAATACATTTTAATGAGCCTGGCACCAACATATTCTTATCCTTTCACACTTGACTGTATGGAGAGAACCAATTGGATGCATTATTTTATTGGGTGTCGCAACAGATTGCTTATCAGATCTGGTAAGACGTAGCACACTCAGGCCTTTAGTTGGACTCTGCAACACACGTGCAGATTTGACATCGCTGGCTCTAACAAAGTACATGCTGTATACATTTAATCTACAAGTATATGTAAAGAAGGTCTTGCTTGTACAACCCCAATTTCAACGAAGTTGGGACGCTGTGTTAAACAAATAAAAACAGAATACAATGATTTTCAAATCATGTTCAACCTATATTTAATTGAATACACTACAAAGACAAGATAGTTAATGTTCAAACTGATCAACTTTTTTGTTTTTAGCAAATAATCATTAACTTATAATTTTATGGCTGCAAAACGTTCCAAAAAAGCTGGGACAGGGTCATGTTTACCACTGTGTTACATCACCTTTAATCTTTATACATTCTATGGAATTGCACACTTAGGGTGTTAGTCAGCTCTCCTTATCAAAACGCACACACACACAAATACACAAACACCTAGACGTGTGCATGTTTCCTTTCCCAGTGTGTATGGCAGTCGGGCTTTACGCATGCGTGCACCCTTATACAATTGCAGTGACATGGCGCAGACAAAAGACATGACTGTTCTACCTCAGCGTCCGAGCATGTCTTCGTACATGCATGGACACACGCACATTGGCCCGTCACAGGTCTGTATGGATTACTTTGTATCACAGCATGGTAACTCTGCGTAAAGAAAATAGTCTGAGCAAAGGCAGAGTTTGAAGGCTCCAGTCAGTAGAAATCAACCTAGTCCATAATAAATACAAGATGACTCATGACATTGCTGTCTGATAACAACCATGTACAACCCCAATTCCATTGAAGTTGGGACATTGTGTTAAACATAAATAAAAACAGAATGCAATGATTTGCAAATCATGTTCAACCTATATTTAATTGAATACACTACAAAGACAAGATATTTAATGTTAAAACTGATAAACGTTATTGTTTTTAGCAAATAATCATTACCTTAGAATTTAATGGCTGCAACACATTCCCAAAAAGCTGGGACAGGTGGCAAAAAAGACTGAGAAAGTTGAGGAATGCCCATCAAACACCTGTTCGGAACATCCCACAGGTGAACAGGCTAATTGGGAACAGGTGGGTGCCATAATTGGGTATAAAAGGAGCTTCCCTGAATTGCTCAGTCATTCACAAGCAAAGATGGGGCGAGGTTCACCTCTTTGTGAACAAGTGCTTAGAAAATAGTCGAACAGTTTAAGGACAATGTTCCTCAACGTACAATTGCAAGGAATTTAAGGATTTCATCATCTACGGTCCATAATATCATCAAAAGGTTCAGAGAATCTGGAGCAATCACTGCAAGTAAGCGGCAAGGCCGAAAACCAACATTGAATGCCCGTGACCTTCCATCCCTCAGGGGGCACTGCATCAAAAAGCGACACCAATGTGCAAATGACATCACCACATGGGCTCAGGAACATTTCAGAACACCAATGTCAGTAAATACAGTTAGGCGATATATCCGTAAGTGCAATTTGAAATTGTACTATGCAAAGTAAAAGCCATTTATCAACAACACCCAGAAACCCCGCCGGCTTCTCTGGGCCCGAGCTCATCTAAGATGGACTGATGCAAAGTGGAAAAGTATTCTGTGGTCTGACGAGTCCACATTTCAAATTGTTTTTGGAAATTGTGGACGTTTAGTCCTCCGGGCCAAAGAGGAAAAGAACCATCCGGACTATTATGGATGCAAAGTCCAGCATCTGTGATGGTATGGGGCTGTGTTAGTGCCAATGGCATGGGTAACTTACACATCTGTGAAGGCACCATTAATGCTGAAAGGGACATACAGGTTTTGGAGAAACATATGCTGCCATCCAAGCAATGTCTTTTTCATGGACACCCCTGCTTATTTCAGCAAGACAATGCCAAAGCACATTCTGCACGCGTTACAACAGCGTGGCTTCGTAGTAAAAGAGTGCGGGTACTAGACTGGCCTAGACCTGTCTCCTATTGAAAATGTGTGGCGCATTGTGAAGCGTAAAATACGACAGCGGAGACCCCGGACTGTTGAACAGGTGAAGCTGTACATCAAGCAAGAATGGGAAATAATTCCACCTACAAAGCTTCAGCAATTGGTTTCCTCAGTTCCCAAACATTTATTGAATGTTGTTAAAAGAAAAGGTGATGTAACACAGTGGTAAACATGACCCTGTCCCAGCTTTTTTGGAACATGTTGCAGCCATAAAATTCTAAGTTAATGATTATTTGCTAAAAACAATAAAGTTGATCAGTTTTAACATTAACTATCTTGTCTTTGTAGTGTATTCAATTAAATATAGGTTAAACATGTTTGAAAATCATTGTATTCTGCTTTTATTTATGTTTAACACAACGTCCCAACTTCATTGGAACTAGAGTTGTATTTACTTGAAATCTTGATCTCATGCCTCTAAGACAACATTGAATAAAACAATTTATTCATCAATCATCATTTAATCATTTGGTCTAACTCATGTCTAACATAACTACATACAAGGTATATGTCTGATGGTATGTCTTACAGTCTAGTAGAACAAAACACATGCCGTGGAAATTGATATTTAAGGAAACAACAGTACCAGTGACTCTGTGTGTTCTCATACAAAACTGTGTTTGTGTGTGTGTGTGTGTGTGTGTGCGTGTAAGCAAACCCATAGGAACAGACTGCACTGTTTATTGCCACAACACCGCAAGACAAATCCACACCTTGGAGAATCAGCGCGCGCACACATTCACGAGTCATACATCCAGTCAGTCATAGTCATAAGACTGAGTGAGCGCATGCAAGAAGCTAGATCATCACATTATTAAAAGCTAGGTCTGTATGTCTGTGCTTGTTATTGTGTATAACTCCGGGGCTGTGAGGTTAGTGCAGCAAGAACAAACTTTGCTTTCGTAACAGTAGACAGTGAGAAGAGGTTTATTTAAAAATAAATAAAAAGGTGAGATGACAAATTGTAAACTTTGGTTGCTAAAAGCAGATTCATATGGTTTCAACTCACTAATAGATTAGACTGTATCTGAAAAGTTGCCCCTCTAGGCCACACCTTAGTCAAACAAAGCGTTTCAGAAATGTGTGATTTGCCGATAAAAAACTGAGGAGGAAGTAACACTGCCACTCCCAACGATCTGCTGAAGTAGTTTTTTGCTGCCATGCAGACACCATTTCAATAGACAGATTGTCATACTGAAACTTGCCATGGGTGGAGATCACGATATGATTTCATTTAATGAAAGCCTACATGATTTCAGAATAAAGAACAAAGTAGTGAGCTGTGTGCTTGATTAGTTCACTACTCTTTTGGGCGCAGTCCCTTTAAGGGTTCAAGGTAATGAGAAAGAGAAAGCGAGAGAGCGCTCCACCTTTAAGTGTTGTTAAAAACAGTCTTTCATGGTACCGAGTATTAATATTACAATAGTTAATCTTTTTTCTGTCACTCCCCTTTAAAAACGTTGTTCTGTTCGACTGAATGACTGTAATTCTGAATATATATCCATCAAAATACAAATAAACCACAATGGCAGCTTAAAATGTCCACTGTGACACAGTAAACCTGTTCCGGCATAAAAGGGATACAGCTCTTCCTTTCTGCTTGACCTGGAGAGGAAAAAAAAAAAAAAAAAAAAATTGTACACTTGCATCACTGAACATTGCCTATCCAATTAATACGAGTTTTATGACTGGAGATCACACTGTTATGCATATTGAGTTATGATAGACTGGAAGCTGGGCAGTGATTTTAATAATTTATTCTACTTCCTTACTATAGTTACCTAAGGCTGCACAAAAGGCCTTCACAGGCCAGGGTATTGCTGCGAGTAAAGTTGTACCTAAATCCACCATTTATCGCATCACCAAAAACTTTGAGAGAATCTCAACAAACAAGTTTTCAACAAACTTTGGAAAATGTCACGTGATGTAGCTGCGAGATCAGGGGCACCACAAGTGCAGATTTCAGTACATGTGCATCCAAAGTGAGGAAAAGACAAAAGACTGGCCTGATGTCAAGAAGGGGAACAAGTAAGCCACTTCTCTTTGAGAAAAAGTATCAGGGACAGACTGATAGTTAACAAACGGTCGATGTATTGGACTACTGAGGACTACTGAAGCCATTTTCTCTGATGTTTTGGGGAATCTGGAAAACAGGTTTGTCCAGAGAAGAAAGGGGCTTTGGAACTAGAGTGTCAAGGTTGAGGCAAAAAAATATATATAATAAAATAAAATAATAATAACACAATAGTAACTAGTTTTTGCCTCTTGACTCCTGTCAAGGTGCTCTTGAGCAAGGAATTGGAACCTCAAACTTAGCTCAGCGGGCTCGGCAACGTTTCCGCACCTATTCACTCTGGGATCTCTCCTTACATGTCTCCATGAAATAATAATAATAATAATAAATAAAATGTTATTCATAACGGACCTTGAGACGCAAGTGTGCTTCTAAAGGTGCTTTGACAGAACCAGACAGGTGAAGGGCTGAGATCAGTATAGCATTCTTGAGACCATTCACATGTGATGTTTCTCATTAGAGTGAGCTAATTCACAATAGAAAAAGCAAAAAAAGAAACATTAACGAAGCCATGAATAGAGAAGGGTACCAAATATCCACCGAGTGCAACTTCTATTAACCATCCTAAAACCACCAACACAGCACAACACACACGACATAATGTCGGTCATAGTACCAAAATTGACCTGTGAGAGGTAGCGTGTTGTCACAGGGCATCAGGACTACTGGAAAATACAAAGAAAAAAAGAATAATAGTAGAAAAAGAAATAGAAGAAACTAGGCTAACTGTTAGCTTATCACACAGTCTTCTCCTTGTCATTTTTATTGTCTTGAATGATTTGTGAGACACAATATACGAACATAAATAAATGTTGGTCCAATGCCAGCAAAGCTGTGTATCAAAACCTTTGGTCTCTGCTGCACATGCTGCATAACGAGGACATTATGTCTCAATGTGTATAGACATCAAAATTCATGCAGTGGGACAGGCATTCACTTTGTAAAGAATGTGACAATGAAGGTAGAAAGGGAGCTATGGAAAGGGGGGTTCGGGGGTTGGGTATCCAGTTTCCTGTTCAACCCCTCTCCTACATAGAGGTCCATGTGCCGCCGCACGAACCCCAAATAAATCAAATACAATTTAAAAAAATCCCAGTATACAGGAAATGCAACCCTTCTTTCTGAGAGATGTATTTTCTAAAAGAATCAGGAGGAATGTCGACTCGCAGACACGCACATGCACACACGCAGACAAACTCTAAATGGTGTGACACCCCATCACTTGATCAACTTCTTCCCGGCCCTTCTCTTGACAATCGACCTCTTCTTCTGTCTCAACACACACATTCACATGCAATAACACACCACCCACACTGACACAAATGAGCACGTATAGCCACGCATACACACACACGCACGCATGGAAGTGCTCACACTTAACAGAAGGTTAAGTGGGCACAAGTCTCTCTTATTGCAACAGCTCCAACAAAGTGGTGACTCATTGGATGTTAACAAATAATGTATTAGGGGGAGGCTATATGGAAACAACATGTGGGTGGCATGTTGAATGCTGACACATGCATACTAACATTCACACTAGGAGTGGGACAAAATATAGATATGATGATACTATACAGTACATAGCGCTATTATCTCTTTACAGTACAGGCTCGCCAACATCAGGTACAGTAACTGTTGCTTACCGATGTGTCTCCTGCCCGATACTAGCCTGTGTGAAACTTGTACGACTGTATACGTTTCTGTCCTCCCTGAGCAGTTTGGCAGATAGCAAACAGTTCTTCAAAAAGCGTCAATGTGTGTTTGGTTCAAGCTGCTTATTAACACTACAGTTAAAGTTTACTGTAAAACTAAACACACAGAGAATTACACACGCTGTATTTTTAACCAAACACATGCTTTGTCTCACAAACACATAGCTACGTCCACACTTTATGCTAACACATAATACAAAACACCATAGATGAGCTAACAAAAACAAACCTCAATTCCAATGAAGTTGGGACGTAAACATAAATAAAAACAGAATACAATCATCCATCCATTTTCTGAGCCGCTTCTCCTCACTAGGGTCGCGGGCGTGCTGGAGCCTGTCCCAGCTGTCATCGGGCAGGAGGCGGGGTACACCCTGAACTGGTTGCCAGCCAATCGCAGGGCACATAGAAACAAACAACCATTCACACTCACACTCATGCCTACGGGCAATTTAGAGTCTCCAATTAATGCATGTTTTTGGGATGTGGGAGGAAACCGGAGTGCCCGGAGAAAACCCACGCAGGCACGGGGAGAAGATGCAAGCTCCACACAGGCGGGGCCGGGGATTGAACCCGGGTCCTCAGAACTGTGAGGCTGACGCTCTAACCAGTCACCACCGTGCCGGATTTACAAATCATGTTCAATCTATATTTAATTGAGTACACTACAAAGATAAGTATTTCATGTTCAAACTGATAAACCTTATTGTTTTAGCAAATAATCATTAACTTAGAAGTTTAGAATTTTAGTCCCGGGTCTCCGTTGTCGTATTTTACGCTTCATAATGCACCGCACATTTTCAATGGCAGACAGGTCTGGACTGCAGGCAGGCCAGTCTTGTACCCGCACTCTTTTACAACGAAGCCACGCTGTTGTAACACATGCAGAATGTGGTTTGGCATTGTCCTGCTGAAATAAGCAGGGGCGTCCATGAAAAAGACATTGCTTGGATGGCAGCATATGTTTCTCCAAAACCTGTATGTACCTTTCAGCATTAATGGTGCCTTCACAGATGTGTAAGTTACCCATGCCATTGGCACTAACACAGCCTCATACCATCACAGATGCTGGCTTTTGAACTTGCGTCCGGATGGTTCCTTTCCTCTTTGGCCCGGAGGCCAAGATGAAAGAACGAATCATTTCATAAACTGATTCGGTTCAGTTTGTTCGCTAACCAGATTCGGTATTCTGAACGAAATGTTCGCAAAAGAAACAACACTACCCACTTGGAGGCCAAGGTGCATGGTGACACTATTCGCACTCCCCACACCCAACCTTGCCAATGGTGAACTGAGACAGGATCCGGCAATGCAAATATTTCCCCTTTAGCCACGGTGGCGCATCAAAATGTCCCACATCAAAAGCCCTGCCTGATAAAAGTTAAAGTGAGTCCACTCATTCTGACATATGTGAACAGTGGTAGTGGTTTAGTTTTTCTCTCGCGTCGTAAAATGTTTCAATCCACCATCTAGCCGCTGCTGGCTAAGTAGATAAGCTCACAGGCTTTTCCAGCTTTGTGGGAAGACCTGATCAGATCGGTGAAAACTGGAAAGTCTACATGTTAGGTTCATTATAATCTAAACTGGACATTGGTGTGAATATGAATGGTTGTTTGTCTATGTGTTGGCGACTAATCCAGGGTGTAACCTGCCTCTCACCCAATTTCAGATGAGATAGGCTCCAGGTCACCTTAGACTTTATTTTTATACTGTAACAGGAACACATTTTTGTAGCCGTGTTTAGTAGTGTTGTGTTTCATGCAGGAATAGACTATAGAAACAAAAACACTAATCTCAGCAAAGGGGTGAGGAGTTTAAATGACAATGATCAAGGAACGTGTCTGTGTGTGTCTCTGTGCAAATCAGATATGTGAAGAGGAATCTCGTTATACTTCAGCCTATGTGTCTGTGTTTTAGGTCAAACCTGGTCATGGAAATATTTTAGGAATGTGAGGACATTTGGGCTAAACTCTGACTTTCAAATGTGAAGTGTGTGTGTGTGTGTGTGTGTGTGTGTGTGTGTGTGTGTGTGTGTGTGTGTGTGTGTGTGTGTGTGTGTGTGTGAGTGTGAATGTATGAGGGGTGGGGGGGCAGTGGTGGCCCTGCCTTGAGTAAATGGTTTGGAACACTGGAACAATAAATGTCCTCACAGGCAAAAGACAACAACAAAAATTTGCAAATCTGTGTGTGTGTGTGCATATATTGAAGTAAGACCTTATAAGGCTATATGGCTGGTTTAGTCACAAAAGACTAAATGAGTGAAACAGGCTTCATTGTAACAAAGTAGCTTCTATCAAAGTGTAAAAAACAAAACAAAAAAAACGTAGGGGTGATGTGCATGAATGTATGAATGGATGGATATGAAACAGGGTGGGTGAAGCTCATCCAAGGGAAAAGGTGCAATTCAAGAGCAAACAACTCAGACGCGACAGGGATGAGGAGAGGCTGCCAAGTCGTCCCTCCACAATTACTCACACCTCTTCCAGTTCTTCACCCTCGCCCTTTCTCCCATTCCCCTCTTAAATCACATCTCCGGCCTCTCTGTCCCTTCATCCTTTTTAGCAGAGCAAGATTAAGACAAAATAAGGAAACGACTGCAACAAAGGGGACATATTATAGAAAATTATATATTTGGGTCTCTGGAGTGTCTGCTCATTCATCAATGTAAAATTATACAACCAAGTAAGTCTTATTGTGTGTGCCCATTACTGAAAGTGTTTCTGTGATATGCATATCTATCCCACTGTTTACATAACACCTGGCGATTGGCTGGTAACCAGTTCAGGGTGTACCCCGTCTCTTGCCCAGAGTCAGCTGGGACAGGCTCAAGCATGCCCGCGAGCCTTGTGAGGATAAGCGGTGCGGAAAATGGGTGGATGGATGTTACGTAACAGTGGCACTAATTTACCTAATAACCATCCCCACAGTAATTTTCGACACCCAGGAAATGGTCAGCTCGGCAGGGTGAAGATTCAGAACCACTTTCAAGTGACGGCCGTAGTCCAGCCTGCAGACTACACAGTCTGAAACGCAGTGATTGCAGAAGCAACTACATCCCTAATGAGTCCTATGACCCTACTAGTATCACGTCAAAGCCAAAAGGTAAGCAAAGATGCCTGTAGTTTTGTTAGATGCACAGATTAACATTAGCTAACAGCAATAGCTTCTGATAATCATCATATATTTGATTGCTCGGTACAGTTGTCAACGCTGCAGTGGGGGAGGGGGGTTTATTTGTGTGTTGTGTATGAAGTCCTTCCTCCACGAGGAAGGTGTCCTTTTAATCTTGATCCTTGGCGTACTTTGATGAAAGCATGTTGAAAACGTTATTAAAACACCTGTGAACTTTTTTAAATTGTGAAAAACTGCATGTCTCGCTTGAAATACCAAGTAAAGTCAAACTGAGCATTAAGGAAGGCCTCTGAATTCCATCTGAAATGCCATCCAAATCTTTCTTTCATTTTTGGCTTCTCTAATCAGGTTTCCACAACAAATCATCATTTTCCATGTCTTCCTATCCTTTGCATCTTCTGATTTTACTCCGTCAACTCCATCCTTCTCCCAATACATGCACTGTCCCACCTCAGCATGTGTCCAAACTATCTCCATCTGGCCTCTATTGCTTTGTCTCCAGATCTTCCAGTCTATGCTGTCCCTCCAATGAGCTCATTGCTACTGTCTCTATACAATACAAAATGGCTCGTCTCACCACCGTCCTAAAAAGCTTTCCTTTTACTTTAGCTGGTGCTCTTCTTTCACACATCCCTCCTGACATCTTCCTCCACCCACTCCCTACTGTCTGTGCTCGCTTATTCACTTCTCTTCCAACCTCCCTGCTACTCGTAACAGTTGATCCAAAGTCCTTGAACTCCCGCACCTTCTCCTCCTTTACTCGTAACTTCTCATTCCACTGGACCTCCCATTAACTCAAAAACGGAACTCTGAAATGCCATCCAAATATTTGTCAGCAATCAGTTACCCGTTTAAGAAAACATACCGTGGAACCTCGAAATTTGAGACTTATGCTTTTTGTTTTGCTGCCACTAAAGAAGACTGAAAAATATAACCATAAAACCTGAGATTTGGCGCAATGTGGATAAAGCGGGACACACGTCTCTGTCCTGGCTGCTCAGGACAGCCCATTTTTTTATATAACCAGGCCCTCGTTGCCAGCACGCGGCCCCACAGTTAAGGAAGGTCTTTGATGCAAATTTCCCATGCAGCCGATTGTTTGGCCCACACATCACTTTCCAGGCTGCCTAGTACAATATGGCTAAGTCAACAAAAGGTTGACTATAATAATAACAGAAGAATTAAATTCACACTCATCTCAATGCTCGTCATTTTGCTTCTTGTTGTCTTGCTACTGGTAATGGTTAACTACCATTTACACTTGTATGAGAGGTACTGTTATTAAGAGTTTTCTTTGCTATGCCAGAGCTGACATCATTTAGAAATTCACTTACAGAACAATTTGTCCAAATTTGTCTGCATTTCCATATTTTAAAAATGTTGTCAAGAACATTACCACAGGACCGTTATTGCAGTATATTATATAATAGGATCAAAATAATTCTGCATACTGTTCTATTGCACACCATAATCATTACTCTATAATTGTAATCGTTACTAAATTATGGCTTAAATATTTTTATTTTTGTTTTGATTGCATCAACCTTGTAATGGTGGGCGCATTTGCAGCCTGAATCCAAGTAGATGAGATTTCAACGCGCCATCATAAAAATATCTGTCTCTGTGGATTAATACGCCTTTTCCAATTCTGTTTTCAACCTTGATAAAATAAAAAAATAAAGTCTATTAAATCAGATTAATCAGATCTCAAAAACCCCAAAAAATTTAGCAATGTATTTTGCAAACAAATAAATAACATTGCTGATAGATTGAAGTGGATACTTTATGCATGTCACATTTGGTCCAGTCATAGTGGTTGACTTTGTGTGTGTGTGTGTGTGGGAGGGGGGGTGGGGGGGTATGTGTGTGAGAGTGTTACGATTTTAATGGAGGTCATCCTTGCTCATTTCTCCTTCAACAGGTCAGCATCTGTCTCCTCGCCTCAGGTGAACGACAACTACGCTCACACATATGCACACAACTATTGTACGTTCATCACCGTTTTGCATCAATTGCATATGCAAGACAGTACGAGGAAAGAAACAAAATGCAGAGGCACATATAGAGTATGTTGGGTTGAGAGAAAAGCCCACTTCCTGTTTTTGAGCTTCTGTTTCAGACAAGCTAAACCTCAAACATTGAGAGCTGACAAGCAGGACAAGACGGCTGTTGAAATACTTTTTTTTTTAAAACACTTATGAGTTTGCTTTTCAGTCACACCACAAACTGGTCAAAGCTTTGATATTGGCGTGCAAGTGTTTTAAGGATTATTCTGGAGATGGTGACGTACTACTGTGTCATGAAAATAAAAACACTGTCATTAATTAAAGCTGGCGGCAGATATATTGTGCAGCGGTATCTTGTTTTACAAGTTTAATTTATTCCGTGATCAAGCTCCAAACTCAAATTACTCATATATCAAATACATTTTCTCCATTGATATGCCATTGTTCCGTTCCAGACAAAAAAATAATAATAATTCAATTATAGAGGACACCCGTTATTGGCAGGGCTGGAAAGCGAAAATCCACGTAAATTTGACACCCATTATAGTTGGATTAAGAGAAAAAAAAACTATTATTTTTTGTATGTATTTTTTTAAACTCCTCAAAATCTTGAATAAGCGGGGATAAACAGTCAATAAGCATTTTTGGGGTTCAAAAAACAGGCTCACACTGTACACAGTAGTAGTCACACGTAGCTACTCAAATTTTGTACTGTACTTACTAATGGTGGAATGCACTTTTGTCAACAACTATTTTATCGCCGTAATAGTAACGCAAAGTGATCCCATATAGCAGACCTACAGGGGGTATGGAAAGTATTCAGCCCCCCTTAAATTTTTCACTCTTTGTTATATTACACCCATTTGCTAAAATGATTTAAGTTCATTTTTTCCTCATTAATGTACACACAGCACCCCATATTGACAGAAAAAAACAGAATTGTTGAAATTTTTGCAGATTTATTAAAAAAGAAAAACTGAAATATCACAGCCATAAGTATTCAGACCATTTGCTGTGACACTCATATATTTAACTCAGGTGCTGTCCATTTCTTTTGATCATCCTTGAGATGGTTCTACACCTTCATTGGAGTCCAGCTGTGTTTGATTATACTGATTGGACTTGATTAGGAAAGCCACACACCTGTCTATATAAGACCTTACAGCTCATAGTGCATGTCAGAGCAAATGAGAATCATGAGGTCAAAATGAACTGCCTGAAGAGCTCAGAGGCAGAATTGTGGCAAGGCACAGATCTGGTGAAGGTGACAAAAAACATTCTTCTGCACTTAATACAAAGCGAAAAAAAAAAAAAACATAAAAGAAAATAAATTAAAAAAAAAAAAAAAAAAAAAAAAAAATCAACTCAGGGTTGTAACTCAAATTACTCTGAACATGGAGCACCCATAAGTCAAGGTACCACTGTATTTCAAAGAGGCACATACTGTCCAAGCGGCAAAAAAACGGTGTACCTTAACATCAAAGTTGCAGTCAAAGCGTTTGATAAGGACAATGAAGGCACCCGTCAGGTTGTCTCTTGGGGGGGGCTCAATGGGCTCGCATGCATTCGCTGGTCGTGCCCCGATCAGGAAACCCTGCGGGGATGACAACATTAGTATCTTTGAGATCATCACATAAAAAACAAAGGCCTTATAATGCGGCGCGCCTTATGTGTGCACAGAGTTCCAAAATCTGTAAATGTTGTGTGACTTTGATGAGCACGCTGTTTGACTGACGGGCATCATTTCCTGCCGACAGGCTGCTTATATAGAGGAAAGGCGGACCGTGACTGGGGACAGCATGCGGACGTTAAAGGGGGAAGGGTGCATGTGAAAAAAGCAGATACAACACTGTGTCAAACAGAAGTAGCTGTCAGAGGGGCCTTTTCTGGACACTCACACAACAAAATCAAGGTTGTTTTTTTTTTTTTTTTTTTTTTTTTTAAATGAAATTAACACTTTTATACTGAGTCCATGTTAGAGTCTTGCCGAAAATATGGGACCTTTAAAATCCCTTTTTTGACCCATTTCCCCCAAAGAAAACAAGCTGCCTAATAATTACCTACGCCTTTATGTAGGATGTTGATCTCCTTGGGCCACACCCACACTCATTACACAAATACACAGCACCTGCTATGCTTAAATCCATTAAGCATTCAGGTTTATCCAGCTGGGAGTTAGGAAATATGCCTAGAAGTCGTGATATAGTCAAAATACCTCTAATCTAATCTAATAATCCTGCACACAGTGTACACACATATATACTGTACATACATACACTATGGTTATATGTATATACATATTCATGAATACATATATTCATATACACTATTTGTATCTCAGAAGCAGGGGATGTGTCATGTGTATATTAAGTGTACACTGTAGAAGTGTCCGATGCTGTTTCAACAGGAAGTGTGGGGCAGTCAAGCACCCTCAAGATAACGGCTCGAAAAACCACCATGTATATCATCAGAACTTCCTCTTACTCTCTCTCTCACACACACTTTTTCCTTAAAACCAACTTACCTAAAATCTACAAAAATAAATAATTTTCACAGAAAGTGAGCATCGGAGTCAATGTGTAAAATGCACATCAAGCACAGGATGTAAATAATTACCAGCACCCTGGCCACCCTCACCCCTGTTGCCTCCTCCACTGGCGCTCCATGACGTCACTGTGCTACTGCCCTACTGACTGTGGAAACTGTGGCAAACGCGCCCTCTGTAGGCCAAATAAGGCTATACAGTTGGTAGAAACGGCAGCGCGCCAACGGGTCGTCTGTTGGCCAAATATGGATATACGTGATGTAGCAAGGAAATGACGACAAAGCAGATGAGCCCGGGTGCATTATGGGGGAAAAAAGCGAGACGGTGGAGGGGGTGGGGGGAAGTAGTGATAAAACACATCCTTGTGCTTCTTTTAATAAGTAAATAGTCACTTACACAAAGTATTTGATATTTCCATGGATAAATCTGAGAAGGGCAAAGAACTCATTGAAAACCACCTGCGGTAAATCTAAAGCAACAACAAAAGCATAGACAATAAAATCAGGTCTAAATAGCTACATTAGAGGTCTGTTTTTTGGACATACTTGGCAAATAAAGATTATTCTGATTCTGATTCTGTTGATCAAGAAATAAACAAAATTAATGCTAAAGGTGCCAGATGGAGTTGTGTAGAGGTTCACCTCATTTAAATCAATGCGGACAGAGGGGTGAGCCAGACAGAGAATACTTTTGAGACAAAGACCTAAAAAACACAGTCACTGAGCAATAAAAGGTTACCAGTAATGCAGGTAATTATTATTATTTTTTTTTTTACAGCCAGTGTCTTAAAGGTCAGTACCCAAAAAGCCGACAGTCAGCCAATTAGTGCCTAGCTTCCGACAAGTTGTGTATCTTTTTTGGAAACGGAATGGGTGGATGCAGGGAAAGCCTGCATGCGGCAGATGTTCTAATGACCTGTAAATTGTTGAATATTAAGTACAGCAGCTTCATTGGAGCTCGAAAAGTTGCAAAAACAGCACTGATAGGACAAGTATCTTGACGCTCACTTCTCCCACCATTGTTGCATTGAAAGCAATGTCACTGACGTGTTTTTGATACTTGCCATTCGACACTGACGGTGACGACGTTGTCTCAGGGGTAACTGTAAAATGTGCAGTTCCTCTTAATGTGTGGTGTGTGTAATGTCGTCGTGTCAGGGGTGGCTGCTGCTCGCTGTGTAAAAACCACACACGTCCAGCAATATTGCTCCTCTACAGAGTTGTGTGTAAAACGTTAAGTTCCTCTTAATGAGGGACTTTTCTGCTGCAGCTCTGATGTAAGGACCCTGTATAAAAGATGCTGAGAGCATGATACAAAGGGCTCGTGGATGCATTGGTTACTCATGTTAAGGTCCTTACACACTGTACTTTGTTTATGTGGTGGCCACCGCAGGGTGGGGTGCAGGACGGAACACGGACAGTGGTGGCCTAGCGCAAGCTTGACTATATTTGCCACTGGTTTGCTAAGCGACCAGACCGAACATGAAGCAGCCTGGTGCCTTTTCCCACCGACTTGGACGTAAAAGTAGGCCGCAGCTGAGCAATATGTATTTGTCATTGTTACCATGGAAAAGCCCTGGCAGCAGCTAAAAAAAGGATCCATCCTTTTTTTTTCACAGCAGAATCTGGGGAGTTTAGGCTTGTCGATGAGTTATAGCCCCATGATGGCCGCATTGCTGCGTTCCTCAGACTAAGCAGATCAGTGTCATGGTAAGAATGACATTCCCAGACCCTTTCCAAAAAATTGGAATATCATGGAAAAGTTAATTTATTTCCATAATTCCATTCTAAAAGTTAAACTCTCATAGATTACAGATTCAAGGCCCACAATTTAAACAATTTCAAGTATTTATTTGTTTATTTTTACATAATTTTAGCTTCCAGCTCATAAAACCCCATCTTCTCCTGCCATATTTTGTCCTTCCGCTAGACTTTCCATTGATATGCTTGGACTCAGAACTCTATGAACAGCCAGCCTCCTTAGCACTCTAAACCTTTGTGGCTTACCCATCCGATGGAGGGTATCAATGAAGGTCTTCTGTCCAGTTGTTAAGTCTGCAGTCTTCCCCATATTGAACCCAACTGAGACAATTGTACCAAAACGAAGCAATTTAATGACACCTGGAGAAACCTGTGCAGGTGCTTTGAGTTTAGGAGGTGATTAGTGTGTGACACTCAGTTTAAAACATTTATGGCCTGAAAAATTTGGGCTGATTTCGTCACAGTATTCAAATTTTTGGAATTCCTGATTTCATAGGTTTTATGAGCTGGAAGCCAAAATTATGTAAAAATAAACAAATTGTTTAAATTGTGGGCCCTGAATCAATATTCTATGAAAGTTTAATAACTTTTTGAATGGAATTTTGGAAATAAACTTTTCCATAATAATCCAATTTTTTGGAAAGGGTCTGTACTTGTCTTGTGCCCAATGGCTTATGACACTGGGACCGCACATTCATATCTTTTTCCTCCATTTTTTCCAGCTGTTTTCAATGCACAACTCTGCCAAAATCTCTTGCTGTTGTCACTGAAATCACTCCGACACCATCTGTGCAAAAATCTCATCACAGGACGCTGCTGCCCGAATGAAAATTTTTTCAATTCAGACACACCAGTGGGCAGCCGCACATACACAATGAACGGGTTGGTTGGTGGCCTAGTGCCCTGTGACAATTGAAGTGTGACAAGGCCTTAAATCCCTTTAAAAAAACACCAGGACAAAACTGTTACTTTCCATTTATTTCAACTTGACGTATTTTATTTCTCTACATTATATATTTTCTGATAACTGTATACTGTCAGGCGGCCGACTGGTTAGAGCGTCTGCCTCACAGTTCTGAGGACCGAGGTTCAATCCTCGGCCCCGCCTGTGTGGAGTTTGCATGTTCTCCCCGTGCCTGCGTGGGTTTTCTCCGGGCACTCCGGTTTCCTCCCACATCCCAAAAGCACGCATGGTAGGTTAATTGAAGACTCAAAATTGCATGTAGGTGTGAATGTGAGTGCGAATTGTTGTTTGTTTATATGTGCCCTGCGATTGGCTGGCAACCAATTCAGGGTGTACCCTGGCTCCTGCCCGATGATAGCTGGGATAGGCTCCAGCACTCCCGCAACCCTTGTGAGGATAAGCGGCTCAGAAAATGGATGGATGGATGTATACTGTCAAATATATTTAAACACAAACACACACGTCATCAATTGTGTACTGCTTATCCGAGGGCTAGGTTTGGTATGTCCCGGAGACCACATAAAGCCCGTTCTGTGCTTCAATCTGGCTCACGGAGTATTTACATTATTGTTGGATTAAAAATATATTTCCTAAAATTGTTTATGCAAATGTATTTATTTATCATTCATTCATGGCATTAAAAAATGGTTAATTGCTATATTGTAAATAATACAATTTAAAATATTAATATAATAAACAATTTTAAAAGGTACATTTAATATTTTAAAATTGTATTTAATTGATTTATTCTAAGTGAGTGTTGCTGAAATTAAATTTTTTTTAAAGCAATAACAAATTAATGAAGATTTCTATCTATCTAATTACATTAATTATACATATAGAAAATTATACATTATATAACTATGAAAAATAATTATTTTATTATTAAAAACACTTTCAGGTATTTTGCTATTATCTTCTATTATCTCACACACATTGAAACTTGTTTTTCTTTTTTAACCTCATCTGCAAATCACCTGGCCCAGCTCTTCATTTAAAAAATAATTCCTCACAAAAGTTTTCCCACCCCTGGCTTATTGTGGTCAAGGCTACTGGAACATATCCTAGCTGACTTTACCAGTTGAGGTAGTATGAACCCTTTTAATCACAGGGCACATAAAGACACAGAACTATTCAGTCACACCTATAGACATTCTCAAGTCTTCAAATAACCTACCATGTATGTAATTTGGAATGTGGGAGAAAATCGGAGTACCCAGAGACAACATGTGAGCACAGGGAGACTCGAACCCAAAACCTCTGACTTTTAGGCCAACATGCCAGCCAAACGCTCCACTGTGCCGCCTCTATTAAAATCATTATATTCAATAAAAAAATGGTATGGAACATGGTGTTTTACAAGCTGCTGCTTATAAATGCTGTCCAATGCAAAGCCTCTATCACCAAATGTTGCAAGATGATCTTAACGTTAGGCTTACATTTTGTTCTTTGATCCCCATCATTCAGCTACAAAAACAATCAGTTGGTACAAAGAGGAGTGTTGTGTTCAATGGGCTGACAGAAGTGATGCTGTTTTGGAAACGTGGAGCAAGTGTACACAGCAGCAGTTGTGCAAGTGAAAACAAAGAAGACTTTGTTTGGCCGCCTGCTAGCCTGAGGGGAATCCTCAGTCTTGTGTTGCCTTGTGATGCAAAAGGTGTGTTCACATTTCATAAAACCCTAAAAATTCGGTAAAAATGTGTTTTCTCTTTAGGGGTTATAATGCCAATTGTTGTTTTCATATGTACAGTCTATAAAGTGGTTAAATAATTTTGACATGTGATTCATTCATTCATTCATTCATCTTCCGTTCCGCTTATCCTCACTAGGGTAGGGTGTGCCGGAGCCTATCCCAGCTATCTTATTAAATTTCCTGTAACATTAATATAGATTTTATAATGGCACCAGTTTGACAAGAGAACAAATTATTTGTATTTAATTGATTTCATATGGTAATTTGTTTTTAATAGGAATAAATTGGAGGGTGTGGAATGGATTGTGTTTGATGTATAAGAATATACCGTAATTTCTCGTGTATAATGTGCACCCATGTATAATACGCACACCCCTAAATTGACCTCAAAACTCTGGAAAAACCTTCTACCCATCCATCCATTTTCTGAGCCGCTTCTCCTCACTAGGGTCGCGGGCGTGCTGGAGCCTATCTCTAACCAGTCGCACACCGTGCCGCCCCTTCTACCCATGTATAATGCATTTTTACAATGCATTATTTTGCTTCAGATGCTTTCAGACTCACCTTCAATCCATCACTTGGTAGTCGGTACCCAAACCGTGAAGGGAGGTCATCAAAATTCTTAGTTTTGTTGTCAAATGAGTACTGAAAGATGCCAAAAGGGAAGAATTTCTTATTTAGGACACTAAAATAAGGCAGTTAGTTAGTACAAAAAGGCTACGGACAAATCATCACTGTAGTCTTACGTAAGGCATTCGCATTGAGAGTTACTCACAGCTGCAATGTTGGCTTCCACAGGCAGCAGGTTGAGGAAAGCAAAGAGCTGAATGGTGAAGATGGTGTAGATCTGCGTGGCCGACAGCATCAGCATTCCCAGAGATAGAAGCATCTTGGCATCAAGTTGCAACGCTCACCTGCTACACTGGTCACTCATACACATACAGATACAGCGTTCGTATCTACAGAAAAAACACAAACCTTTTTTTTTAGTAAAAGTAAGTACTATGAATGGGCATGATAACTGCCAATTAGTCACTGAGGTTTATGATCAACTGTGTTTTAAAGAACATTAAGTAACACAGTGCACCACTTGACTACAGTCTTAACTATGTGGTTGCATTCCACAGCAAATTTTACGTAATTGCATTGTAAAATTATTTACTTACTAGTGCAAATAATAATATTATTATAACATTATACATATATATATATATATATATATATATATATATATATATATTATAATTTATGCCAGAAACACAGTGACAAAACAAATGTTTTTCCACTAGATAGCAGAAGGTCCATTTAACCTGTGCAAAGTCGTATATGAACTCTGGCTAGCTGTGCTTGGGCAACATGTTACCCACCTTTCTAGTACCAGCATACCGCTTATGATTGGATTCCAGTCACTAACTGTCATCTTATCACTAACTTGAACAACTGAAACTTTAATGACACGTCATCGCAGCGAATGTGGAAGTACGAGTTTATTAAAATACTAAAACTAAAACAATTGAATGCAAGCAGTATTTGACAGCGACTAGCTAGAAACTATTATCATGTTTAAAAAACAAATAAAAACAAGAAAATCACTATTTATTTTAAAAAGATAATACGTAGTCTTCCTGGGAACTGATGCTTACGTATGCCTCCGGGACGAGTGGAACAGCCTACAGCCACACAACAAACCATTTGGATAAAATTCCACTTACAAAATGAGCAAAGCCACCACAATTAACCGCACGCCTATGGGGGGAATGCAAACGCTGGGTAACAACATGTTGCCTGAAAACCATGTGACGATTTAACCAATGACAGCAATGCGGTGAGTTCATGGGCGGTTTCTGATATGGGTTATATGGGCAGCTGCCCAGGGCGGCATTTTCTGAGGGGCAGCACTCCAACCTCTCACCCCATCCCACCCCCTTGACCCCCACCCGCTGACGACCAGGCCGTCACTGGGTGACTTCACAGATTTTCCAACCTTTATAATACTTTCAACCTGTGTATCCACCAAGGCTGTAATAGATAGGGGTTTTTCATTTAGTTTGTTTTTATTTCATTTTAACTTTGTTTTTCAAATTCTGTTAGTTTGAATTAGTTTTTAAAGTAAGTTTGGTAGATTTTATTCGGTATTTTTTGTAATGTTGGGTTTTAGTTTAGTTTCTTAGTTTTAGTGTTGTTTAATATGAGGTACTTGTTGGGTGCAAGATTAAGAAAAAGTCATAAGTATTGTGAAATAAAAACTCAACAAGATACAATTAAAAAGAAAACATTTAATTACTAACAACTAAATGATGAACAACTATCCACAAATCAAATATAGCTCCTGTATAACAGCCCATAGAACCTGAAGTGCAACTGCTTTTAAGGTAAGATGCATCACAGCGTACAATAAAGCCATTCAGGAGGCTCATGATGTGTGTGCTTTGTTTTTATGTTTATATGACAGGCTGTCCATTAATTTAAAAAAAAAAACCCATCTTTGGCACAAAATTTGTTGGGATTGGTTGAGTTGTTCACATTACATAACTTCAACAAATTTAAGAGTTTAATTAAACAATATAAGACAGAAAAGAATATAACAAGAAGACCAGACAAGTCTCTTCCAATATATATTTTATTGATAGTCTTTTTCTTTGTTAGAATATTTGGTATTTTAGCAATGAAAAAGTATTTGAAGGTAATCAAGTTAGATTACTTTA
Organism: Phycodurus eques; assembly: GCF_024500275.1. Lineage (NCBI taxonomy): Eukaryota > Metazoa > Chordata > Actinopteri > Syngnathiformes > Syngnathidae > Phycodurus > Phycodurus eques. The sequence continues at coordinate 12,830,114 of NC_084532.1, read as the reverse complement.
ATATTATAGCACTTGGATTTCATTACTGACTACATTTTTAGGTAACTAGTAACTACCAGCATACATTTTTAAAGAAACCCTCCAAACCGTTATTCCCCTTGAAGTATTCCACACAAATCTGCCGCTTCCACATCAAGGCACTTCTTTTTATCAGTAAGAGACATTAGGTACAAAAAAATAATCTTCTACCACTCCCCCATATCCACACATCTTATTTGATTTCACAAAAATGCTTGTCATTCTCTTTAGCTTTAACTTAATAAACCCAGTTGGACAGCAACTATACTTCACCACAGCATGTTATCCTTTTCCATGCACCGTATTTTCCGCACCATAAGGCGCACCGGATTGTAAGGCGCACCGGATTGTAAGGCACAGTCTCAATTACGGGGTCTATTTCTGTACTTAAGCCATACATAAGGCGCACCGTATTATTCGGCGCATGCTAAAACAAGGTAACGGAAGCAAAACAGTGAGTTTGGTTGAACTTTATTCTACTACGTATTTAAAAATACACACATTATTTTTTGATGAATCTTATGTCACAAATCCATCAAAGTCCTTAAAACATGCCGGGTTCCCTCTCGTCATTGTCGGAGTCAGTCTCGTTGCCGGGTGGCTGTTCAGCAATGATGCCGGCTTTCGCGAAAGCTCGGACAACAGTCAAAGCAGATGCCTTAGTCCAGGCATCCACAATCCATTCACATATGGTGGCATAACTCGCCCGGCGCTGCCTTAGTAAGGGTGTGTTTGCCGTCTCTCATCCATCAGTCCCACGCCGCTCGCAACTTCACTTTGAACGCACTGTTTACACCAATGTCCAGTGGCTGGAGTTCTTTTCTTAATCCTCCCGGAATGATGGCAATCTCCGAATTAATTTGCTTCACTTGGTTTTTCACAGTAGCAGTGATATGGGTGCGCATGGAGTCGCAGATCAACATAGACGGTGATGCGTGGAAAAAAAAACATCCGGTCTCTTCACATACACCTCTCTCAGCCACTCTCTCATTTTCTCCTCGTCCATCCAGCCCTTTTGATTGGCCTTAATGATGACTCCGGCTGGAAACTTTTCTTTTGGCAGAGTCTTCCTCTTAAAAATTACCATATGTGGTAGTTTCTGTCCATTACCGTGGCAACCAAGAACAACAGTGAAAGCAAAATTCTCATGCCCCGTGGTGCGTATGGATACCATGCTGGTCCCCTTTTTCTCCACAGTATGGTTCACGAGGATGTCAAAAGCGAGAGGGACCTCGTCCATGTTGGTGATGTGGTTGGGCTGGATCTTTCAGTCGGTAATCTTGTTGCTGTAGTAGGTGTGGAAGATGGTCAGCTTTTCTTTGTAATCCATTGGCAGTTGCTGCGCCACGGTAGTCCTTGCGCGGATGGCGAGATGGCGCCTTTTCATAAAACAAAAGCAGCAAAACGGACCTCCTTGAAAGTGTTCGATCTTAATGTCTTGTGCTATCGTTATTGCCTTCAGTTGAATGGTGACTGTAGAGATGCTTCTCCCGGCTGTTCTTTGTTCAAGAATCCATTGTTCAAGTTGGTCTTCCAACTCTGGCCACTTCACCTTGTTCCCGCGGAAACTCTGTTTTGTCTTCTTAACTTGGCGCAGTTCATTCTCCTGCTTCCATAGATTCATTGATTTTGAATTATCTCGCGGATGCTCTATTCCCATTTACAACCGAGTAACTGATAGCATGTAGTTTGAATTGTGCCTCGTAAGCATGTCTCTTCGCTTATGCCATTTTCGGGGGTCCTTAGCCAAATGTTGTTTTGCAGCAAACTGGTAGTACAGTATACCTACCAGAGGTGTGGCGGAAGTAAGCGTACGTACTGTAGGTAGCTTTACGTAATGTTCTCCAATTGGTTTATCGCTGCCAGCGTACGTAGTGTACGTATTACATCCCTATGTCAGCGGAAAATGGTCCAACAGTCAATCAAGCGGAGCGCTTACCAAAATCGCACAACATTTTTACAGATTTTGGAACTCAGTGCACACATAAGGCGCACCGGGTTAAAAGGCGCACTGTCAATTTTTGGGAAAATTAAAGGCTTTTAAGTGCACCTTATAGTGCGGAAAATACGGTAAGCCTATATCTCCTGCATCCTGCCCTCGAACACAAACTGCCCTCATGTCAGTATGTGTGTTCTTTGTGATGGGTAAAATGCAGAGAACAAATTTTGTGTGCGTACATGCATTTTCATGACAATAAAGATGATTCTTCTTCTTCTTCTTCTTCATTTCCGTCAACATCAGCTTTGCTTCCTGTTGTCTCTTCAGTGCCACTGTCTCTAATCTGTACACCATGGCTGGCCTCACCACTGTCTGATAAACTTTGCCCTTCATCCGAGTAGAGACTCTTCTGTCACACAACACACCTGACACCTTCTTCCACCCGTTCCAACCTGCTTGGACCCATTTCTGCACTTCCTTACCACACTCACCATTGTTCTGGACTGTTGACCCCAAGTATTTAAAGTCCTCCGCCCCTGCTATTTCTTTTCCTTGTAGCCTCACTATTCCCCCTCCATCCCGCTCATGTATGCACATATATTCTGTTTTACTTTGGCTAATCTTAATTCCTCTCCTTTCCGTTGCATGCCTCTACCTTTCTAACTGTTCTTCCACCTGCTCCCTGCTCTCACTGCAGATCACAATATCATCTGTGAACATCATGGTCCACAGGAATTCCAGTCTAACCTCATCTGTCAGCCTATCCATTACCTGTGCAAACAGGTCAGATCTACAAAGACAGTGTAACTCCGTCAGTGTAACTTTCTCTGTACTTCTCCATCAACACCCTCAAGGAAAATAATGCATCTGTGGTACTCTTTCTAGGTTCATCATTGATCATCATTGCTACGTGCTGGTCCACCACACCTGCCTCTTCTGGTATTCCTTCTCTTTCATTTCCCTCATTCATCAACTCCTCAAAATATTCTATCTATCCAGCACACTACTGGTAGCAGTCACCACATTTCCATCTCTATATTTTAGACTTTACACCGATATGATCGGCTTGATCGGTATCGACCAATAATTAGCATTTTATGCTGATCAGCTTTAATGTCATAATTCGATCTGATCAATGACTCTACAAAAGACATTGTGTACAGTATATTTTAATCCAAAAGCTCGTTTATTTTTAGCCTTGTCGCGTGTCTTTTGATGTAGTACTGTAAATATCTGACCGCCAATAAAGTTTTCTTTTTTTTTTTTTAAACATGTCGGCAGTGTGAGACACACAACACGTTTGAGACAGACGGTGCTCAGGAGAGGACTTTTATTTCATTTCACTTTCAAGGATTGCGTGAGGTATGTTTACATACTTTTATTACGATACGGCTCGCAAGGAGGCAACAAAACATTATGTAGCCCAGCAAGCTAGTGCTAGCACTAACGGTTGTATGTAAATATGCCGCCGTTCTGTGGAATAATGCTCTAAAGTTTCAGCGTGCGTGAAGTAATTTCATTACAATAAAGTCATTTAATTACAGTAAGTTGGCACCCATTATTTCTTTCATGTTGTAATGTTGGTTTGACCTGACTGATTAAAATACTTTTGAAGATACTCTGTATACAGTCCACAAGTATATATGGTAATTGAACAAGTCATTTAAATAGACACATTGCTCCATCTTGTGATCGAATTGGTGATCGGCTATCGTTTTTTTAAACTCGCTGATCGGTCCCAAAAATCATGATTGTGTAAAGCCTACTATCCTTAATCAACCTAACCTGCTGCACATCCTTCCCATCTCTATCCCTTTATCTGGCCAACCTAGATAGATATTTTCTCCTTCTTCAGTGTCGAACCTGGCATACATGTCATCATATGCCTCTTGTTTGGCCTTTGCCGCCTCTACCTGCGCCCTGTCACATCTCCATGTATTCTTGTCTCCTCTCCTCAGTCCTCTCAATGTCTCACTTCTTAGCTTGTATGTTTGATTATACTGATTAGACCTGATTAGGAAAACCACATATAAGACCTCACAGCTCCAAGAGGAAGAAATGCTTGCACATTATCTGTAAAGATTTGCTTTTCCAATTGTTTCTGTGAAAGTTTATGCTGTGGGGGGAAAACTGACAGAAAATAATTTCAAAGCTTGTTTGCTATTAGGAAAAATAAAGAAAATCCTAAAAGGAGAAAAAAAGAAAAAGAAAAATTTGGTTTAAAAAATGTAATTGACATTTGCTTATCCTAAAGCAAGGGGAATTGGGGGGGGCAGTGAAAATCAGAAATCAAATTACTTTGAAAAAAAAATCTCAGGTCATGTCGCGCAGTTTTATGATAATCCATTATAACAACGATGCACAACTGTTTGAAATTGCAGCACACACTATTTGACACTAACCGTATAACCATATTATTGCAAACAAGTAATGTAGAAATCAAAACAATCCTCAGTTGCATTACAAAATAAATGTTCTTAATTTGGTGGCACAATAAAAATATATATAAATACACCTATTTACTTGGAAAAAAATAAAAGGGAAGCGAAAGCTACACTCCATATGACAGCTGCGAGCAGATGACTAAAAATCAAGTGACTTATGAAATACAGTAAGATAACAGTAACGATGTGATTTATTGAAGTCAAAACGTGCAAACAGTCCAAATCATAACCTTAAATATTATTGAAGCGAAGATGATGATGACAACCAAATCTCGGACGCCCATTAACACAACGACTACAGATGTGCAAATATGAAATGACAAATCAAGTCAAAACGTACAAACAGTCCAAATCATAACCTTAAATATTATGAGGCGAAGATGATGATGACAACCAAATCTCGGACGCCCATTAACACAACGACTACAGATGTGCAAATATGAAATGACAAGGAGTGTAAACCAAACAAGGCGAGATAAGGTTGCTTATTCTGGGCTGGTACACACAAATAAGTGGTAGTGGACGGCGTTAAATATGATAGTTCGCGAAAAACAAACTGAGCGTCCTTTAATTGTTCCGCGAGCTAGAAACATGCTAACGCATGATAGCTAACAAATGGTCTTTACCTCGATTTCTCCGCGGTGTTTAATTTTTTTGGTTGTTTTTTTTCTTATCCTTTTGAAGCTCCAGGCAGGGACATCGCTATATTTCTCTACGAGTCATGTGAAGGAGTGAGTGCAACGGCATCGATTGGGCCGCACTCATGCCGTTCGAATGGTGGGGCCGAGCCGCTTATCCTTTGCAGACTCCAGTCCGCTATCTTCACTTGATGGGCGAGTACAAACTTCCGCCATACACTCAAGCGGACGTGCGACCCTTGATTGGGCAAACTTGCTGTCAATCACGTTTCTTTCCGGAAATGAATCCAGAAGTAAACACTTCACACGTGACGACTCAAACAACAGTTTGAGCTGCGCAGACTTCAACGCTGACGAAATGGCATACATTCATTCGTTTCTTATACGCCTATTGCTTGTAACTGTAGAAAACGTATTACTGTGGAAAAAGTTTTTGTTTTTGTTTTGTTTTTTTACGTTTTTGCCCTTATTTTATGTATGTATAAAGGTATAAGTAAACTACACTTGTGGGAAAAAAGGACAGAACAAACTTACAAATAAAAGCAAAGTACCAGTGAGACAACAAAAGAGAAAGTAAAACATTAGTCAACTCAATGATTGGTAATAAATTACCCGCTTACACACATGTTCGACAGGGACTGTCGGAAGAAGTATAAATTTATCTGTCCCTACTCCTTTAATCTCTCTTCCGTTATCAATATATCAACAATATTTTGGAATTTTCATACACTACTTCTATAACATAAGATATAATATTATATACAATGTACATGTACTACATGAAATCCACTTTCCTATCTGCTAATCATGTTTATACATATGTAGTTATGCATAGTACTAGTAGACTTACCGATAAGATAGCTAATATACTAATTATTAATAATAAACAACCACTTTTTCTATAACAATAACCTATTAATGCAAACATTATGTTTAGCAATATAACATGTGAATGTAAGGTAGTAGCTGAACGTTGCCACAAGAAGTGACTGTTTATTATTGTTTGTGAGAATTCTTACGCGCTCTTGCGTGGTGGGAAAATAAGAAGGACAACACGATTAACTTTTCAGGCTCCAACAGGCATATATAATTTCTTTCAGTCACATCTCAACACGACATGCTCCGCTTCAACCGCTCGAGCATTGTGACGTCATCGCGTCATACAGAACGCCAATTTAACACTTACTACCTTTACACATGGAGCAAGGGCGCACCCATAGATCAGTACTTAACAGTGAGCATTGCTGATAATATCATCTGTTCAATATTTTACAAGCCATTCATAGTATGTCTTCATTTCATTGTTCAATTTAGATGAGTATTAACGTGTGAGGGGTTTAATGCTGAATTCTGTGGATGTTGTATTTTGTGTTTGTCATTGACTTGTAGAAATTGACATGTAATCAAAATATTAAATGCCCTTGTTTTTTAAGTCACACTGTATTTATTTTATGTTAATTATTTGTAAAATAAAAATATTATGGTGGCAGTGGATGACTTAATGGCAGCACCGTGGACAATAATAATAATAATCAGAATCAGAATCAGAATTATCTTTATTTGCCAAGTATGTCCAAAACACACAAGGAATTTGTCTCCGGTAGTTGGAGCCGCTCTAGTACAACAGACAGTCAATTTACAGAACACTTTGGGGACATAAAGACATTGACAAAAAACAATTGTGCAAAAAGATGCAGAGTCCTCTAGCACTTAGAGCAGTTCGAACGACTAATATTGCAATAGTCCGGTGCAATGACCAATGTGCAAAGGGCGCTGAGACTTCAAGGAGTGTATGCGGTTTAAAGTGACGAGTAGTGCGATCAGCTGGGACAATGATGGTTGTGCAAATGTTACAGATACTCCTCAATCAGTGTGCAAATGGAGCAGATGCTCCTCTGGCATGAGTGGCCAGTATATGCAAATAGTGCAGCATGGCGAGACAACTACAGTGAGTGCACGAGTAATACATAATTGGCCCCACACAAATGTGACAACGAACTCAAGTCAAAAAATAAAAAAAATTCCAGCTTGTTGTAATGGAATTATAGGTTAGGTGTTTAAGAAGTTGATCGCAAAAGGGAAGAAGTTGTTGGAATGTCTACTAGTTCTAGTTTGCGTTGATCGGTAGCGCCTACCTGAGGGAAGGAGCTGGAAGAGCTGGTGACCGGGGTGCAGACGATCCGAGAGGATTTTGCACGCCCTTGTCTTAGTTCTGGCAGCGTGCAAGTCCTCAATGGTGGGTAGGGGGGTACCGACAATCCTTTCAGCAGTTTTGATTGTCCGTTGCAGTCGGAGTTTGTCCTTTTTTGTAGCAGCACCAAACCAAATAATAACAATAATGGCAGCACGGTGAACAACTGGTTGGCACATCTGCCTCACAGTTCTGAGGACCGGGGTTCAAATCCCGGCCTCGCCTGTGTAGAGTTTGCATGCTCCCTCTGTGCCTGCGGGGGTTTTCTCCTTTTACATACCTACATAAACAACCTTATGCGCCTTACCTTATGTCATGATGTCACATCGTTGTCAGGTTTATTTCTGTATTTTACTACCTTGTACAAACAGTTTTGTTTGGTCACCTGCTAAATGCAGTCCCTACATTTTACAGTGTAGCTATTTCAAAAGTGATACTTTGTTGCCTCACAATATAATACAATCAATTAAATACAATATATCTGTCAGGGTCTGTGTCCTGCAGTCCCCTTATTGGAGCTTGGGTGGCGCTCCGCACCTCTCCCTCTCCCTCTCTCCCCTTACCAATCAGCACCACCTTGGCCGCGTACCTGTCTTCTATCAGCAATCTTCACTGCCTGTATTTAAGTCTGCTTGACCCAAGGACCGGACGCCAGAGTATTCTCGCTACTATGCGGTACAACAGCCTACGTTTTACTCCTTTGAAAATAAGATTTATTCGCTGACACCCGTGCTTGTATCCACCCCCTGCTGTTTCTCCTTTTCCAGTGTCCTCCCGTATCTCCCGCTCCGCTGCCCGCTCCAGCCATGCCGTCAAGCCATTCCACCCACCCACGCTCCCATTTCCTGGCCGCTCCTTGCTCTCACGTACCACCATAGCGCCTTGGAAACCCAGACCTTGAACTATTCATCAATAAACCATTCTCAACTACTTCCTCTACCTCCGTCTGTGTTTGGGTCCAGTCCAAAACCGTATGATTACTAATCATGACAGAATACTCTGGCCAAAACATGGACCCAGTGGACACCCGGGCCACTTCATACCCACCTGTGCAATAAAATCAAAAGAAAGGGCTCCCCACAAACAGAGCGCCGTGGTGAGCCAAGCCAACACTTCTCCCAACTCTCCCTCCTGCATGACTGTTCCCTTGGGTATTCTTGGTCTTGTTCGCAACACCCCTATTACAGCCCTCATTGACTCCGGTGCTGAGAGTTTTATTCATGAGGGCTTGGCGTGTCAGCTTCAGCTTCCCCTTGACGGGCATCTCATCTCCCCTGTCAAACTGCACCGTTCACCCTGCTCATTTCCGGTAATCACTGTGAAGCCATCAGCTGTTTGTCATTCCCTCCCTGGGTACTCCGTTAGTCCTTGGAATCCCCTGGCTCCTTGTCATCGATTGGACTCACCTGTCCATCACCGGTTGGAGTCCCTTCTCCCACTTCCATTGTCTTCTCTCGGCCGTTCCCCCCTCCAGTAAACCTCCGCCACCTGCCATACCTGTCAATCTCTCCCGGGTTCCGGAGGAATACCACGACCTCTCTCCAGTGTTCAGTAAAGATCTTGCCATCTGCCGATATGACTGCGCCATTGACATCCTGCCTGGTGCCCCTCTCCCCTCCAGCCGGCTATTTAACCTGTCACATCCAGAAAAGGAAGCTATGGCAAATTATGTCTGCGAATCCCTGAGCTCCGGACCCATCCGGCCCTCCTCTTCTCCACTGGGGCCAGGATTCTTTTTTGTTGATAAGAAAGATGCCACTCTCCACCCCTGGATTGATTTCCGAGGTCTCAACGATATCACAGTCCAGAACAAAGCCCCGCTGCTCGCCCACGATAGCCCCGGTAACCACAGGCTCTAGCAGTTTAAATACTGAGCTGGGTGAGATGCATTGTTCCCTCCAGAGGTCTGTAAGGGGTTGGCGAGGCCAGGAACAGTGGTGGGCAAGTGTGCCTTCTCTAGAAGGAGTGGAGGAGGTTAGTGATAAGGGACGGTATCATGTACCGCTGCATCCAGGACGGCCAAAGTGGAGTGGTGGAGCAGCTAGTCCTGCCAGAGAGGCAGTCAAGACTGCCCTGCATGACGACTCCGGGCATTCAGGATTGGAGAGGAGTTCAGTTGAACTAATTAATTAATTTGCCTCTACCAATTCTGTTTTCAATCCTGGTTTAAAGAAAAAGGAAGTCTATTTAATAAGATTAATCAGATCTCAAAGACAAATAAACTTCAGCACTCTAGTTTGCAAACAAACAAATAACATTGGTACATTCGCCTGACTTTGATGCGGGCAGCGTGGTTTCAGTTCCCACTCAGTGACGGTGAGAATGTGAGTGCGAATGGTTGTCCGGGTCTATATTTGCCCTGCAACTGACCGGCAAACAGTTCAGTAGTCGACCTTTCGCCCGAAGTCAACTGGGATAGGCGACCCTGAACAGGATAAGCGGTATTGAGAATGGATGGATGGACAAATAACATTGCTGATAGATTGAATTGGATAGTTTATGCATGGAGAATAGTTTAGATTTCTATTTTGTGAATGTATTTGTATAGATGTCTTCTCTTAAATGCTATTTATATGATATATTTATATTTTCTATAGCCACTATTTGTCACGGTGCGAAGTCGGATATGAGTTGGATTGGACGCAAGAGCAGACTGAGGTGGAGTGAGTAGATTTAGAATGTTGGCACAGGGTAAGGATTTCCAAGTTGAGGTGGTGGGCCGTCGGGGATAAGTGGCGAGCAGGAAGTGGGAACATAAGCAGGTGGTGTGGCCTGGCGGCATGGCTGGAGCAGGCAACGAGGCGGGGAAGGTACACTGGAGGTGGGAGAGAACAAAATCGGGTGAGTACAGATGCGGGTCGTCGGATAATTACTTGCATACCACAGAAACCAGGAAGTCCTAGCATCGGCCAGTGATTCACACACAAGTGTCAATACTCAGGCGAAGGCTGCAGGACTTGAAAGGCTTAAATGCAGGCAGGAATCAGTGCTGCTTAAGACAGGTGCGCGGCACAGGTGATGCTGATTGCTGGGGAGAAAGAGTGTGAGAGGGAGAGACAAGGCGCAAGGTGCCACCCAAGCTCCAAAAGCGGATCCACTTTCGTTCATTGAACTTACTCAGGGACAACACTGAGTGCTAGCAATACTAAGCTGGCATTAGCACTGTAAACAAGCCAACATTAGCCACGGCTGCTACGTTGGCCATATGACTAGTTATTCGTAAAATAGAGTTTTTCTGTAACTGTAACTCTAAATGTTATTGGGTTAAAGTTTTATTCTTTCGAATATACAATCAGTGTAAAATCAAAAAGAGTAGAAAAGTGATAAACATACATTTCAAGCAGAAATGTGGCTAATTCCATGTTGCTTCTAAATCCTCTCAGCTGCATGAGGTCCCTTCGCTCTGCTTCAGTTTGCTAGTCTTATGCTTGGTTGTTGGCAAATAAGGGATGGGCATTTTTTTTCATTTCCCAGAGGTGGATATTATGCCATAGTTTCAGTAAAGCTCCTGAACCCCAGGGTAACAGGTCAGCACGAGACCATCGCGGTGTGCCCGCAAAGAGTGTGCTCGTGAGTGCATGGCAAATGATTGATACCTCATCAGTCACACCTTCTGTTTCTGATTGGGTGCTTTTCCTTGGGCACGGTGGTTTCTCAAAAATCAAATTAAATGTACTATATGGAGCCAGAGTGGGCAGATTTTTTTCACTGATAATTTGACTAATGTAGGACTGCAAAACGAAACTGGCAAAAAGGGTTGATTTTTTCCAGAAAGTTGCACACTTCTATTTTAAATTTAAAAAACAAAGGACAATAAATGGAACAAAAATTGAAAATATTGTTGAGCAACATATTTGTATTTGTTTGACAATCTTCTTCTGGGTGAGCAGGCTACTTCCTGGTTCATGGAGTACATCACTAGAGACGTTAGGAATAGTTGGACAAGACTCTACCACTTACTGAGAGAGAAAGAACGCTTCAGTTGTGACTTTTACGATGAAAAAAGAAAATGTCTTTGTCAGGGACATTTTAACCATGTAATTTTTGTGTAATCCAACAAATGCAAAAATGAAATGGAATGGGAAAATAAAATAAATCCATTCATTGTTTCTGTCTTAGGTGCAAACCTCCATTTGGATATCTGAGATGGGTGGATGGAGTACAGAGCAACAGTCCAGAGTCATTTATCAGAGGATAGGCTTGTAATCATGTCTCAGAACCTTTAATAAAAAATCTTACTGTAAATCTGCATAAACTATTCCTCAACTTTTTTCAGGTTTTAACTGCGGGTAGCGCTCTACATCGCGGCCTCTTTTGGCCATGTAGTGCTGGCAGATTGACTGCTGCAGAGGGGTGCGCATGCTGATTAGCCAGTGGGGGTCCATCCGTACTGCCAGTGGTGGGGGTCCATCCGTACTGCCCATCCATGTAGCTGCAGAGAGCAGTCAGCTCCTCATCCTCAAGCTCTTTGTCACCAAGAATATTATGACCTTGGGATGCTGGGATGCAGCTGGACTAGAGCCTTTGAAAATTGCCATTTGGCATGGACGCAGAGAGTGTGCGTGCTACTTAGCAGAGAAGCTATGTTCAGTGGTCTGCCTGGCAAATATGCCCCTCCCCATGCGAATCTACCTTCAGATGAGACGCTGCCTACGCCTAGTCCAACGAAGGATGGCTTCAGGTTGCTATCAGCATGCCTTAAATCGCAAAGTGCTGTTGATTGATGGCTTCACTGAACAAAAGATGTCATCCAAACCAAGGAGAGTGGAGACCAAACGAACTACCAGCTACTTAGTTTTCTCCACCAACAAGATGTTGCCACATCTTCATAGCATGCTGCCTATGAAACCTGCTGGTTTAACTAAGGCGACCCAGAGCAGGCCAAAACATAGTCAGATGAAGGGCAGAGAGGACAGTGCATTGGTTGACATCATGGAAGGACCCAATGGCCTATGTGGTGGCCAGTCTTCACTCCCACCTCTTACCAGAAAACACATTCCATGGCAAGCATTTGTTGGCGCATCACCAACCTCCCACTGCTTATCCAACTCACCTTAGCATCCCAGAGGCCGAATGGACAGAGAAAAAGCAATATACTGCTTGACAGTGGCCAGGTTTCTATCCTTCCTACCTCATGTCTTAAAGCAGTGTTTCCCAAACTTTATTGAGGTATGCTACATATTTTACATGAGAAAAAAAATCTCACGTCATATCACTAAACAGAAATGTCACAAATAGTGGATACAGAGGTTAACTGTGTACCTTCTGTCATCTCGTGGAATAGCATTTAATTGTTCTGCTTGTCAATATACATTGCTGGCATAGATAGCTAAACAAAGATCTGTAGTGAATAATGTCTGGAACAATAAGGTAAAATTTGACAATTGGATGATTTTCGGCGGCATGGCGGCCCACTGATTAGCACATCTGCCTCACAGTTCTGAGGACCGGGGTTCAAATTCCGGACCCGCATGTGTGGAGTTTGCATGTTCTCCCCGTGCCACCGTGTATCTGTATCTCTATCTATAACAAGAAACCCTAAACACATGAAGGGCAAATAATGTCATTTGTCTTGACGGAATAATGTTGCGGATATCTGAAATGACAATTGTGGACAGGAATAATGTATTTGTACAATAATCTGAAATGTTCTTTCTGACGAGACAAAACTAAATTACGGATATCTGCAACACATATGCAGTCGGGCGGCTGTGGCTCAGTAGATAGAGCGGGTCATCCAGTGACCGAAGGGTCACCGGTTTGAATCCCGGCTATGACTGTCTGTATGTTGAAGTGTCCTTGGACAAAACACTGAACCATAATTTGCTCACAGTGGGCCTGGCAGCGCCTTGCATGGCAGCAGCCGCCCACTGGTGTATGAATGTGTGTGTGAGTGGGTGAATGTGAGGCTTTGTAAAGCTCTTTGGTCACTGTGATGGAGTAGATAAAGCGCTATATAAGTGCAGTCCATTTACCATTTTTACCATCTAGCTGTTTACTGTTAAAAGGTCTTGCAATAGAAGTCTGCATTTTGCTTGAAGTCAGCTGGGATAGGCTCCAGGTCCTGAACAGGATGCTCTCTCTCTCTTTATACATATTTAAATGCAAATACATGATACAGATATCCATCCATCCATTTTCCATACTGCTTATCCTCACTAGGGTCGCAGGCGTGCTGGAGCCTATCCCAGCTGACTCCGGGCGAGAGTCGGGGTACACACTGAACTGGTCACCAGCCAATTGCAGGGCACATATAAACAAACGACCATTCGCACGCACATTCACACCTAAGGGCAATTTAGAGTCTTCAATTAACCTATCATGCATGTTTTTGGGATGTGGGAGGAAAACGGAGTACTCGGAGAAAACCCACGCAGGCACGCTCCACACATGCGAGACCGGTTTTGAACCCGGGTCCTCAGAACTGTGAGGCAGATATGCTAACCAGTCGTTCACCGTGCCGCCCTAATAGATAATATAATAATAATAATTATTATTATTATTATCTATTAGTGGCGAGGCTAGCCCTATTTTGGGTTGCCCACCAAATGGTCTTGTCTAAAAAGTTTGATCAAATTTCAGAAGGGTAGAAGGGTACTTTCCAAAATTAGGCCTACCTAAAGTACTCGACCTAGACTCGCCCTTGCGTTAATACTTGAATTACACTGTATTTATAATCCTATGCGTTCTGTTCTGCTAAATCTCCCTCACTGCCCCAAATGTCAATGTGGTAATTAGGGATTAATTTACTACCTCTACCACGCATGTATTTTTAAACAAAATTAAATGTATTCATTTATTAATTTTTTTTTGTTAAAAAAAATAGTACCTTTAAAAATAAATTCATAAATGCACATTTGTTTTCCAAAACGAAAAACAACACTATCAGGCGGTTTAAAAAGGTGAAACCCAGCACAGTTTAGAAATGTCAGAGGGGCCCAAATGTTACACGACACTCACGTTTTCAAAATATCGCGATAAACTGTCCGTAGTCCGCCCGCTCCTCACAGAATAGTTCCCCCGCCAGTCGTGAACCAACAGAAGAGAAATGTGCTCCTCCTCCGTGGATCCTATAAAGGGGTTTCCTGAACGTACCGAAGATAGTTGAGTTATGAAGGCGAGCATGTTTGATCCACTCTTTGACTACTGAGAGGGAGAAATTGTCGAGGGGATCAACACCTGCGGGAGCGAGCGAGCCCGCTTTGACAGGCATCCTACGTGTGGGAATGGCAGCTCCGCGGCCGATAAAAGGCATCCTGAAAAACAAGAATGACACCGGCAGCGTTCATTCTACGCCTGGCGAATTTCTGGGAGATAAACCGGAACAAACTCCCGGACTTTCAGATGAAGACCAGCAGTGAGTGGTCCCTGTAGCCGTCGTGTGTGTGCTTGTGTGTGTCCTACATGACGACAGCTAGCTTAACAACAACCACGCTCATTCATGGATTGCAGCGATTCTTAAAGCATAGAAACCATATAATTTCCCATTCCACCTGTTAAATGAAGGACAAATGAACAAATCAAAGTTGATATTGACACCCAAAGTATTAGAGGTCCCCAGTATTTGATATTGCTTGGTCCCTAGAGGTCCCCAGTATTAGATATTGCTTGGTCTCTCATATTGTCACGTTGACTTTACTCACTGTCACGATGTTATATCATACCCCCTTCTCACCTGTCTTGGTAACTGAGTTACTAATGGGCACATAATCTATTATTTAACACGTCCTTATTTTGCAACCTAAAACACATTTGCTATTTAATTCCGAATCCTAATTGAATACTGTACATACCATCTGCTGTCAATAAGTACCCACCCCCTCCAAAAAAACCCAAACAAACAAACAAAAAAAACGGTTGTAATTAGTCGTTGTCGAATGGGTGTTGCGGTGCAATTCTACACTATTGTAAACGACAATAACACTCGTAACCATATGTTTACTACATGCTTGACTAGCCCTGTGCGATATGGACAACTTTTTATATCCCGATATAGGTCATTTTAAATCCCAGTAGCAATATTAGAGGTGTTTCTTAGAGTAACATGTTAACCTTATTGTCATTAGGTTTAAGCAGAATTGAACCGTTAAAAAAATAATAAACCACTAATGACGAGCGTAATAGAGTAATTACCGTCGTAGTGGTGATGCACCAAGCACATCAAAATTGTTTTTACATTAATTGTCACACAAATTATAAAATCAAATCAACCACGTCCTATGATTTCCCTTGTTATTTGCACTGTTGAATATTTTGGAGGGAAAAACGTACTATTGTGCTCCATCACTGTTCGAAGAAAAACAAAAACGTGACTCAGTGATAATGACTATTATTATTTCATCTATTTCGTTTGATCTAACTTTTCATTTTACATACAACTGCATATTTTTCAACTAGGGAAGAAACTCTCTTTGCCCTGCCTTATTCCTTTTAAAAAAATCCGTATACAGCCTTTCAGTCCAGCCCTATCACCAGTCACCAAATAGCTAAAACCATTTCCATTGCTCACAAAATGTTTGTCAATACCAGTTCCAGCAGAGAGGTCTAGGAAGCTGGGAGTGTGAACGAAAACTGTGCTTAACTTGTCTTTCCAGTTTTTTTTCTACCATCCTTAGTCTTTCTTTTCTGTCAAAAATACAAATTAGGAACAAAGACGTCGACTCTGCTTTGAATTTTAAATTATGCTCATATTTGTCTTGTTGTTATTAAAAAATTTAACTTCTTTTGTTGATGAATGTACTGTAAATGGGCATTTAGAGGCCTGATGTAAAATTGTCCACACAGCACAATTTTGGGGGAGAATATACATTGTAAAGTAAACTGAACCGAGTATGTGTACTGTAGACTGGTCCAGTACCTCTGTCGTCATCACAGAATTTTCTTAAGGAAAATCCTGTTTGTGTGCTTTTCTAGGCATTTATTTGTCAAATTGTGTAGGAGACCATAAAATAAAGACTACCGGGAACTCACTGGTCTTACCGCTCTATCAGGCATTTTGTGATTAGTGAGTATCAGCCATTGTGCCACCTGCTAACCTAGCCAGCAGCTCTAGACATGAGCTACTAATGTCAGAGCATCGCTCTGTGAAATTAGGCCAGAGATGACAGCTATTAGTGAATTCCATTCCCAGCAGTGAATCAAGCTTTTTTTTGCGTTGATCCCAAAATAGCCTCTGTAAGTGAGTGAGGCGGTAAAGGGGAAAAAAACAATTCTAAAAGGTTCCTGGAGTGGAGCCAAGCACCAAACACTGAGCACCATGGTTGAACCAAATCCTTTACGTCGAGACAGTTTTCCCATAGAAATGATGGAAACCCAAGTGGACAGTCGATTTCTTGAGTCACAGTTGACATTCTTAAAAGTCATACAAGAGTAAAAATAAGTGACCCCTAATCTGAATGGAGCTTGTGAGGAACATTGAGGCACAAGATATGGTGAAGTCTTGTAATGTCAACCTTCACGTTGCCCATTTTTGGAATAAGTGGTGCAAAATGAACGCCCAAAGTTGCATAGCACACATGTCGAAAAATAAATGTATTAATGCTAAAGTACTACTGTCAGCTGCTTAGGATGCACAATAACTCACTGGTTTCCAGAAAAACCTCTGATATCTTACTGATTTGTCTTTACGTGCACCGGTTCCTGATGGCTCCTTGCCATTAAAAAAATATTTTTTCACAAGACCCAATATGAGCTTTCCCCTACGCGTTGTCTCAACAATGACCCTCCTGTACACTCATTCATTTAGTTTGCCAACAACTTAAAACACATTTTCCTGGTTATGTGTCTCAGTAAGATGAGTTTGAATCGGGTGTGAAACGGGCTTAATTGGCACATGGCATGCCCAGCTTTAGTCTGTCCAAATGTCAAACTTTACAAATAATCAATCAACAAATCTGTTTTATGGCGATTCTTAGTTTAAACCACGACTTGATTCATGTGTGCTTGTACGGTGCAACCAGCATCTATCCCCACAGTAAACCACTGCCCACTGCCGTTTTTGAATGGTTCATTTCACAGAAGTTAGTAGGGCAGAACTTTCCGACTCTGTCACCTGATAGTGCTGCTCACCTCTCTCTCATGACTCGCTTTATTTAATTAGGTATCTCCAAGTGAAATGTTGCCAGCTGTAGACCTCCGGGTAAAGTCATCAGAATATGAACCTATATTTATCTTGTAACTGTGGTTGGTTGTGTTCCTTTCCCCCCTGTGGTTATGCAGGTTTTTATGACAGAGCAGAAATTACCTGACTTGCATCTCTGCTAAAATACTGTCACAAAATCAAATATTAAGTCATTTTCATATACTGATTCAGAAATTGATGCTCATGATATTTTCATGCATTTGGTCTTGAGTGATCACAAAATGATGCAGTCAGAAATAAAAACTGGGACATGTTCAGCCCCAGTTTAAATGTGGTTGCTTTCGGCCCTGGAAAGATCTTTTGGGATTGAGGACGGCGGTTGGTAGCAGTCTGTCGTGGTCACAATACCCTAGTATATGATTGACTTTGTCACTGCTTTTGCTCTGGTCTTTTTTTACAGAAAGAAATCCCAGAAGTGGGATGAGATGAATATCCTGGCCACATACCATCCAGCAGACAAAGATTACGGCCTGATGAAGATAGATGAGCCCAGCACACCTTATAACAGGTCCTCCGTTATTAAATTTTATCACAGTGATATTTTACTTAGGGGAAAGAAAAAAAAGACAGAATATTTATGTAGCATGTTCACAGCCCTAATAAATCATAGGATAGGAAGGTTTAGGTATGGGGTTTGTATGCATTAGAATGATTCGGGGAAGGTTGCATGACATCCTTTTCACCTGTCGTGACTGTCAAGTTTTTGTCTTGAGGAATTTAAAATGTGTTTTTTTTTTTTTAGGATGGTTGGGGATGACGAGGATGAGGGGGCCTTGAGCGACTCGGAAGGTCGGACTGCACTCCAAGTGGATGACCTGACATCAAAGTAAGAATTCAATGAGCATGCAAGGGATGTGAAGGCGACGTGGTCAAAGTTTGTGAATTCAAAAAACAAAGGGCTAGTTAAGTTGGTTCAGTTTTGTACAACCCCAATTCTAATGAAGTTGGGACGTTGTGCTAAACATAAATAAAAACAGAATACAATGATTTACAAATCATGTTCAACCTATATTTAATTGAATACACTACAAAGACAAGATATTTCATGTTCAAACTGATCAAAGTTATTGTTTTTAGCAAATAATCATTAACTGAGAATTTTATGGCTCAAACACGTTCCAAGAAAGCTGGGACAGGTGGGAAAAAAGACTGATAAAGTTGAGGAATGCTCATCAAACACCTGTTCGGAACATCCCACAGGTGAACAGGCTGATTGGGAACAGGTGGGTGCCATGATTGGGTATAAAAGGAGCTTCCCTGAATTGTTCAGTCATTCACAAGCAAAGATGGGGCGAGGTTCACCTCTTTGTGAACAAGTGCGTGAGAAAATAGTCGAAAAGTTTAAGGACAATGTTCTTCAACGTACAATTGCAAGGAATTTAGGGCTTTCATCATCTACGGTCCATGATATCATCAAAAGGTTCAGAGAATCTGGAGAAATCACTGGATGTAAGCGGCAAGGCAGAAAACCAACATTGAATGCCCGTGACCTTCGATCCCTCAGGCGGCACGGCATAAAAAAACGACATTAATGTGTAAAGGACATCACCACATGGGCTAAGGAACACTTCAGAAAACCAATGTCAGTAAATACAGTTTGGCGCTACATCCGTAAGTGCAACTTGAAGCTCTACTATGCAAAGCAAAAGCCGTTTATCAACAACACCCAGAAACGCCGCCGGCTTCTCTGGGCCCGGGCTCATCTAAGATGGACTGATGCAAAGTGGAAAAGTGTTCTGTGGTCCGACGAGTCCACATTTCAAAAAGTTTTTGGAAATTGTGGACGTCGTGTCCTCCGGGCCAAAGAGGAAAAGAACCATCCGGACTGTTATGGATGCAAAGTTCAAAAGCAAGCATCTGTGATGGTATGGGGCTGTGTTAGTGCCAATGGCATGGGTAACTTACACATCTGTGAAGGCACCGTTAATGCTGAAAGGTACATACAGGTTTTGGAGAAACATATGCTGTCATCCAAACAACGTCTTTTTCATGGACGCCTGTGCTTATTTCAGCAAGACAATGCCAAACCACATTCTGCACGTGTTACAACAGCCTGGCTTCGTAGTAAAAGAGTGCGGGTACTAGACTGGTCTGCCTGCAGTCCAGACCTGCCTCCTATTGAAAATGTGTGGCGCATTATGAAGCGTAAAATACGACAACGGAGACCCCGGACTGTTGAACAGCTGAAGTAGATTAGAGCATCAGTGTGAGCAATTAGGTTATAGAAAATGAAAGCTTGTTGAACTTGCGTGGCTCCATAGCTTTAAATTTAATGTATTACAGGCTGACAGCATGCTGGCTTTATCTTCTTAGCCTGAAATTCACATTAAAGTTGGCATCATTTACGAAATCGCTATCAAACTCCTTTGAATGGTCCCTGATCTAAACAAATTTTTGGTAGGATGAGAAATACTTACTTTTTGAGCCCCTTATCTTGTGTGAGGCCTGTGTGTTGGGGGAGAAGTGGGTTTGTTTTCTGCTGTCTAATGGAAGTGCATTAATGCAGGAATGAGACGAGCTTCAGTGAGGACGGTGCTTAGCTCCAGGCTAGCAAGTCAATTAGCCTCCTTTGTCTATTTCCTCCTGAGGCCTCTAGATATCAGATGCTCTTTTCCTCCTGCATTCTCTCATCACCATGTCCACCCGCTCAGCCAACAAATGTTAAAGGTCCCATATTTTAGCTATTTAGACCTCCACAAATTGACTCTCCAACATGGACTTGGTATAATAGTGTCAATTTAATAAACAAAAAACACCTTGGATTTGTCATACGAGTGTCCAGAAAAGGCCCCTCTGACAGGTACTCCTGTTTGACCCAGTTTTGTATCCGCTTTGTCCATATTTGGCTAAGACCGCCCCATTTCCTCTGATTGGTTGCCTCCGTGTAGAAGACCCACTTGTGAGCGCACACGTGCTTGTTATGTTGACAGCGCTGGCTCAGGAGCGGAGATGTAGGTGGAGATCTTCGCTCGTGACGTAGATAATCAGAATCGTCTTTATTTGCCAAATATGTCAAAAACACACAACGAATTTGTCACTGGGAGTTGGAGCCAGTCTAGTACGACAATAGACAGTCAATTGACAGCGAATGCTTTTGAGACATAAAAACATAGTCACTGAGGAATAAAGGGTTACCAGTAATGTGGTAATGCCGGTACAAAAGTATTTTATTTATTTATTTATTTTTTTAAACACGAGAAATTCAAAATGACATTAGGACCAAGGCCCCTTGGCAGAAAGATGTCTGGAACTCAGGAATGCGTGGACAATTTAAATTTACATTTCACATGTTTACCGAGGCACCGTATTGCAAATATAACATCCCAAATAGTAGAAAAAGATGGTTTGGTAAAATACGGGACCTTTAACATATTTTTGATTGATTCACCTTGTCTTTGTCCACATCTTATGTGAAGATCAGATTTAAGATGACAGACTGAATCAGGCCAGTTTTGTTGGAGAGCAGTAGTACAGTATTATAAATGGGACCTTCCCCCACAGTCATTCACCACCATCCGCTCAGCCATAAGCCATTATTCATTTTGTCCTCTGCTATTGTGTGTGAGAGATGGCAATGGTAACGCTGTTATTTTTGCTTCATGCGCGAGTACTCACATGCTCGCTTCTTCTCTTCTCTCTCTGTGCCTGGTCTCTCCTCCCCCTAACCTCATCTTAATTTCTCTCCCTATCTGCTCCGACTCCAAATAGGGCCTGTTTTAAAGTTTCCCAGATATTCACAACTGAACTTCAGTTGAGGTGTGATTGAATGTCTCAAGGTAATAAACTGAAGAAACCTCTACTCTGTTTTTGTCAAGGTTGAAAGCAGCAGAAGGCTCAGAATCTCGATTTATGAAAGAGGAGGAAGAAGAGGAGGAAGTGGAAAGTAGTGAAGAAGAAGAGGAGCTGTCCCCCGAGGAACAAGGTGAGCAAAGACATCTGCTAAACCTTGACCTCACTATTGAATATAATTGTTGTCATTGAGATGGTCATATTTTTTCATCTGCAGCTCAGGAAAAACTTAACAATTGATTGACAATTTTGTGAATGCTGTCTGGCACATTGTATGGTAAGATTGACTCTCTCAGGATAAATGAGTGCTCCAAATAATCTATCCATCCATTTTTCTATACCGCTTAACATTGGGCAAGAGGCAGGTTTCAGCTTGGACTGGTCGCCAGCCAATCGCGGGCCCTACGAAACGCATTTTCATATACAGTCAGGTTCAGAAGAATTTAAGTTCTAACGATTTTGATGTTTTACACACCACAATGAATCTGACATAAAATCATAAGTATGTTTGAAGTGTAAACTTTCAGCTTTAACTTAAAATGTGTAGTATTGATTTCAGAGACTCTAAATGTAAGGCAGTCAGTAGTTGCAAAAGATGTTCATCAAAGTACTAAAAATCATTGTTATATTCAATGCGCACCTGAAAATGTGTCTGTAATTCCTATATTAATAACTAACATGTGCAATGTGCAATTCTGGTAAACCCTTCTACCCATGTGTAATGCATTTTTACAATGCATGATTTTGCTTCTACCCATATTATCAAAACGAAGTATTATCTGTATTTTGTTAGTTTTTTTCAAATAATTATTCTGAAGTTAAGAACTTTATTTGAACACGTAATACTTTTTTATTTACTTGCTCTTATTTTTTATTCACAGCCCTGCTTTATTTCATAATTGAGAAAACAGAGTTGTGCTTATATGTTTATTGCCCAGGCAGAATTTGTAAGATGGGTACAAACATGAAGGAACAGGTGAAACACATAAAATTTTATTTTAATAGGATTCAAATAAAACTGTTATCCATTAAGCAAAACATAAATCATAAAAAAATTAATGGTGGCTGTTGTTCAGTCATGAATTGTATTTTAAAAAAGTCGTATTAAAAAGATATATATAGATATATATATTTCACAAATCCTGCCTAAGTATGTAAACTTATGAGCACAACTGTGAAATGCTGTTTCCTAACCTCTAGGTGGCGGTGGCATATTAAAATTAAAGTGTACACCTTTTTCATAACCTCTAGGTGGCGGTGGCGCACAAGAATGAAAGTGTACAGATTTTTCATACCCTCTAGATGGTGGCATACATTTATAAAATGTGAAAGTTTTTTTCCATTTTCCCCTATACCTATGTATAATACGCACTACTAACTTTTGACAATTTGGGGGGGGGGGGGGGGATGCTGATTATACGCGAGAAATTACGGTAACTGTGTAGCCCTAGTTTAACGGTTCCTGTGCAGTATGTCTTCTGCTTGATCCTCTTTGACACTACAGAGGGATGAGCTCTTGGGGGAACCGTTTCTGGAAAAAAGTTAACCTTAATGTTCTATTTCATCAGGGCTAGTCGTTGCCAGATGAATGTGTCGATTGTTTTTATTTTTTAATAAAAAGGTTTTCATTTTACAGTGATATTTATCCCACTTCCTTTGCAGCAAAAAAGAAAAATTTTCAAATGATGCGAAAGAAGCACTACAATGAGGGCCTCAATATCAAGCTGGCTCGACAACTTATCGCCAGTGAGCTCGAAGAGGACGAAGACGAGGAGATGAGGGATGAAACCGAGGAGGCAGAGGAGATCAGTGTCGACCCGCCACAGGAAGGTAATAAAGTGTTAGTGTTGGGTTAAAGTAGCTATTAAGCTCCCTCAGTGAAGAAACTGTGTTCACTTATGTAGCGTAGCCACTGCATGGTACCTCTGCTCACTATTTGCTATTGACACTTTTCCATTAATAAAACCAGGCATGAAATGTACTCTTTCGGCATTTACTATATCCAGATGTTTTCCCCACAATGAGGATATGTGTCATGTAAGCATTAGAGAAACATAACAAAACGCATGCAATCGGATATCTTTAGATCAGAATCTTCCACCTGTTGTAAAAAATCTGATACGTATTGGATATGTGTGCATGTGCTAATGCGAGTGCAAACTAAATGTGCACATCAGATAAACCCATCAGTGTGAGCTTGATGTCATCAAAATACACAGATTGGTTATATACACTAGGGCTGCACAGTATTTTGTTGGAGCATCATCATTGCGATGTACATGTGCGGAAAAGTCACAGGGTCACAGGCTCTGCTCTCCAGTGAATCAACTGTAATATTAAAAGTGACCAGCAGAAGGACCTGTTTGGACATGCTCAAGAGATTAAAAGATTTTATACCTGCTGCATTTCCTATTTCGCTCTTCAGAATGAAACTAGGCAGGAATTCAGCAGCTGCGTGAGTGGGTGAGGTGGAGTCAAGGACACTGCGTAAATGGGAGTGAATGTGTTCTTATGTAAAACTGAACATAATTGTGCAAATGGATTACTAGGAAAATTATTATTTGAATCAGAATGCTATAGTTAAAACACTCTACGATCACACTGTGATAATATGTAATTTGTTTTGTAATATAAGCGTAGATACATTATTTTAATATAATCAGTCAGAGCTGTGAGGGATGCAAAGTTATCAATGTCCTTTCACCATCATTCCTGCCATACTGTGTTATGTGTTTCTGTTTGCACATTAAGGACAAAAGCTCTGTTCTTGTTTTAAATCCTCATTAAAAAAAAAAAAAAAAAAAAAAACACCATTCAAATTTTTCCTCATGCTTTTGACATTGTAGGGTGAAAGCTACAGCTGGCTACTAGTGTGGACTGAACCGGTGCCAACTAAGGTTTACACCATCAGGATTTTTGGGGCCGATCAGCGAGTTTAATAAAAAAAAAAAAAAAAAAAAAGATGCCTGATCACCAATCCAATCACAAGACTGAGCAATGTGTCTATTTAAATGACTTGTTCACTTACTTGTATAGTTGTGTACTGTATACTGAGTATCTTCAAAAATATTCTCTTGTCATGTCATATATTCTAATCAGTCAGGTCAAACCAACATTACATGACAGAAATAATGGCTGATAACTTACTGTAATTAAATTACTGTTGTAATTCACACACACCGAAACTTTAGAGCATAATTCAACAGAACGCTGGCATTTTACATACAACTGTTAGTGCTAGCACGAGCTTGCTCGGCGACATAACGTTTTGTTGGCTGCTTGTGAGCAGTATCGTATTAAAAGTACGTGAACATACCTCAAGCAATCTTTGAACGAATGTCTTCTCCCAAGCACCGGTGACCACCACCACACATTTTTCCCATTTTGTTCTTTTTTGACCAACACAATAGATGCGCCGATCCATTGTTGTTGTGGCCATGGTAACAACTGTATCCGGTCAATAATAATTATGAACTACTTTGTCTTTGGACCAGTGAACGTAGTTAAAAAATTTGAATTATGAACTAAGAACTGAACGAGTTCATTTTTGGAATTATGACCTGAACTTTGAACTAGTTCGCGTAGAAAATGAACTTTCCCACTGATTCTGTATTTTTTCACATCGCAATATATATCGCAGATTAAAAAAATTATAATTCCAATGTGATTCCCCCCCCCCAATATCATGCAGCCCTAATATACACCCACGTCTGCTCAAGCAACACAAATAGAGACATTGAAGAGCATCTGCTGTAAATCTCAACAACAGCAAAAACAGAAAAGTATGGTCAAAATATGTCACATTAGAGTTGTGGAGGTTACCCTCATTGAGATCAATGGTGGGATGAGTCACCTCTGGCTAACTAAATGTTGAAATTTTTTATTATTGACGTATCATTGTTTATAATTTGGGCATTTGTGAATTTGGGTTGTTTCAGTTGTTTGTACTCAGTCAATGTAGTCGAATGTGTCACTTGAAATTTACACGTTAATTTACTTGGGTACGGACATTCAATCGGAATTAGCCACTTGGACCAGCAGAGTAAATCCAGCTTTACTCCACAGTCTCTTTCCTAAAGCTCCTCATATACAATTAGTCTTCTTACCGTCGCCAACAGCCACATATTGTTGAGGAGTAAAGACAAACCCCAATTCCAATGAAGTTGGGACATTGTTTAAATTGTAAATAAAAAAGAGAATACAATGATTTGCAAATAATGCAGCCCTATGGGGGGCACAAGCCAGTGCAAACTGTAGGCCGGTCCCAAGCCCAGATAAATGCAGAGGGTTGCGTCAGGAAGGGCATCCGGCTTAGAACGTTGATGAGCCACACACTGATGTTATGGGAAATAATAGTGGAGGCTAGACTCAGGACAGAAGTGAGTATTTGCAAGCGACAGTATGGTTTCATGCCTCGAAAGAGTACCACAGAAGCATTATTTGCCTTGAGGATGTTAATGGAAAAGTACAGAGAAGGTCAGAAGGAGCTGCATTGTGTCTTTGTGGATCTAGAGAAAGTGTATGACAGAGTACCCAGAGAGGAACTGTGGTACTGCATGCGGACGTCTGCAGTGACAGAGAAGTATGTTAGAATAATACAGGACATGTTTGAGGGCAGCAGAACAGTGGTGAGGTGTGACAGAGGAGTTTAAGGTGGAGGTGGGACTGCATCAGGGATCAGCCCTGAGCCCTTTGCTGTTTGCAGTGGTGATGCATAGGCTGACAGATGAGGTTAGACTGGAATCCCCGTGGACCATGATGTTTGCAGATGACATTGTGATCTGCAGTGAAAGTAGGGAGCAGGTGGAGGAACAGTTGGAAAGATGGAGGCATCCACTGGAAAGGAGAGGAATGAAGATTAGCTGAAGTAAAACAGAATATAAGTGGATGAATGAGAGGGGTGGAGGGGGAAGAGTGAGGCTACAAGGAGAAGAGATAGCAAGGGCGGAGGACTTTAAATACTTGGGGTCAACATTCCAGAGCAATGGTGAGTGTGGTAAGGAAGTGAAGAAACCTGTCCAAGCGAGTTGCAATGGGTGGAGGAAAGTGTCAGGTGTGTTATGTCACAGAAGTCTCTGCTAGAATGAAGGGCAAAGTTTATAAGACAGTGGTGAGGCCAGCCATGATGTATGGATTCGAGACAGTGGCACTGAAGAGACAACAGGAAGCAGAGCTGGAGGTGGCGGAAATCAAGATGTTGAGGTTCGCTCTAGGAGTGACCAGGTTGGATAAAATTAGAAATTTGCTCATCAGAGGGACGGCCAAGGTTAGATGTTTTGGAGACAAAGTTAGAGAGAGCAGACTTTGATGGTTTGGACACATCCAGAGGAGAGAGAGAGTGAGTATATTGGTAGAAGGGTGATGAGGATGGAGCTGCCAGGGAAGAGAGCTCGAGGAAGACCAAAGAGAAGGTTGATGGGTGTCGTGAGGGAAGAGATGAGGGCAGTTGGTGTAAAAGAGGAGGATGCAGGAGATAGGCTTACATGGAAAAGGATGACACGCTGTGGCGACCCCTAATGGCACAAGCTGGAAGGAAAAGAAGCAGACAATGATTTGCAAATCCTTTTCAACCTGTGTTCAATTGAATACTTTACAAAGATAAGATATTTAATGTTCAAACTGATAAACTTGTTTGTTTGCAAATATCCACTCATTTTTTATTTGATGCTTGCAACGCTTTCCCAAAAAGCTGGGACAGTGGCATGTTTACCACTGTTTTTACATAATACTGTGATAAAACCGAACCGTGAGATATAGCAAACATTTTAGTGCACTTGACCGAACAGTGCAAGCTCAGTTTGCCACAGGCAAGCAAAAATGTTAGGGCACTTGCCTGAAGGGAAAAAAGTTAACTTCGAGCCCTGTATTTGCTCTCGCAGTTGTTCACAAAGTGGTGAACCTCACCCCGTCTTTGCTTATGAACAACTGAGCCTTTCTGGAACGCTCCTTTTATACCCTATCATGACACTCACCTGTTTCTAATTAACCTGTTCACCTGTGGAATGTTCCAAATAGGTGTTTTTTTTTTTTTTGGACCATTCGTCAACTTTGCCAGTGTTTTGTTTTCCCTGTCCCAGCTTTTTGGGAACATGTTGCAGGAATCAAATTCAAAATGAATAATAATAATGAATAATATGAATATTTGTCAAAAAAAACAAAACAAAACTATAATGTTCATCAATTTGTGTTAAATACAGTATATTGTCTTTGTAGTGTATTCAATTGATAATAGGTTGAAAGTGATTTGCAAATTGTTGTATTTTGTTTTTTATTTGTTTTGCACAATGTTCCAACTTCATTGGAATTGGGTTGTGTACATTGTTGTTTGTTAATTTATTGTTGGATGCATTTAATGCAATGTAAGCACAGATAAACAACATCACCCGGTCTGCGTCCTTTCACTTACAAAATATCAATCGCCTCCATCTATCCCTCACCCTCCATGCTGCTGCTGTCCTTCCTCATAGCCTCGCCACGTCCCACCTGTATTACTGCAACTCTCTCCTTTATGGTCTCCCTCACAAGTCACTACAAAAAACTGCAGCTTCTCCAGAACTCTGCTGCCAGTATTATCACAAGGACACCCTCCACTCATCACATCACTGCAGCCCTGCAACAACTCTATTGGCTCCCTGTCCAATATCGCATTCCAATATGAAATACTGATCTCCTTTCGAAACACGGACTCATTAACCCTCCTCAAATCCAAACACTCAAGACACACCTATTCCGGACTGCCTATTCACATTTGCCATATAATTTGCCATTATTATCATCATCGTCATCTTCATAGTCATCTCATTATCATCTTATTATCAATCAAATATTATTATTTCCACCTTCAAGGCCATTAACAACCTCGGCCCGCCATATCTTTTGGACCTCCTTCATATTGCCATACCACCTCGCTCTCTTAGGTCTTCGTCCTCCATCCGCCTAACCGTCCCTTCTGCCCGCCTATCCACCATCAGGGACCGAGCCTTCAGCCGCTCTGCCCCGAGTCTTTGGAACTTACTACCACCGGACCTCCGAAACACAGACTCATTAACCCTCTTCATATCTAAAATCAAGACACACCTATTCCGAACCACCTATTCACTTTAACATTCCCCATATTATTTTTCATTTAATTTTCATTTCATTGATGCTTTATGTTATGTTATTTTTATTGCATTGCTTGATTTCTTTTAACTATGTTTGTATTTTGACCTTGAGTGCCCTGAAAGGCGCCTATTGATAAATTGTATTATTATTATGAATGTGCTTTTTGCAGTTTCGCACGGTACTAAAACCAATCTGCTCAAACTAAATAGAGCTGTGCTGAGTTGGTACTGTGCAGCAGCATTAGTAATGTAAATATTTGTGTCTTGTTCCCTCTAGTTCATTCTCTGGACTCGTAGATGAGGTGTCTCTCCCCGCTTCAGTGTGTGTCGGCTTGCCACGCTGACAATCGACATCACTGCGTCACCTTTTCAATAAGCAGACACCGCTTCACCCGTTTAACTCCCCTAAACAGCCAGTAACCGTCAATTCACCTCTTTCCACTATTACAAAAAGTGAAATAGAACCCTCAAACCTCATAAAAAATGTCCTAACCTGAAGCCATTTAGGTCCCAACTCCCTGCTTCCCTCCTCACTGAACTGGCACGCACTAAATATAATACGAATGTGAAAGGAATTGAAGGGCTTCGAGGACAAAAAGCTGGGACTTCCCTCGCTACAGGCCTAAGCGCTAGAAGGTCAAGCAAGGGGAAACCCCATCAGATGACTGTGCATTGTACCAGCTGCAGTGCAGATGGACTTTCAGTCTGTGACTCACTGCTCTGGTTTGTTTTGATATTGTTGGCAGTTTTAATTTGACGCCCATATTTGCTAGACGTGGATGCTGGAGTGTCAAACAGTAAGTCGAAAACGGTTTTTCTTAAAGCAAATCAACCAACAGAGATTTTTTGATTTTATTTTTTGCTCTTTACAAAGCACCAGCCAGACCTCACTTATAATTTTGAGAACAATATATCTCTATCCTCTTGAGTGAATACATTTTCTACACACTGAAAGATATAACATAGTGGTTTTCTTTAAAAGAGCAATTTTCCATGATTTTTTTTTTTTTTTTTTTTTTTTCTCCCCCCCTCCCTCTCTCTTTTCTTTCTCCCCCCTGCCCTCTCCACCTCAAGCTGATGTGTGTAAAAGCCAGGACTGACTCAAGCTCCAGCTCCCTGTTGTCCGTGGGTGGAGTAATAATGTTATCTAACATCCAAGGACAGAGCAGTATAATAATATGAAGTACAAAATGGTGGACCAGCATATGTCCATAGGATGGTGAAATGTTTCTTTCACAAGGCTCTACTGTCAGCTTGAATACAACCAATGTTTACTGCACATTCGTAATTTTGACTTTCCATCATCATTTCATCATAAAGAATTTAACAGTTGATTCTCATGAAGAACATACAATTAAAAGGCCTACTTGATTTTGTGCTTTCCTAATAATGGCCAACCAAGAGAAAATAATGCTACGGATGAATAAATTAATATGTTGGCTTTATTATGTGTTCCTAATATGTAAAATTATCATTTTGAATATTAAGGGAAAGGTGGAAAGTTAAGTGTTTAGGAGCTCTGACATTGTCTTGTGCTGTATCCTTAATTTCTTTTTGTTTGAACCATTAAATTCTCGTTGTGACTGGTGATGTGCTGAGCATTGTGTTATGGAAATACAGTACAGAACATCCGGACCTGTGCAAACTGACCTTTGCAATTTGTTCATGTCATTCTGAATATAGCGTTTTCAGTTTTTGATGGATTAACCTTTCCACCATTTGCACAAGTTGGGCTCATTGTGCCACAAAAAAACAAAAAAAACAAACGAAAAACAAAAACAGGCACAACCTGAAGAAAAATGTTACTGTCATGACCACCTCTTAGTTGAATCAAATGTTTATTCACCATTGAGTGCGAACAGACAAGTGTATCGTGTAAATTTCTTCGTCTTGCCTCATTTTCTCCACCGTATTGCGTTTCCCCTTACGTTGTAATGATCAGTACTACTGTCGTATGTCTGAAAACTCTGGATGTGTCAGCTATTTTGGGTTTCCTCTAGGAACCCCACCCCCAAGGTTGTACAATTAGATCCTAATCATCATCATCATCTGTGATGCACACAGGATGACAGGAAATACTAAAGCTCAATAAGCATCTTGGTTTTATGATGACCCAAAAGAATAGTACAAAGGAGACAAAAAGTGACGATAAGCACGGAACTAAAAATGGAAACCGCTGCGACATTTGGAAAGGATCTCTGGCTCCTCTGTGCTCGGTGTCGGTACATGAGCAATACAATAAAGTATCACGTATACTATTATTATTATTATTTAAAAAAAATATTGACAAGCAAATGCTAATGTAAATGACGTAGCTGAAAGCACAGTATCTCCCCCAAATTCAAAAATAAAAAGAATTCAGAACACATTCCTTTTACGTGAGCGTGCAGTGACGATTGGGTACTTGCAATATTTCTACCCACCAGTTGATGGCGCTGTTCAACAGCATATTGAATTTATCCCCTTTGGATTTGTAGCAACTAAAAGCGGATAAAAGCCACGATGAGTTCATGCGAGGATACTTCTTCCACGTTCGCTCTGGTAGTGTGAGATTTACAACGAAACTGCAATTCACAAACGCACGTCCATGCAATGCAATGCAATGATTTAACAAGTCTCTCAAATCATCGGAATGCTCCAGTGCTTGAGTACAAGCTACCGATATACATATTTATTTAATGCAGACAATGCCCCAAATGGATTCAATCGAGTAATACGGCAAGGAAAGAGCTATCAACAGTAATTCCAACGGATCAGGAAGCCTGTCACTCGGTGCAAAGATATTAAATCACAATAGTAACAACTCACTCGGAACGCATATGTTGCGCCTCATTTTCCATTGCTGGATTGTACGTGTGGCTTTTTTGGTGGAAAATATATAACTACATTTAATCAATGTTTGATTTCTATTACAGGACTGTTGACACAATTTCGTTTATTATTATACTTTTTTTTTTTGTTATAACCAACCAGTCATCAATTAAAAACAAATAAAATCCTGATTTTTGACATCTGCACGCAGTTCCTCATTAATTACAGTTTTATGAAAGACATTTTTTATGAATCGGGAGTGTGATGACCCGATAATTTAGATGTAAGATTTGGTCATGCTCACTGTGTGGCCAAGGCTGGAAATGCGTGCCATCTGCTTGGAGTCGATCGCGGCGCATCATGCCTTTACGTGTATAGACGATCTCCGTACGAGTCCATAGTATGTGCGTGGAAGAAAATCCTCCCTCCCACTGGCTGCCGTGACCGAGCTCCAGGGCGACACTTTCTGTTTCCGTGACTGACTGCCGTGTCCGAAATAGTCGCGTTAGCTTTCAGCGTTATCGCGGTCCACTTGCACTCGTTTATGGTTACATTTGTGCGATTTGTGAACCGAAGCTGCTGGCCTTTTGTGGCTGGTCGGCAAGCAGAGCCGCGACGGAGCCAGCTGCTCGGTACAGTAACGTTAGCAAACAAGCTAATTAGCCACAAAGACTCATCCTGGATTACTGTCTTGGCAACAGAACAGCGCTCAGGTTTTTGAGGTTAACGTGCACACGGCAAAATGAAGATAACTGTGGATTTCGAGGAATGTTTGAAGGACTCCCCACGGTTCAGGTGAGCGATGACAACTGTGTGTGTGTGTGTGTGTGTGTGTGTGTGTTTACAGTATATGTCAAATTTCCCCCAATGTATATTTGTCATAAAATATTGCTCTCTCATTTGTTGACGACTGCCACATTGCTATTTTAGTCTCAAGAAAGCTGAATCCAGCCGAGCAGACAGAGAAACAAACTCATTGAGCAATATAGTGTTGTCGCCATAGTAAGAAGTGGGTCTCTTTTAATGACGATCAATTATGTAAAGAGGACCAAACAGCGTCAATAATAATAATAACCGACCCAATACCCCTCTGTTAATAATGTTTGCAAATCTCTTAATTATGCAGTGTGACTTTATAATGTTCTAATATTACAGCAGAATATACACTAGCACTTTTTAATGTGGATGCTTTTATAGCTCATTAAGATTTGATTGAGTTCTATTTATATGCTCCATGTATATTATTGTTGAGCGAATCCCTATCAGAAAATAAGTCAATTAAGTAGACTACTGAATACAAATCACTTTGTGCTAATTTTTGCCACTTTTTCTGTGGAACTCCCAAGTGCCTCTTAATTTCCCACAATCCACCATTCATGTCTGTCATGTCTCATAGTCTATGATGTCACACGATTTGATGAGGTTGTGACCTTTTGATGACTGGACAGTGGACACACTTTGCAGTCCAATGGGTTCTTTGGTATGTGACAAAAGGTTATGGTCACTGGCTGTAGCCAGTTTCTTTCATTGCGTCAAGCAAATAGCGTTTTTTCAAATTGTGATTTTTAGCCCTAAACGTTTTTATTTGCCCTCATTTTGCATTTTCCAGACATTTGAGAAACCACCTCTTGCGTGCCTTTTTTCGGCCTCCTCATTTTGTGATTCTGCAACATTCCTCATAAAAATGAGGAACAGATGTTAGACTCATTTGTTGAGCATTTTAGTATTGAGCTCTTGTGATTGTTAGAGTTGGCTGGTCAAAACAATAAGTGCAATCATGTCTTAAAGCAATCTTTTAATTTCATGTTCTTTACCGCATGGTTACATTTATTTTTCGACCCCAAGAACAGAAAATGCTGAATCATTGCAGTTTAATCTTGTCATCATTGATGTTTGATTAATGACTCAAAGATACTAGACAAGCAGACAGGTTAGCTGGGTCATTGTTTAGCAGAGAGTGATATGGACAATCAGTGATGAACTCATACCTGTAAATAGGTAAGCTTGCCATCTTTCCCCGCTGAAACCATGTCATCCATCTCCTTTATTGTACGCGGGGTCAAAGTGCAGTTGTAACTACAGTACAATCAACAGTCATGTACAATCCATTCCAAGATGCTGGTCGATCGACCTCAGATTTGTGCGGATTTTGAATTAGGAATCGAAAATACATGTTTACAAAGAATTCTGTTTCTACTGCAGGAATGTAACCTGAATTTGTATGCAAGTTGGAACGTCATAAACCTATGCTAAGCCAGCAGTAAAGTCACAACTACAGTAAATATTTTTATGAAAGTCACAGAAATACAGCAGTAACTGAATGTGGCTGCTTCTGCCACTTAACCACATATTCCTACAGTCCAGAAAAACTAGTTAATTGCACGCCGTTTGAAACTGAAATATCCTATGTCGAGTAATTTGATTAAATAAAGTCAAAGCAAATCACTACCTCGAAGCTTTGCAGTGATAATTCTTCCACA
Organism: Phycodurus eques; assembly: GCF_024500275.1. NCBI lineage: Eukaryota > Metazoa > Chordata > Actinopteri > Syngnathiformes > Syngnathidae > Phycodurus > Phycodurus eques. Next base: position 12,796,560 of record NC_084532.1, on the reverse strand, counting down.
CGGACTAATATTATTGCAGACTCATGCACAACTCTAATATTAGGGATCATTTCCCACTTTAAAATAGAGAATAAAAAAAGTGCAATGTCTTTACTGCAAAGCAGAACTGGCTTACGCAACAGCACATATACGATCGCCAACACAAGGTAATATAAACATCGTAAGTTCATTTAATATAGCCTACCACCACTAGTTAAAATGTATTGCAATGCCCCCACAAGTGGTCAAGGATAGACACAGTGGCAGGGGCACTTTCAGTTGCTTCAATGAACAAAACAAACATGTAATAAGAACATTAATGCACGAGCTGCAATGGCCACAAGTTACAACTAATGCCCAAGGACTCTACGCTTGGGCTAGGCGACAATGGAAAAAATAATAATCACGATTATTTTGATTGCTATTGAAATCACAATTAATAAACACAATTATTTATTTAACTACCAAAACTCAACTTTAAATATAAATTAAAAGAACAACTTGAAAACAAATTAGGAAGAAGCAAAATAATGTATTAAAAAATAAATGCAGCCATGGGTAAAAACATTGGCATGCCTGGGGTGATTATATATATTTGTCTGAAAAAAAATCCTTCTCTCAATATTCTGGCATTCAGCAAATAGACATAATGTTGGTAATCCTAACTGACCTAAAATGGGAAAATTTAGTCTGATTTCGTGTCAGACATTCAGGGGGAAAAAGTGTTTGTCTTTTTATACAAAGCCATGACTGTATCTGGTGTTCCTCCTGTGCGCGCCGTGGTGTTTTAGGGGTACTGTGGTGCGATGCATGCATGGACCTATAGTGGGGCAAAAAAGTATTTAGTCAGCCACTAATTATGCAAGTTCTCCCACTTAAAAAGGTGAGAGAGGCCTGTAATTTTCATCACAGCTATACCTCTCCTATGACACAAAATGAGAAAAAAGAACCCCGACAATCACATTATCTGATTTTTAAAGAATTTATTAGCAAATTCTGATGGAAAATAAGTATTTGGTCACCTACAAACAAGCAAGATTTCTGGCTCTCACAGACCTTTAACTTCTTCTTTAAGAGGCTCCTCTGTCCTCCACTTGTTACCTGTATTATGGCACCTGTTTGAACTCGTTATCAGGATAAACCTCAAACAGTCACACTCCTAACTCCACTATGGCCAAGACCAAAGAGCTGACAAAGGGCGCCAGAAACAAAACTGTAGACCTGCACCAGGCTGGGTAGCCTGAATTGCAATAGGTAAGCAGCTTGGTGTAAAGAAATCAAAGGTGGGAGCAATTATGAGAAAATGGAAGACATACAAGACCAGAAATAATCTTCCTCGAGCTTGGGCTCCACGCAAGAGCTCACCCGTGGGGTCAAAATGTTCTCAAGAATGGTGAGCAAAAATCGTAGAACCACACGGGGGGACCTAGTGAATGACCTGCAGAGAGCTGGGACCAAAGTAACAAAGGCTACCATCAGTAACACACTACGCCGGCAGTGCTAGACGTCTCGCCCGGCTTAAGCCAGTACATGTCCAGGGCCATCTGAAGTGTGAAGCATGAGGGTGGAAGCAGCATGCATTGGGGCTGTTTTTCTGCAAAGGGACCAGGATGACTGATCCGTGTAAAGGAATGAATGAATGGGATTTCATGAGATTTTGAGTGAAAACATCCTTCCATCAGCAAGGACATTGAAGATGAAACATGGCTGGGTCTTTCAGCATGACAATGATCCCAAACACACTGCCTGGGCAACGAAGGAGTGACTTCGTAAGAAGCATTTCAAGGTCCTGGAGTGCCAGTGTCCAGATCTCAACCCCATAGAAAATCTTTGGAGAGATGTTGAAAGTCTGTGTTGCCTACCGACAGCACCAAAACGTATGGAGGAATGGGTCAAAATACCAGCAAGAGTGTGTGAAAACCTTTGACCTCTGTCATTGCCAACAAAGGGTATATAACAAAGTATTGAGATGAACTTTTGTTAGTTACCAAATACTTATTTTCCAGCATAATTTCATAATAAATTATAAAAAGAAATTTCTCATTTTGTCTCTCATAGGTGAGGTACACCTATGATGAAAATTGCAGGGCTCTCTCATCTTTTTAAGTGGGAGAACTTGCACAATTGGTGGCTGACTAAATACTTTCCCCCCACTGTACCTTCTGACATTTGGCTAAAAAAATAATAATTAAAAAAAAGTATTAATAGAACTTGAATATAATTTTTTTTCACAAATTAGGAATAATATATGCCTGTGAGTATTGTTATATTACCTGTCTGCATGTGTTATTACGGCGTTTGTGTGTGAATATTTATTTGAAAGTAAATCCCTCCCATGATCTATTGCTAATGTTAGCTAGCCCGTCAATAGGGTTATCCATTGACAGTTAGCATAGGCTGACAATCTCTAAAACGATGTGTGTTGTATTTAAATATACAATTTGTGTAATTCTCTTTGTTGTGTGCTAAGTTTTAGAGTAAACTCCAACTGGAGTGTCAATGAACACCTTAAAGCATGCTCAGGGAAGGCAGAAGAACATGCGTCACAGGCTTGCTATAAGCCACACAGGGTGTGTTCAAGTTGCGTTTACAGTGACAGGAACTTGCATCCACAACCTGCGCCGTGATACATTAATCTTTTTTCTTTGATGATAACGTTTTTATGATCGTTAGAAGCCAAAATATAAAACACAATTACATTTTGATTAATTGCTCAGCCGTACTCTACACACAGACTGCCTATCCTGAGCTAACAGCGAGCTAAGGAGGAATGGCAAAAGACCCCCAAATCCAGGTGTGAAATACATCATTCCCAAAAAGACTCATGGCTGTATAAGCTCAAAAGGGTGCTTCTACTAAATACTTAGCAAAGTATCTGAATATTTATGGCTGTGTGATATTTCAGTTTTTCTTTTTTAATAAAGCTGGACAAATTTCAACAATTCAGTTTTTTTTCTGTCGACATGGGGTGTACATTAATTAAAAAAAAAAGAACTTAAATGATTTTAGCATCCATCCATCCATCCATTTTCTGAGCCACTTCTCCTCACTAGGGTCGCAGGCGTGCTGGAGCCTATCCCAGCTGTCATCGGGCAGGAGGCGGGGTACACCCTGAACTGGTTGCCAGCCAATCGCAGGGCACATAGAAACAAACAACCATTCGCACTCACAGTCATGCCTACGGGCAATTTAGAGTCTCCAATTAATGCATGGTTTTGGGATGTGGGAGGAAACCAGAGTGCCCGGAGAAAACCCACTCAGGCACCGGGAGAACATGCAAACTCCACACAGGCGGGGACGGGGATTGAACCCCGCACCTCAGAACTGTGAGGCTGACGCTCTAACCAGTCGTCCACCGTGCCGCCATGATTTTAGCAAATGGCTGCAATATAACAGAGTAAAAAATTTAAGTGGGGTCTGAATACTTTCTGTACCCACTGTATTACAGTGTAAAACATGATTATGATGACCCCAAGTGGACAAAAATAATACATGCACCTCACATGCATATTTTGTATTGATGTTTAATAATGCAAAATAATTTTTCTTCCTATTACTTGATTGATCGATGGGATAAAATGTATAATATTCCACACTAAAAATATTCTATAGCTGCAGCCCTCGTTAATATTAAGGCAGAAAAAAAATAGACTTTACAACGATTGTATAGGGCTGATTGGTATCGGCCGATATTTAGCATTTTATGCTGATTGGATTTAATGTCATAATTCGCCGATCTGATCAATGAGGTAATTGAAAAAAAAGACAGAAAAAGACATGAACTCCACGTCGCCGCGTGCACAGTATATTTGAATCCCAAAGCTAGTTTATTTTTAGCCTTGTGTCTTTTTTGCCGCGTGTCTTTTGACGTAGTACTATAAATATCTGACAGCCAAAGAAGTTATTTAAAAAAAAAAAAAAAAAAAAAAAAAAACACGTTGGCGGTGTGGGACAGACAACACGTCGGAGAGAGGCAACACGTAATGCCCGGATCAGACTAAAAGACAAATTTGCTCTTTCACGATTGCACGATCAGACTACTGCAATAAAATCTTGTATTCCGATACCACCGCATCACGTTTTTAACAATCATTGGGCTTTATCTTGTCAACTCAAATGGGACCGGATACACTCGTTACCGTGGCGAGGACAACAAGATTGGAGCGCGCCGACGGTATTGTGAGGACAAAATGGGGGAAAATGTGTGGTGGTGGTCACCGGTGCTCAGGACAGGAGAGGATGTTCGTTTAAGGCTTGTTTGAAGTATGTTCACGTAAAGCAAACAATTTTGAACCTGAGAGAAGAGGGGAAAATTGATCAGAGCTATTGCACAAACATTGGGCATAGCCAATACAACAATTTGAAATGTCCTGAAAAAGAAACTACTTGTACTGAGCAACAGACATTGAAAATGTAGGCCATGGGTATCAACAACAGTTGATGAGAGAAACATTGTGAGAGCTGTGGAGAAACACCCAAAGACAACAGTTAGTTACATCACTGCCAACCTCCACAGGGCAGAGGTGAAGGTATCACAATCAACTGTTCGAAGAAGACTTCGAGAGAAGAAATATACAGGCCATACCACAAGATGGAAACAACTGATCAGCAAAAAGAATCGGAAGGCTAGATTGGATTTTGCGAAGAAGTACAGAGATGAGCCACAAAAGTTTTGGAACAAGGTTTTATGGACTGATGAGACCAAGATTAACCTCTACCGAAGTGATGGAAAGGCCAAGGTATGGAAAAAGAAAGGATCTGCTTATGATCCAAAACACACAAGCTCATCTGTGAAGCATGGTGGAGGTAATGTCATAGCTTGGGCTTGCATGGCTGCTTCTGGAACGGGCTCACTGGTCTTTATTGAAAATGTAACTCAGGATGGGAGTAGCAGAATGAATTCTGAAGTCTACAAAACCATTTTGTCTGGCAATTTATGGAAAAATGCATCCAAACTAATCGGGATAAGCTTTATCATGCAACAAGACAATGACCCAAAACACACTGCCAACACAACAAAGGATTTCATGAGGGAAAAAATCTGGAAGGTCTTAGACTGTTGAAGAATGTGAAGTCTGGTGAAGTCAATGGGTTGCTACTATACTATACTTCAATGCAGTTATTGCAAGTAAGGGTTATGCCACCTAATATTAAATGTTATTCACTTTAAATTAAATTAATCTAATAATGTCTGTTCCAATACTCTGTCCTGAGTTGTTTAACACATCTAGATCTAACTACCATGAAATAAAAGATGGAATTCTGAAGTTTTGTCTCATATTCATCTGTTGGTCTGAAACCCAAATGTCTTCAGTATACAACCCAAAAACAAAGGAATTGACCTTGCCGTTCCAATACATTTGGAGGGGACTGTATTTCCCAGAATGCTGTGCAGTCATAACTACAAACATCTATTTCTTAGGTGACCTTAAGCCGTGTAGTAAAGTCATCACTTGGCTATCCTCGCGCCACTGCAGACTTATCACGTTTGGATGAATCACAGATTATTTCCAGTTTTCCATTCATACCACGTTTAGCTCCAATTCCGCACACACACACACACACACACACACACACGCACACGCACACACACATGCACACAAAACAGCTTGTGTTTGGTCAGAGAGGAGGATAAAGCGGGAGAGAATGGATGAAAACATGATCCATACAACAGCAGAGTGGAGTACGTTCCATTCACCCAACATCTGTTTCCATTTTAGTGTTTGCTTTCAAATTTGGGCCAGAGAATATGGAGCCCCCAAAGAAAGAGGCTTGTTTTCAAGTGGTAATTTGGCACGGTCGTTTCTTTTTTTTTTTTTGCACTCATCATCATTTTATCCCTGGAGCTGTCCATGTTCATAAACCATGCTTTCAGCCTGGTGAAAAGACAAGACTTCGAATTTTTTTTTTTTTTGTCAAACTTGATAAATCTACGAGATGCATAAAGTATATATGGTACATGCTTCGCTGTCCTGCTACGATGATCATTAAAACGCCTTTCACAGAATTATTTCTGCTACTATATGGCTAGATGCAATCAGTAATACTAATCCTATACAAGAGCTGTGTGAAAGAATTCCAACTTTACAAAGATGTTTTTTTTTACTGTCTGTCTATCACTGTCAGGGAGGTATAAATTTAGCAATGTGTTTCTAGTAACGTAATACTGCTCTGAGCTGCTAATCGTAGCCCACGATTGGCTAGCTGCAGTACCCACTTTCACTTGAATGCATGTAATTTTTAAATTTTACAAATAGGGCTTGGCATTTTATCAATTTATTTGATACATTATATTTTTGGGAGGGGTGGGGTTACATTGATTTCTGTTCTTTAAAGGTCCCCTACCATCACAATTCTATTTCCCACTCTTTCAAGCATTAAATAGGTCAAAATGAATCTGTGACCTGATTTTAATTTGACATCTACGCGTTTTGTGGATTCAGTGCAAAAGGCGATAAACGGCATAGGGCTTGCAAAATGACCCAATCATATTTCTGTGTGTTTGTGATGTAGAAAGTTACTAATTATTAAAATAACTCCCTACTTCGTGGGTGTTACACACCCATAGAAAAACTGGCTGAGTGACATATACTGCGTCATCTGTAGAGCTTTGCATCACCTGCCAAATTCAGATGAGTTGAGGTATTAATAGCTTCAATTGTATTTTTTTTTAAATAACTAAGCATTTCGGAACCAGACTTGTTCTGTGTTCAGGTCCATTTCGTCGAGGATGACTTCGTAAATAAACTTTCACACATTGCTGGTTTGTAGTGATCGACCAGCCAGGCGGCTGCCGCAATTTAATGTAGTACAGTATAAAATAACACGTTTTGTGGTTTACAACAATACTTAACTATATAATTCATAATGTAGCCATAGATAAAATAGTCTTGTCAAGTTTATTTGTATTGCCCTTAATCACAGAGTCTCTTCACAGGCCCACAGTTGGCAAAGATTGACGACAACTAAACTTCCCAAGCGGGCAAGGAAAAACTCAAAACCCCATTTGGGGGGAAAAAGGAAGAAACTTTGAAAAGGTACCGTGGATGGAGGGATCCCCTTTCGGGATGACCAGGCTGCAGTGGATGTCGAGTGAGCAACATTTATCACAAAGTACAGTGGAACCTCAATAAAACGGACCCCGATATGTGTATCGGATAAAATGGACCGTCAGGACCAAACAGTATGTCCAAAACTTGTTTTAGTATTATACAAATAGTAAAATTTGTCACTTACACTGCTGTTGACAAAGTCTGTTAGTTCCAGAATTTTTCGCTGTTAATTTGCTGACGCTGTGGCGCAATGGAGGCAGAGAGTGGGACTGACTTATTTCCGGGTCACAGATATACAATATGACTAGATCCAATTCCAAAAGACGTGCCTCCTGTGCCTACGCTGCAGTCATGTTGAATGTGGGGCATTGATGTGGCGGCCATGTGATGATGGTTCTATCTATTGTCTATAGTACCTGGAGCGCTGGCAGAGAGAGAGCGGCATGGCTCTAAGAAATATAAAGCACAAGTCTTTGGAGTCTGGAAATTGCTATTTTTGGTACAGTAACAGTTTTTTTGTCAAGCCCTTCGCCTTTGGCAACAGATTTGGAACTAGGACGCACACTAAGTCCTCGTATATCATGAAAGTGTCTCTCCTATGATGAGTACTGTACGTCAACAATGTCACCGTGACCAAGCACACCGGTGTCATAAGTTTGGATAAAATGTGAAACTTTAAAGGTTCAAGGTTTTTTTTTCTATTTATTTTCAATAACCTTGTACTGTACTGCGTGTTTTAGGTCATGAAAAAAAATACAAAACAATATTTTTGTATGCATATGGCCTAAAAAAAAAAAAAAAGAGCTTCAATGTAACAGACATTCGGGTATATCGGAAAACTCCCCCCCCCCCCGCAAGTCGCCAGTTACATTGAGGTTCCACTGTATAGTGCTGTACAATGCTAATTAAAATGGCATAAGATTCCATTTAAAGAGATGAAACGCAGCAGGTGGATGCCTCAGGAAAGTGGTTCTGCCTCAGGTTTGGCCCGGTCGTTCGGTTGTGAACACATGCATATCTGTGATGCCTATTTCGAGCTGAGCTGACTTCTGTGATATGAAAGAATTGTTCCAACGTTCCCGCTTTCCCCTGAGTCACCGACAGCTGTCGAGTCAACAGATCACAGAGACTGAACCTGCACCTGGTAAGCAGTGCTCATAGATGAGCGTCTCTTGGGAGGCAAGATGTGTGCTTTTTAGCATGCTGGCCCGGTTGTTTGGTTGATTTAATTAATCTCTAGGCCATTTCCTTTTTAATGGACTTTTGTAATGGTAATTAACTGTGGGGATTGACAGGGTTTGTCCTACGGTGTCATTGTACACCTTCAGGCCGCACTAAATGTTCACCCCTTTTAAAGAGCAAATAGAATCCCCCAGCAGCATTATGACCTTAAAGCCGATCAGCCAATCAGCATAAAATGCTAAATATCGGCCGATACCGATCAACCCGATAAAATCGGTGTAAAGTCTAGTAATCACAGTATACAGTGAAACCCCCGCTATTAATAGGGGATAGGGACAGACCTGTCCTTTATGCCGTAAAGCCGCAAAGTGATGCCCTCTCTAAAAGGGGGTAAGCTTGATACGATCAGGATTTTTGGCGCCGATCAGCGAGGTTAAAAAGAAACGATCACAAGATGGAGGAATGTGTCTATTTAAATGTGTCTGTTTTCTGCGTATCTTCAAAAATATCTTGAAATGTCATGTATTCTAATCAGTCAGGTCAAACCAACATTACAACATGACAGAAATAATGGGTGCTAACTCAGTGTAATTCAATTACTTTTTGTGTGTGTGAAGTAATTTAACTACAATACTTTAAAGCATGATTCAACAGAACGCCGGTACAACCGTTAGTGCTCGCTACATTACGTTTTGTTGCCTGTTTGCGCGCCGTATCGTATTAAAAGTACGTGCACATACCTCAAGCAAGCCTTGAATTAAGTCCTCTCCCGACCACCAGCACACGTTTTCCGCCATTTTGTTCTTAATAGTACACACGACTCTATCGATTGTTGTTGTCGTGGCCGTGGTACGAGCGATATTGGCAAAATTGTGCACATTTGCCATTAGGTCAACATGGTATCATATTTCCCCTCATGCTGAATCAGAATCCTCTTTATTTGCCAGGTATGTCAAAAACACACAAGGAATTTCTCTCCTGTAGTTGGAGCCGGTCTAGTACGACAATAGACAGCCATTTGGACAAAAAAGTATTTTTTGTCCAAAGACATAAAAACAAAACACTATGAAGAGTCACTTAGCCTCTAGCAATGGAATGGCATAGTTTAGTTAGTTTGCATTGATCGATAGCACCTACCTTAGGGAAAGAGCTGGAAGAGGTGGTGACCAATATGTGGAGGGTCCAAGAGGATTTTACAAGCTCTTGTCTTAGTTCTGGCAGTGTGCAAGTCCTCAAGGGTGGGTAGGGGGGTACAGGTGATTTTTCCGGCAGTCCTGATTGTCCGTCGCAGTCGGAGTTTGTTCTTTTTTGTGGCAGCACCAAACCAGACTGTGATGGATGAACACAGGACTGAGACGATGACTGCTGCGTAGAACTGCCTCAAGCGCTCTGTCGAGATGTTCTAGGATGAAGTGCTGCCCCATCTTGACTGCGTCATCCACAGACCTGTTTGCTCGGTAGGCAAACTGCAGGGGGTCCAGCAGGGGTCCTGTAACGGTCTTGAGGTGGTCCAGCACGAAGCATTCAAAGGATTTCATGACCACAGATATCAGGGCGATAGGTCTGTAGTCATTCAGATCCGAGATTGCAGGTTTCTTGGGGACTGGGATGATGGTGGAGCATTTGAAACAGGATGGTACTTCACACAGTTCCAGAGATCTATTGAAGATCTGTGTGAAGTCTGGCGCGAGCTGGTCCGCGCAGACATTGTGGCAGGCAGGGGACAAGGTCTGGGTCCGCCGCTTTGTTGATCTTTTGTAGTTTGAGTTTACGACGTCCATCTGTGTGGTGGATGGCAGATGAGAAGGAGGCTCGCCATAAATTATCATTAAGGATGTGTGTGTGACGGCAAATCGCTGGGCAATTTGAAGCCTTTCAAGCTGGTTAGCTTATCGTAGCACACGAGCCGCTAACAACGATAGCAGAGTACCCCCAAGACGAAATTTGGGCGAGCAAGAGGAGAACCATGGACCAATGTCAGAATTGAGCTGGGCGGTGGCCTAAGGCAGGGACCTTGACGATCCGATCCCCAGCGACAGAAGCTGGCTATAGGGACAACGAATGTCATCTCTCTGGCAGGGAAGTGGCCCGAGCTGGAGTGTGAGGTTGAGAAGTTCCGAATAGATCTAGTCGGGCTCCTCTCCACACGCGGCTTGGGCTCTGGTACCAGTCCTCTTGAGAGGGGTTGGACTCTCTTCCACTCTGTAGTTGCCCACGGTGAGAGGCGCCGAGCAGGTGTGGGTATACTTATTGCCCCCCGGCTTGGCGCCTGTACGTTGGTGTTCACCCCGGTGCACGAGAGGGTAGCCTCCCTCTGCCTTCGGGTGGGGGGACAGATCCTGTCTGTTTGTGCCGATGCACCAAACAGCAGTTCAGAGTACCCACCCTTTTTGGAGTCCTTGGAGGGGGTGCCGGAGAGCGCTTCCGCTAGGGACTCCATCGTTCTGCTGGGGGACTTCAATACTCACGTGGGCAATGACAGTGAGACCTCGAAGTGCGTGATTGGGCGGAACCCAAGCGCTGTTCTGTTATTGGACTGTGCTTATCACGGATTGTCCATAACGAACACCATATTCAAGCATAAGGGTGTCCGCACGTGCATTTGGCACCAGGACACCCTCGGTCGCAGTTCAATGATCAACTTTGTGGTCGTGTCATCGGACTTGTGGCCGCATGTCTTGGACACACTGGTGAAGAGAGCGGTAGATCGACAGGCGGGTCGGTGCAGTGATGCAGACTTTGTATCGGTCCGTTGTGGTGACGAAGAAGCTAAGCCAAAACGTGAAGCACTCACTTTACCGTTTGATCTACGTGGTCACGAGCTGTGGGTTGTGACCAAAAGAACAAAATCGCAGATACAAGCAGCCGAAATAAGTTTCCTCCGCAGGGTGTCCAGGCTCTCCCTTAGAGAGAGGTTGAGAAGCTTGGTCATCTGGGAGGAGCTCAGAGTAGAGCTGCTGCTCCTCCACATTGAGAGGAGCCAGATGAGGTGGTCAGGGCATCTGATTTGGATGCCTCCTTGGTGAGGTGTTCCGGGCACGTCCCACCGGGAGTAGACCCCGGGGACGACCCAGGACACAGAAAATGGATGGATGGATAGATTTCTAGCTATTGAATTGTTCGTATCGTTCGAAATGAATCAATAACGTCCTTGTATCGAATCGGGAATCACAAATTTTGATAAGAATCAAATCTTTGCTAAAACAAATCATTACACCCGTAGTTTTAAAAATAAATGTAAATGAAAACGACAGACAAATTTAAACAGGTTATCTTTGTAGGTAGCAGTATAGCCCCCCACACACACACACCATTTTTTTAGAGGAAACATCCAAGGCACCTGTTTCAGTAGGAATCAAAATGTATTTAAATGTAATTAGTAGGGCTGCAATTAACGATTTTAACACACACATACGTAATTTTGAGACGATCATATGTGACGTCACTCAGGGAAACAACTTTTGGTTTTATTCCTGTGAAAAATGTAGCAGCATTGGTAATGTTGCATGTGAAAAGAAAAGCTGTAGGTGACTTGTAGCTGGAGGAGTTTACCGGCTTACCGGACTCTACAAGGGAAGTGCGGGCTAGCTAGCTTGCTCACCAGTATTACAGATGAGTTGAAGGCTCACTCTTGTCATTTAAATTGAATAAGTAGCGGGCCAGCGTCAATAGCTACATGGTGCCCGCTGGCCAGACACAATGGCGTACTACCCGGTCTGTGACACGCATATGTGGTGCACATGTATGTGACGGTGCTGTTGATAATAGAGTGTCCCGTCTGGAAGAAGCAGTCAATTACTATGTTGCAGCCCGCAGGTCGCTTATAACTCAAATGGAATTCCAAACAATGATCGAGACGGCGTCACAGCTCTCTCTCGCTCTCTCGCATTTGCTCTCTCTCACTGGCTCTCTCTCACAGGCTCTCTCTCATGCAGGAGGGTGAGATCGCAGTAGAAAAATTACAACTTTGTACCCATAAAACATGATCTCACACAAATACGACTGAATGTTTTTTTATCGCACAAGCTGAAAAAAACAGTCACAGTCTTGAGCCCTGTGAGTGTATGGTATAAACACTGATCAGAATTTGAGACAACAAAATCAGCCTTTGCTAAACGGTTAGCATTCATGATTAGCATTAGCGCACTAGCAATTACCATTTTAGGTAAAACAAAACACACGCTAACTACCATTTAGCTCACTCATACGTCACGTTATACACTATATTGCCGAAAGTATTCGCTCATTTGCCGTGACTTACATAAGATCTGAAGTGACGTCTCCTTCATTTTCAATAGGGTTTAATATGACATTGGTTCACCTTTTACATCTATAACAGCTTCAACTCTTCTGAAAAGGCTTTTCATAAGGTTCAGGAGTGTGTGTGATGGGAAATTGTTACCATTCTTACAGAAATGCGTTTGTGAGGTCACACAGTGATGTTGGGCGAGAAGGCCTGGCTCTCAGTCTGCACTCTAATACATCCCAAAGATGTTCTATCAGGTTGGAGTCAGGACTCTGTGCTTTCACTGGAACGAAGGAGCCAATATTTTGAACAATTCCATGGTCCCAACTTTGTGGCTACAGTGATTACTTGTGCCCTTTAAGTAGGCCAATTGATTGATTATAAGTTTGACGACACCTGTGAGGCTAATTAGAGGACATACCTTGTTTAATCATGTCCCTATGGTCAAATTATTTTCAATCTTTTTTCGGGGTCCCATCATTTTTGTTCAGGCCTGTTTAATGAGTTTGTTTTTTAAAATAATTCTGTTGAACTACAATTCAAAAGCACTCTGATTTTCAGTGGTTAATTCTGTGATCCTTGTGGGTTTCTCTCATTAACAGAGAGGTACCAATAATTTTGTCCAAGTGTGTAACACTCAGCAAAGATAAATGTTATCTATGAGTAAACAACACAGACAGTGTAAATTCCTTTCTTTGTCGCAATCCATATTATATTTGCAAAACTATTTTTGTCTCTTTCTACCTGCCTTATTTTGGGGTGACTTCAAAATAGTACCGTTTGAAACTGTGAAACCATGCTGCATTGAACCTGTCAGGCAGAACGAGACACAGTTGCACCAATTTTAAGAATTTTTAATATTTTTTTAATTGCGTGAACATCTCAGTTTTAAGAGAGACCATCCTTACTGTGGCGAAATATCACTTCAGTGAGAACAGGGAGCTAAACATTCCTCGAGTGCTGAATTGGCCTTTTCCTTGCTAATGTGGTTTACAAAGCTGGCTTTTTTTTCCTTTCGATGGGCTGTAGACTCCATCAAACCACACCTCAGTCTTTATCTAAGCCATAGCTTCAACCTCACTACCCAGCTTTCAATCACGTCTTGTTTCTCATATTTGTTTTGTCATATACAGAAAAGGCAGAGTCTAGTACACAGAAGACAGTATACTGTATAGTTACAGACACTAAACTGCTGTCGGGATTTTGACATCTATGACATTTCTGAAATGCAAAAGTAGCCCCACATATCATATCGCAGTCTAATTTAGTTAATTCTGATAAAATTAGAACAAAGTCATTGCTTGTGTGCCTTGTGCAGTTTCCATTACCTTTTTTTAGCTTTGCTCGAGCCAGATGTCAGATGATTTGCCAAAAGTGCTATGCGCGTGAAGCAAAATACCTGCATCACCCCGCCTTCGTCACAGCAGCATGTGGGCTCTCCACAGATGCAAACTTATTGATGCCACTTTGAAAAGATGAGATAAGCATGTTTGCACAAGTTTTTCGAGAGTCTATGTGTTGGATTTATCTCACCAAACATTATAATGAATAAACACAAAAGGAATGAAGACGTTGGTCATTTTACTCATGAGGAGGGCGCATGGGAGATTGTTCAGATTACAGCCTCTCAACACGCTCTAAACAATCTCTCCCGTCGCTCCTGCATTTATTTGAAAATAGGGAGGTTTCTAAGTTTACAAGACATAACGTACTAAGCTACAAGACACAACACACTAAGGGTAGGGTTTCAAGGTGAAAACATGGCACCTGCCACGTCCCGGCCACGTCCTTCTCTCAGATGATTCCTGCTGAGTCATCTTCTTGAAGGCGAGACATCTTTCTTTCTAAACATTGTCCATAATACTAATGCAAGCTAAGCAAATAAATGATAACTTCTACAATATATCTAACACTATGTAAAGAAAATAATCCTCCTAGTCCCTTTTTAAAGTTGGTAAATATTTGATATATATTTTATTACATGATTTAAATGACTTGTTCATTTACTGTATAGATTTGTGTACTGTATACTGAGTATCTTCAAAAGTATTGTCTATTCAGGTCGTATTCTAATCAGTCAGGTCAAACCAGCATTACATGACAGAAATAATGAGTGCTATCTTACTGTAATTAAATTACTTAATTGTAATTAAATTACTTAACACACACCAAAACTTTAGAGCATGATTCCACAGCACTCTGGCATGTTTACGTACAACCATTAGTGCTAGCACAAGCTTGCTAGGCTACATAACGTTTTGTTGGCTGCTTGTGAGCTGTATCTTATTAAAGTACGTGAACATACCTCAAGCAATCCTTGAATGAACGTCTTCTCCCGAGCACTGGTGACCACCAGCATCACCACACGTTTCCCCCCATTTTGTTCTTTTTTGACTAACATAATACATATGCAATCCAATGTTGTTGTCGTTGTGGCTATGGTAACGAGTGTATCCGGTCGCATTTGATTTGACAAAGCCCAGTGATCATAAATGACGTCAAAAGACACGCGACAAGGCTAAAAATAAATTAGCTTTTGGATTCAAATATACTGTATATGACGGCGACGTGGAGTAAATGTCAAAATGTAAATGATCGGATCGACGAATTATGACATTAAAGCCGATCAGCATAAAATGGAAATGGAGGAAATGTAGTCAAATGCCCATATCTAGTCGAGAAAGTTACTTCTCAAAAAATAAATAAAATGTCTTTGTCCTTGTTGTCTACTTCAATGTTTTTTCAATCTAGTATGTTAGTTACCTATATCTCACAAAGAAAACAGCAGAATTGTTCTATGGATTGGTTGATTTTAACTTCTGTATATCGCAAGTAGTATCTAAACATAGTTAGCAAATTAATTGATTTACACATTTGCACAGGTGCAAGGGCTATGTTTGGAATGTCTACAGCTTCACTTGCTGCCAGTGCATGTTTTTAACAATAAATATAAATACACTTGATAGCTGTTTTGCCTACATTGCGTTGGTTTCAGTACATTCACAAGCTTTGAGGTAATAGTCATGTTGTCCTTGGTCGCACAATGACCACAGCATGTTTTTTTCTCACTGTTCACATTGTGTGTCACCTGCATTAGGACTGAGTATTTTTGTTGAAGGTAACTCTAAGCAGTAAATAAGAAGTCACTTTCTACTAAGTGGATTTGATTGGTTGCATCAGGAAATTGAGTATTTTCAATGCGGTAGGTTGCTGTGTTTTGTACTTTCTGTATTACGTTTTCTCTGACTCTTGCACATTTTTCCACTTGATTCCTTCATCTAAGCGTCTCTTGCTAAAAGCAGAGCAGAAGCTGAGGCAGCTTCTTGTGCTGTGACATGATGCTAGATGATGTTGGTGGCAACCGTGGCTCCATTTGAAAGGAACAAACAGCTGGAGAGAATTTGGCAAATGTTCCGCTTTTGTAGAAGGGTGTTGCTCTTAATCCATCTGCTCTAATCTGCCCCATTTATTGAATCACTCTCTCTTTTTATGTCATTGAGAGGACCGTTGCTGACCTCATGCATTTCTTATACTGTACTATACTGTACCTTCAGTAGTACAAACAATTTATATTAACCTGATCTAAAGACAAAATGATAGAAAAGTCAACAACAAAAACAGTAAAACTAGTTGTGTAGTTTCTTTCATAATTTTGACTATTTTTTTTAACATTTCTATTAAGCATCGGTGTATCACAGATGACTAGTAAGTTAACAGAATTAAGATAACATTTCTTTTCAAATGTTGTAATTTTCCTCTGCAGAGCTACCATAGAGGAAGTGGAGGGGGACGTATGTGAACTGGAATCCAAGCTTGACAAAGTGAGTACCACACAAGAAAAACATTGCTCAATTGTGCATTTGTTCTGTTGTGTTAAATTGCATCTTCAGAGGCTATCATGTAAATGTGATATTGGAATTTGATTCCATTTCTTGTCACAGCAGCTCAGTGAAACACTGATGTATCAACCCTAAAATGACACACGCTTGCGTTTCAAGAAAACCACTTTTCCACTAAACATTGTAATTTCCCAACATCAGATGAATAACAGATGAAGCAGTTGTTTTGCAACTAACCAAACCCTTCAAATTTTGTCTTACCAGTGTGAATTTATAGTTGTACTGTACATTTTATCTGATTATCTGTATGCAGTAATTCCCCCTCCATCACAGGGGTTACAAATCCAGTTCACCCCCGCAATAAGTGAAATCCAAGATATCAAAATCTTCTTCTTTTCCTTTCGGCTTATCCCTTTAGGGGTCGCCACAGCGCGTCATCCTTTTCCATGTAAGCCTATCTCCTGCATCCTCCTCTGGAAGACCAACTGCGCTCATGTCTTCCCTCACGACATCCATCAACCTTCTCTTTGGTCTTCCTCTAGCTCTCTTGCCTGGCATGAACACCGCTCGGGTTCTGATCGGGGGGGCTGTTCCTCCCAAATCACGCCCTTCCAGGTCTCACTCTCATTGCCCATTTGAGCATTGAAGACCCTCAGCAGAACGATGGAGTCCCCAGTGGGAGCGCTCTCCAGCACCCCCTCCAAGGACTCCAAAAAGGGTGGGTACTCTGAACTGCTGCTTCAGTCAGGACCCGTCCCCCCACCCGAAGGCGGAGGGAGGCTACCCTCTCGTCCACCGGGGTGAACCCCAACGTACAGGCGCAGAGCCGGGGAGCAATAAGTATACCCACACCTGCTCGGTGCCTCTCACCGTGGGCAACTCCAGAGTGGAAGAGAGTCCAACCCCTCTCGAGAGGACAGGTACCAGAGCCCAAGCTGTGCGTGGATGCGAGTCAGACTATATCTAGTCGGAACTTCTTGACCTCACACACCAGCTCGGGCTCCTTCCCTGCCAGAGAGGTGGCATTCCACGTCCCTAGAACCAGCTTCTGTACCCGGGGATCGGATCGCCAAGGTCCCTGCCTTCGGCCACCGCCCAACTCGCACTGCACCCGACCCCTCCCACATGTGGTGAGCCCATGGGAAGGGGGACCCATGTTACCCTTTCGGGCTGTGCCAGGCCGGGCCCCATGGATGCAGGCCCGGCCACCAGGCGCTCTCCTTCGAGCCCCACCTCCAGGCCTGGCTCCAGAGGGGGGCCCCGGTGACCCGCATCCGGGCAAGGGAAACCTGAGTCCATTTTTTGTCTTCGTCATAAGAGGTCTTTGAGCCGTGGTTTGTCTGGTCCCTCACCTAGGACCTCTTTGCCATGGGTGACCCTACCAGGGGCATGAAGCCCCAGACAACTTAGCTCCTAGGATTATTGGGACACACAAACCCCTCCACTACGATAAGGTGACTGCTCAAGGAGGGTCACACTCCTCAGCCTCCCTGGTAAGGTCTATTCAGGGGTGCTGGAGAGGAGGGTCCGTCGGTAAGTTGAATCTCAGATTCAGGAAGAGCAGTGTGGTTTTCGTCCTGGCCGTGGTACAGTGGACCAGCTCTACACTCTTGGCAGGGTCCTCGAGGGTGCATGGGAGTTCGCCCAACCGGTCTACATGTGTTTTGTGGACTTGGAGAAGGCGTTCGACCGTCTCCCTCGGGGTGACCTGTGGGGGGGTGCTTCGGGAGTATGGGGTACCGAACCCCATGATACGGACTGTTCGGTCCCTGTACGACCGGAGTCAGAGTTTGGTCCGCATATCCGGCAGTAAGTCAGACTCGTTTCCGGTGAGGGTTGGACTCCGCCAAGGCTGCCCTTTGTCACCAATTCTTTTATGGACAGAATTCCTAGGCGTAGCCGAGGCGTAGAGGGGGTCCGGTTTGGTGGCCTCAGTATTGCATCTCTGCTTTTTGCAGGTGATGTGGTTCTGTTGGCTTCATCAAGCCGTGACCTCCAACTCTCACTGGAGCAGTTCGCAGCTGAGTGTGAAGAGACTGGGATGAGAATCAGCACCTCCAAATCTGAGACCATGGTCCTCAGTCGGAAAAGGGTGGCGTGTCCTCTCCGGGTCGCGATTGAGATCGTGCCCCAAGTGGAGGAGTTCAAGTATCTTGGGGTCTTGTTCACGAGTGAGGGAAGAATGGAACGGGTGATCGATCGGTGCAGCGTCTGCAGTGATGCGGACTTTGTATCGATCCGTTGTGGTAAAGAAGGAGCTAAGCCGGAAGGCGAAGCTCTCGATTTACCGGTCGATCTACGTTCCTACCCTCACCTATGGTCACGAGCTGTAGGTTGTGACCAAAAGAAGAATATCCCGGATACAAGCGGCCGAAATGAGTTTCCTCTGCAGGGTGTCCGGGCTGTCCCTTAGAGATAGGGTGAGATGTTCGGTCATCTGGGAGGATCTCAGAGTCGAGCCGCTGCTCCTCCACATCGAAAGGAGCCAGATGAGGTGGCTTGGGCATCTGATTCGGATGCCTCCTGGACGCCTCCCTAAGATTCGTTCCGATTTTAGTCCGAAAATTCGGATTTGCTGATGGCTTTCCATGTCCACTCGAATCACTATTAGAGTCAGCACTGATTTGTGTATATCCCTAATAAAATGATATTATCCGATTAGTAAATGTCAGATATCTCGAGACATTCTGCAGCTTTTCTTCTTAAACTGTTGCATTTAGATTTTTGTAATAACGCCTTTTCCCCCTTGGAATTGTACTTTTTTTTGTTTTCCTTTTCAGTGTGGCTCCAATACTTGATATAAATTAGTTCTGCATCATCACCGCATCTGTATAGCAAACCAATTTAAAATATGTTGTCCAAGCAGCAGAGCCTATGTTTACTTACTGAGGGAAAGACCTTGGGCACAAACTATGTTCATTGTTCCTGGACTTAACAGTTTAATCACCTTCCTCCTCAAAACCCCACCTCTGTGACTCCAGCCTTCACTTCCTTTCTTGCTATAAAGAGGAAGGATCTACTGGCGAGTGGGAGAGTCTGTTAGCAGTTGTGTGTGTGTTGATGGGTGGAGACTTTAAACAACTACACATACACATAACGTACTTAACGAGACAATATGAAAGGACTACATTCCTGTGATTGTTAGTGAACTCTCCTCAGACTTAAATTTTCATCCTGGTGACTACTATTCTGTGTATTCTTAACCCCTTTTCCATATTGATGCAACTCATCAGTCAGTCTAGCTGTGTATGTGTTGATGCAGTTGCATTCATTATGTCTGTCTTTGTGTGTCCCCAACTATTGTATATACACTAGCTATATTGTCAAAAGTATTCACTCACCTGCCTTGATTCACATGATTTAAGTGATATCCCATTTTAAATCCATATGGCTTAATATGATGTTGGTCTACCCTTTGCAGCTATAACAGCTTCAGCTCCTGTGGGAAGACTTTCAACAAGGTTTCGGAGTGAGTTTATGGGAATATTTGCCCATTTTTCAACAAGCATATTTGTGAGGTCACACACTGATGTTGGTCGAAAAGGCCTCGCTCACTGTCCACTTGAAATCAACCCAAAGGTGTTTTATTGGGTTGAGGGCAGGACTCTGTGCAGGCCAGTCAAGTTCATCCATAAATTCTCATCTGTTTCTTGCACAATCCTGACCTCAACCCTATAGAACTTTCAGATTAATTAGAGTGGAGACTTGGAGCCAGGCCTTCTCGTCCAACATCAGTGTGTAACCTCACAAATGCGCTTCTGGAAAAAAATTTCATAAATTCCAATAAACAGTCCTAAACCTTGTAGAAAGCCTTTTCATAAGAGTTTAAGATGTTATAATTGCAGAGGGTGGATCGATGTCATATTAAACCCTATGGATTAAGAATGCGATGTCACTTAAATTAATATCTGAGTCAAGGCAGGTGAGCGAATACTTTTGGCAATATCGTGTGTATATACTTGCCAATGTATTCAAACCTCGCAGAGTTCTTCATAATTTGAACAGTTCTCATCAACGGCTTTAACCAGGCCAGAACCACATGTTCCAGTGACTAGTAAATGAGCAGCTGGGGATGTGGAGTTTGCATGTGCTTCCCGTGCTTGTGTGATTGTCAGGCTCTCTGTGCCCTCTGATTGACTAGCGATGAGTCCAGTGTGTACCCCACCTCTCACCCGAAGTTAGCTTGGACAGGCTCCAGCTTCCCCTTGACCCTGCACAGGATAACCAGTACAAAATTGATGGAAGGACCCAACAAAGGGGAAGAAAATGGCATGAATTTATATAACAAGAATTTGATCCATCCATTTTCTGAACCGCTTAGGAATCCAGAAAAATACTTTTTTTTTGTGTGTGTTTTGTTAATTGGTACAGAAAATTGATGAATTGATGTTTCTTTCAGACCTTGACAGTTGGTTTCTTTTTTTTTCTTTTTTTATTTTCTCTCTGTTGGCTGGCTGCATTTTGGCACATGCAGTACACCTCTGTGGGAGAGGATGGATTATCCCCAAAGTCTGTTTATGTTTACGTAACCTGAATTTTTCTTTGTCCCCCCAGTGACCCATAAGTGGAATAAGTGCCTTTTTTATACCAAGAAACTAACAATGTTTTAGACTCATACTTGACACCTCCTAATGAAATTCCTAAATTATACCACTTTTTCTTGACATTCTTTCTTATCTTTCTTTAGCTGGTGAAGTTGTGCATCGGGATGATAGATGCTGGGAAAGCTTACAATGCTGCCAACAAACAGTTTGTCAACGGGATCCGGGAGCTTGCCCTGCAGTCTACCAAAGATGAGGTCATTGAGGTAAATACAAATCTGACTCATATCTCTTTTGTGTTTTTAAAATGAAGCTGTATTTGAAAGAATTTCATCTAACATTTCTTAGTATGTTTTCTTTAAGCTTGCTTGAGCCAAAAACATGACATAACCTTGTTGTATTTCCCTGAGTGAGCATTTGTTGTTTCTTTTTAACACACAGTGTTAATCATGTCATATTATGATGGTGTAGTTTGCATTTGATTGAGCATATCATTGTCTTATGATTGTCGATGTAATTTTGCTTTCTACTTACTCTTGCATTGTTTTTTTAAAACTGATATTTGTCCTTTTATCTCCACAGTCTAGTCTCTCAAAGTTTGCAGAAAGCCTTCAGGAGATGATCAACTATCACACGGTATGCTCATCCATGTGAAACAGGATGTGTTTTCAGTGTTTGAATTCCCTGTTGACAGCTGGCTGATGACAAAACCCATCTGGTATGACAGTCTGAAGCGGCATCTGAACATCAACAATTGTTCTGCTGCCCAAGTAGCTATGGGCATTTAAGAGTTAAGTACATTTTAGAAATGGGTAATTTCCAATTATTCAACACTACAGTATATTTTCACAAAGGTATCCTAATTCTTTAAGATTCTTTTAAATTCATCAACTATCTATATTTGAGCATGAGAATGAGTGCTGGTCACGTCAGCTGATTCTCATGAGTGGTTGTTGCCACTCAGCGATCTTTAAGCACATGATCTCAAACAGTGCTCTGTTTGACAGTGGTAGCCTCTCCTAGCCACACTGCTCATATTGTCTGCTCTGCTTACCAAATTGCATAGAATCAATGATCAGAGTGAAATGCTCACATGAGAAATCTTTGCATAGTAGTGGTTAAGCTATAACTGAATGACAAAAATATACATGCTCTGTCACAATGAACACAAATCCAATCAAACATACAGTAAGTGCAGTTGACTTGCCATTTTATACCTTGCAAATAAATGCAGTTATAATCCTTTTTTTTTTTACTCTCTTGTTACTCTCTTGGAGAACTGTTTCTCTTGTTTCATACAACAGTTGTTCATCTAAATGAAATAATCTTTTACTGTACAGATATTATTTGATCAGGCCCAGAGATCAATCAAGACCCAGCTTCAAACATTTGTTAAAGAGTGAGTATGAAAAGAATAATGAATATTAGGGCTGCATGATATTGGAAAAAAATTACATTTTCCCTTAAACCTGCGATATATATTGCACTTTTACAGGATAACTTACACGTAACGTGAAATCGAGCACACATTTCTTTTTCCCTCTCTAGAAAAACTATGCTCAGTAGAGCACTAAAGCATAGAGAGTCATTTTGTATGAAGTCCACCTGTATTTAAATGCACTGTAGCATTGAGCAATAGTACAGCAGACATGTTAAAATACTTTCTTTTCATGCCCAGTTACAGTATACTGTAGAGTCATTAGCACATTCCTAACACTATTTGTTTTTAATCACTTTTATTTCACACCTATGTTTTCACATATGCATTACTACCGTATTTTCACGACCATAAGGCATAAAGTATTAAAAGCCGCAGTCTCAGTTATGGGGTCTATTTCTGTATTTAACACATACATAAGGTCTGTATTTAACACATACATAAGGTGCACCGTATTATTGGGTGCAAGCATGGTAAAACATATGCTAGCTTAAGACATACGTTAGCATGCATGTACGCTAAAACAATGTTTTTAAAAAGCCAGCGGGAGCAAAACTGAGTTCGGTTGTACTTTATTGAAGTATTTATGTTCTCACGTTATTTTTTGATCAATCCTCCTCCACAAATCCATCAAAGTCCTCATGTTCTGTATCCAAAATGAACAGCTGGGCAAGTTCTCCATCAAACACGCCAGGTTCCCTCTCGTCATGGTCTGAGTCAGTCTCGTTGCCGTGCGGCTCCTCAGAAATGATGCCGGCTTTTACGAAAGCTTGAACAACTGTGCAAGCAGACACGTTAGCCCAAGCGTCCACAATCCATTCACAAATTGTGGTGTAACTCGCCCTGCGCTGCCTCCTAGTCTTTGTAAAGCTGTGTTCGCCATCTGTCATCGATGGCTCCCATGCCCCTCACAACTTCACTTTGAATGCCCTGTTTACACTGATGTCCAGCGGTTTGTCAAGCCTCCCGGAATGATGGAAAGCTCCGAGTTATTGCACTCAGTCGAATGGTGACTATAGAGACGCTTCTCTTCTTGACTTGGCGAAGCTCGTTTTCCTGCCACCTCGCCTTGTTTCTGCGTTTAGTTTTTCTTTTCTTCCCGCAGAAACTCAGCTTTGTCTTCTTGACTTGGCGAAGCTCGTTTTCCTGCTTCCTCGCGTTGGTATTCCAACTTGGGCCACCTCGCCTTGTTTCCGCGTTTTGTTTTTCTTTTTTTTCCGTGGAAACTCAGCTTCGTCTTCTTGACTTGGCGAAGCTCATTTTCCTGCGTCCTCCACTTGCGAACCATGGATTCATTGATCTTGAATTATCTCGCGGCTGCGGCTGCTCGATTCCCATGTTCATCCGCATAACTAATAGCTGGCAGTTTAAACTGTGCTTCGTAAGCGTGTCTCTTTGTAGGTGCCATTTTCGGGGGTCCTTAGCAAAACCGATGCACATACTGGAACGTTGTCCTCATTAATAGTTAATATTAAGAACAAAATACGTATATTAACACTCTGGGCTGCTCTGTGGGTGTTGTTTGATGGGTTATAATTACCGTAACATCGGTGCTAGTCTTATTAGCGAGTCTAACCAGGTCCCTCTGCTGGTTGCTTATTAATATTACAGTTGATTGACTGCATATCAATACACCCAACATTGCACAGGACCGTTATGTGACTATTGCACACACATACATTGCGATGAGGATACTCAAACGATATATTGTGCAGCCCTAATGGATATAAGAAATGACTATAATTTGCCTTCCATTCTGAAGCCAAGTCAGATAAATTATATAAGGAGGAAGAGAGCAGGTATACTTTAAGAATGGTTTGAGGATGAAAAATTATTTGTTTTTCATGGAGACTTATTTCCAAATATAGCACTCCAGGTGGGCTGTTCTTTGAAGAAGCAGTGGAATCTTAACCCTGGTTAATTAGATTTTTAGGAATGAGTATTTTTTGCCCCTGACTCACTCAGGCTTAACACCCACATCGGTAGTCACAATGCTTGTCAGATAAAGCGGGGAAGTGTGTTCCTTTATAATCACCCACTGCATTACAGCATTCAAATATGACTTAATCTCTCTAAACCCAAAGACACGAGAGAAGAAATGTGACACACAAGAATATTTAATGTGTGTACACTGCAGACACTTGCAGAAACACAGCTTCGTTATCATAATGAAAGACTTGGGATCTGTATGGACTTATTTATTTAAATATATTTATCATTCACCCTGCTGTGTTGGATCTAAAATTATGATAACTTGGCTTCTTTTCAAGTTTCACTTTCACCGACCATAGTCTTTACAGACACCGTAAAAAAACATCTAAAACGCTACCTGTCTGTTCACCTATCCAATTGCCAGTGACCTACGTAAGTTTAAAGAAGCCAAGAAGCAATTTGACAAGGTGAGTGAAGAAAAGGATGCAGCACTGATCAAGAATGCCCAGGCTCCCCGCAACAAGCAGCATGAAGTGGAAGAGGCTACCAACATCCTTACTGCCACACGCAAGTGCTTCCGACACATCGTCCTCGACTACGTTTTGCAGGTAGGATGGCATATCAATGCACATTGTAATATTCAGTGACAGGAAATCAATGATATGTTAGGAGATGGCCAGGTTTTCTTCTGTCTTTTATTATAATTTCGCCAGTCGTTATTTTCCGTTGAAAGTAATATGTCAGCATATTGTCTAAAATCATTAAAATGTACTTGTTACTTAAATTGGCCGGTGTTGTTCTTTTAGTTAATTGAATAATCAAGTTATTACACCATTTTGGTTAATGGAATAATAATTTTTTTTCTGAAGCTCAATAATGCAAGTTTCTTTACTGAGGAGGTTAGTTTTTAAATAGGAAAAAAAATAGGAGTAGCATGCATCTTTCATCAACCAGGCGTTCTAAAATGCTGCACTAGCAGTCACAGATTTGAACTGAAAGCCTAATTTGCTGTGTCAGGGTTAAACATGCTGATGTGGTACAAGGAAGAATCAAACTCAGACGTGTTTGATCCGAATAAATACAAAGTAACACACTACCAGATGGTAGAGGACAAAGCTAAACTGGAGGAATCCTATTTCAGATGTACTTGTATAGTGGAGATGGATATATAGTGCAAAACAAATTATTTAAATAAGAGTATGTAAAAGAGGAAGAACAAAGACAAGAGGAAATGAGCAATAGAACAAGTAGAAATCCAAAAAGCCTCACAGCCACATTTGGATTAAAACTATTGTGTGTGTATGGCCAACCTAAAAAGCCTCAGAAGCAAAAAATGCAGATGTGGAAAATAGGTTTGGTAGTGTGTTCCTGTGGTTCATTGGACAAGTTTAGTTCTCTCAGAAAACAAAGCTTAGCCCTAGTTGTTCCTGCCTTTTGGTCTGCATATTGGAAATCTTTGTGGCAAGCTGCTGGCACAGCAGAAAAAAAACCTCCCACTTATGGGTCTTGTAGGAAACAGTTAAGACTTGGAATTTAGCTTTCCTGCGATAATGTAAAGTGACATACAAGATGAAAGAGGCAGAGGAACTTAGTTGAGAGAACGTGTAAGCCTGGTGCATTTATGATACTACTGTGTTGTGCGATATAATTCTGCATCATGACATCCCTTCATGAAGTGAACAGCTTTAATCATTTACTACTGTTATATTAACTATGGTAGTGTTGGGCTCAAATACATCATAATATGTCTTTACTGGATTAATATACAAATCTCCACTAACATGAAGGTACATTTTATAAACCTGAAATATAGCATTCTACATGGGGGGGAAAAAAAAACAAAAAACAGTTTATCATCCGAACGAGAAACTTTCTCATTCTAATGAGAAATGTTCTCATTACAATGAGAGAGTTTCTCGTTACAATGAGAAACGTCTACCTGTCTGTCTATCTGTGAGTGGTATCTTATTTATACACACACACACTCGCAAATATGGCTCAGCTATTCTATACCCTATACTGCTATATTCGTGTGATGAAAGTTTACATTTATACTCACCTTATGATCTTTTAGTTGGTCGGTGACACTATCAGGTATATTCCTTGTTTTGAGGAAAGAGCAAGTTCTCTTCTGTTGCTATTCTCTCATCTTACATGCGCTGGAAGCAAGTTGTAAAAATGCTACTGTACGGCTACCCTAATGCAGGAAGGTAAATAAGCTAGCACTCACAGGTAGACGTTTCTCATTCAAATGAGAAGGTTTCTCATTGTAACGAGAAAGTTTCTCGTTCGAATGAGAAACAAGTTTCTTCTCCCCCCCTCCCCATGTACCTTTACGGGCTCCGTATCATTAAATTAAATGATTACCGATAATTAAAAACTTACAAACACATGAATTTAATCCTTAAGTTGCTCACTGAGCTGAGGACTCACAAGAGTTTCAGATGTCACCCATGCTGATGGTATGAACTCCATGTTTTGTTTGACTTCTGAGGTGTATTATTTACAAAAAATAGGATTCTTTTGAATGTGAGTGCGAATGGTTGTTTGTTTATATGTGCCCTTCGATTGGCTGGCTACCAGTTCAGGGTGTACCCCGCCTCGGCGGTCCAGAAAATGGATGGATGGATGGAGGTTTCTTTTGGAGATGCCACTCAAGCAAAAATGAGTGAAATACTAGAAGAATAAATCATTTCATTTCTTTGATCTATTAGACATGTACCAGAAAGTGCCCAGGGCAGTTGGAAGTTTGGTGCAATAATGAATTAATCAAAGATGTTAAAATCTTAAGTTGCCATCCACTTGCAATTCTTATATTGGGCTCAAGAGGAATTTGCAAAAGACTTGCAAGATTAAGCCATGAAATTATAATTGCACATCTCTTCTTTACTCTGCAGCATTATCCTGAAGTGACTTTGCATGCCCAATTAACAAGACATTAATAATTAGATCTTGAGGGAAGAATAAGTCGGGCTGGTGCACATAGAGGAAAGCAGATATACCGAGAAAGCGAGACAAGGCTAGAGGCAAGAATTTAGAAGCTGCTTGTGTCACTAGTATCATCTGCAGTCATACAGAGCTCCCCCTGGTGTCTGTGAATTGGAACTTTTGGTCGTGTTAATATTTTCCTTGTGGCCTACATACATCATATTCGCAGTCACCCAAATGGCTCAATATTGTATTTATTTTTACAGATTAATGTGCTACAGTCCAAGAGAAGATCGGAAATCCTAAAATCTGTAAGTACAGTATCCTTAACTGTTTCACAATGTAGAGAGATTTTTGATCTGGATATTAATGACTGTCCTCACCACAGATGCTGTCCTTTATGTATGCCCACCTGACCTTTTTCCACCAAGGCTATGACCTCTTCAGTGAATTACAGCCGCTAATGAAACACCTCGGAGGACAGGTAAAACATACAGGCTAGCTCAACAAAATACACCCACACAGATATGTACATGCGTACAATACAGTATCCAATTAGTGTGCCTTGATTTACTAATGTAAACCTTACCGTACTCACAATGCTCTCGTTACAAAATCACATACATGTATACTTTTGTGTATATTAAAGACTGGGGACCATGGATGAAAACTGCAACATGACTCATAACTAGGGACTATTCAGGGATTCATTTTAGGGGGGCTTCAGCACCGCCAAAAATGAAACCCCTTTGCCAGTCAATAAACTATACAGTAGAACCTTGACTTTAATATTATCAGACATACATGACACAAGAACTAACTTCTCTTAATCCAATTCAAACAGAGGGCAGTGGAACTGTCTGACCACCTGAGTGGTTTCCTATAGCTAGAAAAAAAAAAACATCACCTAACTCCTACCTAACAACATATATTGTGACCTATGATTAAATACAGAAAAAAATGAGGACATGTAATGATAACAGTGTGTTGGTACTTAGTGGCTGAAGTTAAAAGATGTGCCACACATCCTGGTTTAAGCCGGGTTTTTACACCATATCACCGGAAGACAGCGTATTGCTCTGCGCACTGAGAACCCAGTCAGGGAGAGGTGGTAGGGATTGGGTTGAGCAAACCATCTTTGAGGCAATGGGGGCGGAGGGTTGCTGTAATTTTGTTGTTAAAATATTCGGTTACAACCAAGCGCTGTGGTTGGACAGTTTTCTAGGTTGTTGAAAAACAAAATAGTTTAAGTTTGTTTTTGATCTCTCAAATTTTAGGGGTGCAGGGATTCATTTTAGGGATGCTTGAGCGCCCCCCAAAATGGCCTAGAAACACCTATGCTCAAGAAGAAGAAGAAGAATCACCTTTATTGTCATGAACATGCATGCATGCACAGACACGAAATTTGTTCTCTGCATTTTACCCATCACAATCAACACACACACTTGTTAGTGGAACACATTGGAGCAGGGGGCAGCTGAAGCGCCCAGGGAGCAGTTCGGGGTATCAGTGTCTTGCTCAAGGACACCACAGCTGTGAGTCCGGGGGATGTTGGCGGATGGTCCGGTCGGGGTCGTGAACCTAGTTCTCCACGGTGGCAGGCGATGATCTGCCACGGCTGCCCGGTCTCAACATATTCTTGTTTAGCAATAGTGTGCAACTATTCTTGAAATTTTTTTATCTAATACTTACACAGGTACCTAGACAGTGAGTACAAAAGATCACATGCAAACTTGGAGTTATTCTGAGCCAAGCAAAAGACTTACTGTAAGAAATGTTTACATACCAGTACCATGTGATGGATAAACATTCATTGTTATGTTTGGTAGGGGAATGTATAGTTTGATTATAAGAATTGTTCTCTGTAAAGTGAATCTGTGTACATCCCGATAAACACCCCTCCCTCTTAGCCCATATGTGACTTTGAGATGATGATCTCAGTAGAATGAGGAAGACGGCAGCTAGAAGGTTTGTGATGTGTTTTCCCACCATCAGTCTCACTAAAGTTTCGAGTCAGCTGAGAGAATGTGGTGGAGAAACCCAAGAATCATATTGAAGTCTTGTGGATTGTTAGCAGGTAGTTCTGAGGCTAGATCAGGAAAAAAAATCAAAATGAGAAAACATTTTTCTGAAAGTAGGAGAGTGACAAGTTAGAGAAGAAGAAAGTAGTGGACTACAGTTGTAAAAAGAAGGACAGACCAAATATGGTTTCTATGGGAACAAGAGAGGAGGCTTGTTTGTGAGTGAATTCTGAACAGTTCAAACAGCATTCCTCTAAACTGGAGTGGTGAGACAAGTGCGGTTTTTAGCTTTCGTGCTGAAATTGGAACCATCCTTCACAAGGGAGAACAGTATCAGGAAAATAGAAGCTTTTGTTGATGCATATTTGGGACAGGATGAGAGGCTGAGTGTAATCTTCCATAGTGATCGACGCAGAAGGAAGAGGCACATATGGAAACACGTGGCTTCAAAGGAGAGAAGAGGTAAATTGTGAGAGGAAAAATTCAAACATGAAGTGTAACCCTGGTGTGTGAATCTGGAAGACTGCATACACGCTGAGCTTGAATCTGTGCAAAAGTGACAAGGGGGGAGAATCCAAACGGAAGTAAGGACGAGACGATTAAGTCGCCTTCTATCATGAAGCTGAAGAAGGTGGAGCGGCTGTGTAGGGAATTGTGGAGGAGCTATCAGCAGGTCTGTTGTCCTATGTATGACTAAGGGCAGGAAAATTACACTACAAACATCAAATATTGATACTGCCTCTTTGTGTTATTTTGGTTGGGTGAGGAAATGAGAGAAGTAAATAAATCTGGTGTCTTACTATGAAAAAAGCAGTTCTCTGTAGCTACAGATGTCAGGATATTGGTTAAATTTGGCGTCACCATTGGTAGGATGCTTTGTGGACATAAAACATTGAAGTTAAGGTGATTCACTTTCTAAAAGTATGTATGTGAGCTTCACACACATTTGAATAAAACGTATGTAGATAAACAATGTGGACTGGACTGGACTTGTTGTTATGGCTGTGACAGCGGGAAAATATTTCCCATCTGATGCTATCATACTGTCGCTCTGCCGTCCACCCATTTCCTGCCCAAACAAAACAAAAGGCAAAGCCCCCCCCCCCACCCACCACAAAAAAAGCATATCTTTTTTTTTTTTCAAACATCACATCGCTACATGTTTTTAATATCTTACTCCTAAATAACAGGTCATATTATATCATACATGTGTCATATTATTGTTAAAGTATATAACTTTACACCAAACGTTGCTCCTCCCGGAAATAAAATGCTTCTTCCGTCCTCCTATATTTGCAAAGTGGATTCTATGCAATAATAATAATAATAGTTTTCATTGTCATATAAAACCTCAAAACAATTTACATACATTTTACTCAAAAATAATTAATTGTATTTCTGTGTCAGTAAGATAGCAAGATATTAGTGACAGCTGTCAGAGAGTACTAAAGTGTCACATTTCGCTCACGAAAGTTTTGAGTCCTCACCATTTGTTCAGTTTACCCTCTTTACCCATTGACCTGTAATCAACATGATCCTTTTGTCTTGCCTTCTGATTTAGGTCGCAACAAATTATGAATAGACTTGAACCTCTACGCCTTGGGGCAAACTGGCACATTTGTGGCACCCCCCCCCCCTCCTATGAATGCAGGCATTTGTTGCTTTCATCTCTGATCAGAGGAACATATGTTTCTTTTATGAATACCTGTATAATGTTTACATGCAGGGTTGAAGAGAATAATTCATTTCCCACCTGATTGCACACTCTCTTGCCGACGGGTCAGTTTTGTTTGTAGGAGAGGGATTTACTATCTAATTTATGTTCTAATCCAAAGAATGTGAAGTGCATATGAAGCGTGAACAACTTACACTTTTGGATTAAGCATTAGAGAATTAACTGCTAAAAATGCCTGTTATGTTTTGTAGAATCACATCGTGGGTTTTTTAAGGTATGAGTGTGGCCAGGTGGTTTTGCATGCCTGACTCATCTGTTGTCCTTTATAGTTGGACCAGCTGGTGGTGGATGCTGCCAAAGAGAAGCGGGACATGGAGCAAAAACACTCCACCATCCAGCAAAAGGTACACATTTGTGTAAAATATAGCCTTGATTTCATTCAATTTCTAACTAGAAAGTAACTGAAATGGCAGTCAAATAATTGTACCATCAATGAAATGTGTGCAATTAGGAATGATGCCCTACTTCTTTAACATTGCCCTTGCCCACAAATGTGAAAAATACAAGACTTTTTGACATATTCATTCGCAAAGTGTGGTACAAGGTGAATACCACTATTTGCATGTGAAAGAATCAAAGCCAAAGTACAGTTCAGTTGTATTTAAGTTTTTTGGTACGTTACATTTGCATTTCATTTTTTTGTCTTGTCCTATACTTAATGTTAAAACTGTGCTTCATGTTACAGCGGCCTACAATGACATTTAATGTACTTTTTGGGAAGAAAACATTTGCCTCGTTTTTGATGAACACTTAGGCCTGGTATGCTACTCTATGTTAATGATGGTGGTAGTTGGAAGACCAATATTTTTTTTTTTTGGTTGTGCTTGGTGTCAAAGGTTTAAGGACCACTGTTTTAAACTATTCTGAGCCCCGGTTCTATAATAGCTTGATAGATCTAAAACCATCAGCAACGCAAAATCCTGCTGCTCTTATGTATTTTTACTTATGGGCTTATTCAAATGCAAGGAAAATGTCAGTTTTCGAAGTACGAGTGATACTCCAAAGACAATATGTCAACCACTCACCATACAATGAGGTAATGAAGGAAGTACTCCACCCTCAGGTGCATTCAGTGTGAAGACCCTGCATGATCTCAACCACACAAATGTTGATTGTAAACGGCATAACATCTAAGTGGGTTACTAGTAGTACCGTACGCGGTAGTTTTATATTTGTATACATATCCTCAACACAAAAATATATATGAACTCCTGTATTTGTCAATGGATTGTTTTGGTTGTGTATTTTTATTTGTATGTTGACGTAACGTAGACCAGGTAACATAGACCAGGTATTCACATTCTGGCGTCTTAGCTCACTAGTTGTGTTGTCTGCATACCCCACTCTTTCTTCTTGTGCCAGTTCATGTTTGGCATTTAACACCTCTCCTCCTCATCCACCTATAATGTTGTCTTGTCTGCCAACACTCTTTTTCTTCCCTCCTAACCAATTGTCTGATCCTCTTTTTCCCCATTTTCTTCTACTTTCTTCAGGCTGCTTTGCAGGTAAGCAATGTTTGGTCACCTCTTTTCCCTCTTTAACTCCCTTTGCGTAGACTGTTGTGTGTGGACAGATGACAAAAATAAAAACTATAACCTCCTAAAGATGGGGGCTTTAGTAGACCACAAGATTTAACAGAATACTTCTGTCATTCACAATTTTAACACATGATCACCAAAGCTGATTTTGTGTGTAGAACAGGACATTGTTTTATTAGCCATATGACATTTTTTCATATATTTAATGCCCCTCAAAAGTCAATTAACAATGTAATTTGAGCTGACTTTATTATTGAAACGTGATGGTTATGTTGAAAAACGTTTATGATACATATACAACAGCATCATAAACAATTGAAGAATACCCGTTGCAATATGTTATAGTTCTATGGCCATGTGATTTTTTTTATTTTTCCCAATTTCTGGACATTTCTATACTCAAAGATTGTTAGAAGGAACATCCACAATTTTCTGCATGACTCACCCGTAACACTATGGCCTTAGGGGAAAGAGCATTGTTGCTTTCATGAAGGTTTTCCACAGCTTGTAGTGATGAAAATCTGACTGTGTCGCTGCTAAGCTCAATAGCATATAAATGTTTGATGACTGAGCTGTATTGCACCATTCGCTTTAATATCGGATCTCCCCCCCCACACACAGACACACACACAAACAGGCACACAGGTGACCTTCAGAGCATAAGGACTCGAGGAGCAGCAGCAGTGGCTGTGACAGGGTTTTGACACACACACACACACACACAGTCAAAGGACATTTGTTTAGGAAATGGGCATGCTGCTTAGTGTCAATGAGATGCTACACTTTGAGCTTTTGATGCAGAAGACTTATTGACCTTGCAAGGGAATCGCACAAGATTGTACGCACTTGACAGGATTGTTGAAAATGAAGATTTTCAGTCGTTTCCACTATGTTTGGTATCTGGTGAGCATTTCTGTGTATCTCTGTTCATATTCGATTGTGAGCCTATACCCATGACTGTTGATGTATTGTTGAGACATTTGTTTTCTCTTACATTCAGCTTGTTTTTCTTTTTTTTCAACAAATCTTTATTAGGGCCATGAAGTACGTTTCTTTTCCTTTTGCTGTGTGTGTGACGTTTAGGAAGTGACGGAGTTCGACTCAGACCACCGAAACTTTTGTGCTTGGAGGTCATCCTCCGTACGTAGTATCACCTCATTGATTTCTGTTTGGTTTATGTTTTCTAACCCAACCTTTCACCATCTCCTCTCCTTTGCCGCACTAACCAACCAAGAGTGTATTGCAGTGTTTGTGTACGTGATTGCACTCACGACTTCCCATTCATTTAAGAGTGCCATACATGCATTCATGTTTTCTCTTTATTATGTGGTGTGTTTTGTTGTGATGCCTCATTGATTTTGCCATTCTGTCATGAACCAATGTTGTTGGTTTGAAGTCAGCAACAGTGTTGCACTTAATGCATTTATTTATTTGATCTCAATAATTAGTGGTGTATGTGTGTACATGTACAGTGCTGTGAAAAAGTATTGCCCCCCCCTTCTCAAATTCTTATATTTCTGCAAGTTTCCCCACTTTGTTTAAGATCATCAAACAAATGTAAATATCAGACAAATATAACACAAGTGAACTTAAAATGGTGTTTTAAAATGGTGATTTCATTAATGAAAAAAAACTATTCGAAGTTACCTGGCCCTGTGTGAATACTGTGTGGCCTCCTGGATGAGTCTTTGCTGTTCTCTTGGGGTAATCTTTGTAGGCCGGCCACTCCTGGGAAGTTTCACCACTGTTCCATGTTTTCTCCATGTGAGGATAATGGCTCTCCTTATGGTTTGCTGGAATCCTAAAGCTTGAGAAATTGATTTTGTAACCCTTTTCAGACTGATAATAATAATAATAAGAATCGCCTTTTATTGTCATGAACATGCATGCATGCACACGAAATTTGTTCTCTGCATTTTACCCATCACAGTGAACACATACACGTTAGTGGAACACACTGGAGCAGGGGGCAGCTGAAGCGCCCAGGGAGCATTTTGTGGTATCAGTGTCTTGCTCAAGGACACCACAGCCGTGAGTCCGGGAGATGTTGGCGGATGGTCCAGTCGGGGTCTTGAACCGAGGTCCCCAACGGTGGCAGGCGATGATCTTATAGATAGATACTTTATTTCTCGACTGTTCTGGATTTTCTTTGGATTGTGCCATTTTCTTGCAGCTTTTTTAGACATTTTTTCTGACTTGATTTTGTCGAGACAGATTCTGTTTAAGTGATTTCTTGATTGAACAGGTTTAGAGGTAATCAGGCTTGGGCGTGATCCATGAAAATTAACCAAATGTTTTCATTAACCACAATTAATTCATGATTTAACAAGGGGGTAATTGCTTTTTCATACATTGCCATGTAAATTTGAATAGTTGATTTTTTTTTTAATTAATAATAAATGAAATCACTAGAAAAAAAGCATTTTAAGTTAACTTGGGGTTATGTTTGTCTCATACTTGCATTTGTTGAATGATCTTAAACATTAAAGTTGGGAAACTATGCAAAAATCTAAGAATTTGAGAAGGGGGCCAATACTTTTTCACGGCACTGTACATGGCTCAAACTTAAGTAAAATTTTGAGCGGTTTGCTCATTCAACTTTACCCAGATTCATTTTGTTTCACCTTAATTAAGCAAGTGGTGACAAGTTCAATGTTTATAGAACCTTTCTCCTCAGGACCTTTGTTGTGCATCCAAAAATAAACCCCAGTTGTCCTAGTGCATTTCATGCGGACGTGTTATGAAATGGTGATTTGACTGGACTGAGGGGGTTCTACATATTTGGCTCTTGCTCAGGTTACTTTCATGGAACCAGGTCAAAGCATGTACAGTACTCACCATGTGGACTAATGACAATGGACTCAGTGTACAGTTCTGTGAATAAGTATTTGTCTCCTCCTCAAATTATTTTTTCTTTTTTTTGCATATTTTCTGTACTTTGTTAAAGATCATCAAACAAATGTAAATATCAAAGATAACCCAAGTAAACATAAAATGCTAATTTTAAAGATGATTTTATTTATGAAGGAAAAAGAACTATTCAAAGTTATTTGGCCCTGTGTGGAAAAACGAATTGTCCCACAAACCAACTAACTGGTTTGGGCACCCTCAGCAGCTACAACTGAAATCAAGTGTTTTCAATAACCGGCAATGAGTCTTTCACATCTCTGTGAAGATAGCAGCTCCAAACCATCACACTACCAGCACAATGATTGACTGTTGTTATGATGTTCTTTTTCTGAAATGCTATTTACGCCATATGTAACGAGACACACACCTTCAAAAGAAGTTCGACTTTCGTCTCGTCAGTCCATAGAATATTCTCCCAAAAGTCTTGGGAATCATTCAGAGGTTTTTTTTGCATAAGCAAAGCAAAAGCCAAGCAAATTTATTTATATAGCGCATTTCAGACACAAGGTAACTCAATGTGCTTGACACGATTAAAAGCATTTAAAAACAGCTTATAAATATTTAAACCAGAGAAAAAAAAATAAAAGTACAATTAAAAGAGCGTACAGTGAAAGAAATATCATTTAAAAGTGGAAATGCTCTATAAAGAAAGAAGGGGGGGGGGGGGAAATAGTTTTAAAACCTGGCCTTAAATACATTCACACTTGGGGCTAATGTCTCTTCTGTTGGCAACTTATTCCATTTGTGTGCATCATAATAGCTAAATGCTGCTTCACCATGTTTGCTTTGGACTCTGTGCATCTCTTTCATATGTTCAGGACCTAAGCCATTTAGTGATTTATAGACCAGTAGCAGAACTTTAACCCAATGTAAAGACTTTAGCAATTGCTGTGATATGCTTTGACCACATTGTTCTGGTCAGAACCCGAGCTGAAGCATTTTGAATGAGCTGCAGCTGTTTAATGCTCTTTTTAGGGAGTCCAGTCAGAAGACCATTAAAATAGTCAAGTCTACTTGAGATAAAAGCATGGATGAGCTCCTGGTCTCCTTGACACATGCAAGCCTTCACTCTGGATATGTTCTTCAGATGGTAGAAGGCAGTTTTAGTAATTTATTTGATATGACTGTTGAAAGTCAGGACGGAATCTTATCAGAACACCAAGGTTTCTGACTTGGTCTTTGGTTTTTAAAGAGAGTGACTCCAGGTATTTACTAACAGCAATCCTCTTTTCTTTATTGCTAAAAACAATTATCTCAGTTTTGTTGTTGTTTAATGAAAGAACATTTTGGCTCATCCAGTTATTTGTTTTAGACAGTGACACAACACCTCAATTGTACTGGAGTCATCTGTAGACATTGCAAGATATAACTGTGTGTCATCTGCACTAGCTATGATAGTCAAAATTAAAGTTCTGAAGAATTTGAGTAGCATATACAGGTTGAACAGGAGGGGTCCACAAACAGACCCTTGAGGGACCCCATAGGTCATTGCCATTTGATGAGATTGAACACTTACAATGGTTGCAAAATAACTCCTTTCCTCCAGGTAGGAACCATTTAAGGACTGTTCAATTTAGTCCTACCCACATTTCAAACCTGTTCAGCAGTATATTATGATCTACCGTATCAAAAGCCACACTGAGGTCCAACAAGACCAGAATTGACACCTTTCCCAAGTCAGTATTCAACCTTATATCATTTAGCACTTTGATAAGAGCAGATTCTGTATTGTGATGAGTTCGGAAACCTGATTGAAATTTGTCAAAAAGTCAATTTAAGTTCAAGAAATTGCTGAGTTTATTACAAATAACTTTCTCAACAATCATAGCTATGAAAGTAATGCATAAGTAATATAAGCCTTTGTTCTTTTTGGTCAGCAGTGGTTTTCGCCTTCAAACTCTGCCATGGATGCCATTTTTGCCCAGTCTCTTCCTTGTTGTTGAGTCATGAACACTGACCTTAACTGAGGCAGGGGAGGCCTGCAGTTCTTCAGATATTGTCCTGGGTTCCATTGTGACTTCCTGGATGAGTTGTTACTGTGCTCTTGGGTTAATGTTTGTTGGATGGCCACTCCTGGGAAAGTTTGCCACTGTTCCATGTTTTCTCCATTTGTGGCTTTATGGCACTCACCGTGGTTCGTTGGAGCCCTAAAGCTTTATAACTGGCTTTGTAACCCTTTCCAGACTGAGAAATGTCAATTTTTTTATTTCTCATCTGTTCTTAAATTTCTTTGTATTGTGGCGTTTTGTTTCAGCTTTTTGAGATCTTTTGAGATCTCAGGTTCTGTTCAAGTGATTTATTGCTTGAACAGGTCTGGAGGTAATCAGGCTTGGGTTTGGTGACTGAAAATGAACTCAGCTTTCCATTAAACATGATTAGAAATCATTAGTTTTTACATTGTTAAATAATCAATTGTTTTTTTTAAAACAAAAAGAGAGAATTTGAGAAGGCCCAAATAATTTTTTCACAGGACTGTAAACTGAGAGAATCGATGCTACATATTATAAATGTCAGTGTAGATCTTTTCTCTCAATGAAGTCTTGTGACAACCATTTAATTAAATTAATAAACCGTTAAATCCTTGCCTTAGGAATGAACAGAAATTTGAGCCAGGCAATTTCCAGTGATCTCTGACATCACAAATATTCCTCTTGATGATAGGACAAAAATATCTACATATCTACTCCAACGTCAGGAAGAAAATCTTCCAAGGTGGAGTGGACGCTGCAAATGGGGAACTTACTCCATGTTTTTCCCCCCCCAAGCGTCACTTCTGGTGGATGGCACGGTCAGGGTTACTTTTGTCCATGAAGTGTAGATTACCATAGCTGTAATTGGTTGACAGATCACTTAGCCTTGATGTAAACTGAGACCTCAAGGATTCACATACTCACACACATGCATGCCATCCCAGTGTTCAATGTCATTTGAAGCAGAGGAAGCTGCAGGGGCTTTATCACAGTGCAACAATAGCTCACTGAGGTAGTTGAACTCATACGAGCCCAGTGAAGATCCCATGACAACACATCAGATTGTTTTACATCAGAAGACAATACAATGAGCTGCTTCTATAACAACTATTAAAGTGATGGATTTTGGTTTATAATTTTTCACCAAGTATGCAAGCTTCAAATGTGTAATTTGGCCCAAATTCAGGTATAAAATATGTGGATAAGGTATGGACATTTAAAAGTTCATTTGTTCAAGTTCAAGTACCCTTCCTTTTTTACTTTGGCAAAAGTGCAGAATCACTCATGACCTTCGAAAGCGATCCGTTACAACAGAGAGCCTGCAAGGATTATGTGTATAATTTTTTCTTTTTTTATTTAACATCATGCTTTTTATCTTTGCAAACCTTTCTTCCCCGTTTAGGACTTCTCAAATGACGACACCAAGTTGGAATACAATGTGGATGCAGATAATGGCATCGCCATGGAGGGTTATCTTTTTAAGAGGGCCAGCAATGCCTTCAAGACATGGAATAGGTATGACAGGAGGGACCACTTCAGATTAAATGAACATGGACACATGAACAATTTGACTACTCTCAAAATGCGAGACTAGGCTTGATTTGGACCTCCCTTTTATGATTGAAGAAATATATAAAACATTGATTATTTATAATTTAGTTGATATTATATTAGGGCCTCACCATTCATTTGAGTCTCAAAGTGATGTTAACAGAACAATATTGAAATTAATTTACCACTGTCTTTAAAACACAGTAAACCTAACAGAGGTACGGATTTTTCCTTCTCTAATAATCTTGTGATCTCTTTGCAGACGGTGGTTCTCCATCCAAAATAATCAGCTCGTTTACCAGAAGAAATTAAAGGTATGTCAAGTGAAATCCAGTGCACAACCCTCAATTAGACATGCATGTATGTTGCTTGTTTTAAGAGGATAACAGGATGTTTTAGCATTAAGATGTTATCCACAATTCCAAACTGATAATTTGTATGACCATCCAAGGGATTTGTTAGCCTTTCTTGTCGGTGCTCTGCAGGTCACATTTCTCAACTCTGTAGGTTTATTGTGAAAAGGAATAACACTGACAACTTTGAATGATACTTGGCAGCTGACACATGGTCAAATCAGTATATGTCCCTTTTCTGGGTTCAACCAAACACACTGAACAAAGCCAAAGAAAAATAAATAAATTTGGCATACCCATTGCTTTTTATGTTCACCCCCAGGACAACCTGACAGTTGTTGTGGAAGATCTGAGGCAAAAAATTTTTATTTGGCATATCCACTGCTTTTTATGTTCCCCCTAGGACAACCTGACAGTTGTTGTGGAAGACCTGAGACTGTGCACTGTCAAGCACTGTGAAGATTTAGAGCGACGTTTTTGTTTCGAGGTGGTGTCACCCACCAAGTAAGTACACATACAAATGTACTGCACACAAGTTCATCGGTCTATAATGCAGCCACATTAACTTTTGGGGCACTACTAGTCACTCAGTCAGTTTTAATGAGCATAGTAACATGAAAACGTAGTAGTAATGTACCAACGTCCGACTACAAGACAAGGCATGCACACACTGACACACATGGTCGCTCACACTGAGCAGGCAGCAGTTGTGTGACGCTTGTTTGTCCCAACAGGAGCTGCATGATGCAAGCAGATTCTGAGAAGCTGCGACAGGCGTGGATCAAAGCAGTCCAGAACAGCATCGCCACTGCCTTCCGTGACAAGGGAGATGACGCTGAGGTAAAATCGCGACAAGGCTAACTGGATGGAGGGAAAATTTATATTTATAAAACACATATGCTATTTGTAAAACTTCAATAACATAAATCCTATGTTAAGGGACTTCCGTATCTTGTTTCGGAAATCACTGTACGCTGACTCGTAATGGCCCTAACACTGATTGTTCTGGATATGGGAGTGTTTGCCGTGTCGTCACCAAATCGTCACGTTTGTGTCTCGGTTGGCAGAAAGCCTATGGAAGTCAATAGCCGACCACCAGTTACTGGGTTATTCACACTTATTTCCGTTAATTAATAAATAATTGTGTCATTTTACGTCATAGGCTGTACATACAGATTGTCAACGAAGGATTCTTATTTTTTTTAGGGCATCCCAAAGACACATGAAGCTCAATGAAAGCTTACGTGCACCCACATTACATGACAAAAGAACCCATACTGACCGATCATGTTTGCTTTGGCTTTTTATATAGTAATGGTGAGACACTTAACTTTATAATAACTTGTTTTGCAATATAATATTACTATATTAGATACATTGTTCTAATTTAATGCCATTTTGCATGCAAACAAAAGATTAATTTCACATTAGCTACAACCCCAATTCCAATGAAGTTGGGACGTTGTGTTAAACAAATAAAAACTGAATACAATGATTTGCAAATCATGTTCGACCTATATTTAATTGAATATACTACAAAGACAAGATATTTCATGTTCAAACTGATAAACTATTGTTTTTAGCAAATAATCATTAACTTTGTATTTTATGGCTGCAACACGTTCCAAAAAAGCTGGCACAGGGTCATGTTTACCACTGTGTTACATCACCTTTTCTTTTAACAACATTCAATAAACGTTTGGGAACTGAGGACACTAATTGTTTAAGCTTTGTAGGTATAATTCTTTCCCATTCTTGCTTGATGTACAGCTTCAGCTGTTCATCAGTCCTGGGTCTCTGTTGTCGTATTTTACGCTTCATAATGCGCCACACATTTTCAATGGGAGTCAGGTCTGGACTACAGGCAGGCCAGTCTAGTACCTGCACTCTTTTGCTACGAAGCCACACTGTTGTAACACGTGCAGAATGTGATTTGGCATTGTCTTGCTGAGATAAGCAGGGGCGTCCATGGAAAAGACGGATGGCAGCATATGTTTCTCCAAAACCTGTATGTACCTTTCAGCATTAATGGTGAACCTTTTGATGATGTTATGGACTGTAGATGATGAAATCCCTAAATTCCTTGCAATTGTACGTTGAGGAACATTGTCCTTAAACTGTTCGACTATTTTCTCACGCACTTGTTCACAAAGAGGTGAACCTCGCCCCATCTTTGCTTGTGAATGACTGAGCAATTCAGGGAAGCTCCTTTTATACCCAATCCTGGCACCCACCCGTTCCTAATTAGCCTGTTCACATGTGGGATGAGCCAAACAGGTGTTTGATGAGCATTCCTCAACTTTCTCAGTCTTTTTTGGAACGTTTTGCAGCCATAAAATTCTAAGTTAATGATTATTTGCTAAAAACAAGAAAGTGCATACATTTGGTGTTTGCATGTCTGATAGAGTAATGATTATGTTGTGCAATTCAACAGTATGCAGAACAGTTTTTATTATTTTACATAATATACTGCAATAACTGTCCCGTGGTAATGTTCTTGACAAAATTTTGAAAATATGGAAATTCAGACAAATTTGGACAAATTGTTCTGGAAGTGACTTTCTACATATCGGCAGCTCTGTCACTGTAAGGATTGCACAGAAACAAATCAATAACCTTAACATGACTTGGGGAAAATAATGTGATGGATAACAGCACATTTTATCATCTTGTAATCTACAATGCTTGGATTTAAGATGCTAATCATCATAGTAGTCTGTGTTCATTTGTATACCTGTGTGTTAATTTTTATACCCTTGTGATGATTTGTATACTGACAATCTTGAGGTGTCCTGAGTCCACAAGGACCATCACAACAAATCATGAGTATTTATTTGCTGTTACCACCACAGAAGCTGGAGAGGAAGTCTTCCACATCAACAGGGAGCTTAGACTCTGGTGGGGAGCCCAAGGAGAGATCACTGAAGGGGGAGAGTGCCCTGCAGAAAGTCATCGCCATCCCGGGCAACGCTTGTTGCTGTGACTGCGGCCAGCCAGATCCACGCTGGGCCAGCATCAATCTCGGCATAACTCTTTGTATCCAGTGCTCTGGAATTCACAGGTGAAAATATTGTGATAAGGATTGTAATGAACAAAATGCTGATCTCCAGGGGTTTAGGAAATGTAAACTTAGTGAGACGAATATCCAGGATTTTATTATATTATTAAATTCAAATAACTAGGCAACATAGAAATGTAATGACAAGTGTGCACTGTCCAGGTCATTTCCCAGTGTCCGTAATGCATTCATACCTAGAGTTATCACACCAAATATAAGTTGCTCTTCATACAAAATTGTCTATTGAGTCCTATTGACTTTATTATAAATATTCTTAAGGGAAACAAAATAACAGAATTTTAAGCATACAGTATGGTTCAGAGATAAAGATAGCGAGGCTATATAACCTTTAATGCTATTAGTTAAATCGACCATTGTACAGTATGTACAGTACAGTATGTACAGTATGTAAGACCTCATAGCAATGAACCGTCCTGGCCTTCTACAAAAACAACAACAACAACAAAATGAATTGCAATCAACATTGTGACAATTTTTCTTCATCTGCAGGAGTCTGGGAGTTCATTTCTCAAAGGTCCGGTCCCTGACTTTAGATTCATGGGAGCCAGAACTACTTAAGGTACAGATAGTTAGTATTCATAAAGAAATGCACAAGAACCACACTGTTCCTTTATGTCAGGGGTGTCAAACAAATTTTTGTCATGGGCTACGGTTTCATTCAGAGGTTCATCATGACTGTGAAACCATGGGTAATGGTTAATGCCTCATATTATTGCATATACAGAACAAATTGATGGATAACCAATTTGAAGTCAGAAGTCAAGGATAAGAGGTTGTTAAGTTACTGAAAAGCGGATTGGTAACAAAAAATACAATATTTTAACATTCATTTCATATGACAATTTGAAACTTTGATCATGGAATTTGATGCACATGATTTGCTTTCGTGGGTCACATAAAATGATGTGGCGGACCAGATCTCGCCTCCGGCCTTGAGTTTGACACCTGTGCTTTACGTGAACTACTTTTAATTAATTTTCAATTTAATTTTCTTATTTCATGATGTTTGAGTGCTTGCATGATCTATTCAGCCAACAAAGTGCAGATGATTTCTTTTCTCTCCCACTTTTAACTCATCTTTCACAGCTTATGTGTGAACTTGGAAATGGAGTTATTAACCAGATATATGAGGCTCGGCGAGAGGAGCTGGGAGCGAGAAAACCACAGCCAGGAGACCCAAGGTATACTTTTGTTAGGGAAAAATTTATTTTTTTTCTCCCACAAGAAAGATAATCCTATACTGTACTCATTCACTGACGCAGTATGCAGGCTACGGGTAATTTTTTATCATTTATTTATTAACTGTAGGTTTGAAATAAGGCACTGGGAAATGTGAGCCCAAAGCACTAATCACAGCACATAATCATCCCATCATATTTTTCAGATGTTAACCCTACACTCATCAAAGACGCTTAGGGGCATATTTGCACAGTATGTAGGGATTGCTATCATATGCTGGGACGTAATTAACCCGTGTTATAGTTTTGCATTTGGTGTCAAGCAGCATGTATCACGTAGTTTTTGCATACTT
Organism: Phycodurus eques; assembly: GCF_024500275.1. Lineage (NCBI taxonomy): Eukaryota > Metazoa > Chordata > Actinopteri > Syngnathiformes > Syngnathidae > Phycodurus > Phycodurus eques. The sequence goes on along the minus strand of NC_084532.1, from coordinate 12,752,735 downwards.
TTGAGAGTGTAAAAAAAAAATCTAGTTATTCATTTCCTTCTCTCCTTTTTGTTTTACCAGACATGAAGTAGAGGCTTACATCAAAGCCAAGTACGTGGATCGCAGGTTTGTGCGCAGGCCATCTGACGAGGAGCTTCGGAGCAAGGTGGTGTCCCTCAGTAAACAGGAGAAGAGACTTAGCAACAGCTCCGAGCACCTTCCTCCAAGACCACCACCGCCCACCCCAAAACTTCGACCTGGTTCCAACACCTCTGGACAGTCAGGTCAGTGGAACGAGTTAAATGGACCCTTGTTAGCCAACAATGTTACACTGTATGGTATGGTATGTATTGACTTGAAAGTCTTAAATCTTTTGTCAGACTTTATTATTTGAGTTTAAAGAGTGAGGTTTGCCTGTGACAGAGGTGATTACATAAGCACAAGAACTTAAGAGTCCTTCCCTCATCGTAGCCTGTCCTATTCCCGTGTGCTTAATGTGGTTTTTACACTTTAGTGAACAAGCCCTCTGGCATAGTGTGTGTTCTCTGTGAACAGCATATGTCTAAGCTCTGTTTGCGTCCCATTGCCTCTCGTAGTCTGTCTCCTCCAGTGTCAGCCAACCTGTTACTATAACTATCTCTCTCGCTCGCTCGCTCTCTCTCTCTCTCTCTCTCTCACTCTCTCTCTCGCTCTCTCGCTCTCTGTCTCCTTCCCCTGGCTGTTCTTTGCTGCTGAACTAATACCTGCTCTACCCGCCCTACCTTAAATCGCCAATCCCGCCCACCCTGCTGCTCAATCAATACCCTGTGCCGCCCAATCCCATCCCCCAAATCCCATCATCCCTTGCGTAGCTGTTGCCAGTGGCTCGGAGGCCAGGCGGGACTCTCTCTTCTGTCCTGATGAGCTTCACTCACTCTTCTCCTACTTTGACAACTCCTCCAAGCTCAGGAGCAGTAAGTATTCAATGTTTATGTTTGGCCTGCTTCTCCATCTCATTTGTCCATTTGGCTCTTGCTAATTGGAGTCTGTGATCCTAACATCCCTTCATCCTCTTGCCTTCTTCCTCATCCATACCCTAATAATAGAGGATTTCTTTGTCTAAAAAGAAATATTCCATGTTGTCTTTTCCTGGGGGAGAGCGTGATTCTCACACACTGTTGTGATTCCCTGATTAATATACAGTACACTGTGTCTTCATGTTGTTGGGATGTAGAAACCCGATTGTGGGGATCCGTCATTCCGTCTTTATCTGTCAATAATAATAATGAATAACAAGCGGCACGGTGGACGAATGGTTAGCACATAATGATGAAATCAGTAAACTAGCACATTCATAAATGCCTTATAATATTAAGTAATAATAATGTTGTTGTTTTTTATATATCAAGACAGCGCTCAGTCTCAATTATATAATATTACAGTTACTGAATCCACAAACAAATTCAGAAAACATTTCTTCAGGTTGTTGTCCATCTGTGTTTCTCATTGATGGTCGTTTTCTTTCTCCACAGTCAAAAGTGCAGACAGTGGCATCCAGCACAGCGCTGATGGCAGCAGGGAAATGCTGGTCACCACCCCCTCTAATAGTAGTTTGGCAGAGGCAGGTAAAAAAAACATAGTCAGTCTTCTCATGACTTAACCAACAGTTTTTCACCTAATCTAAAGCCATATCCACACGAACTCTTGTTTTTTCAGAAAACAGACATTTATAAGTGCTTTAACTTTTCGCAAACACAATTTTGCTTTTGTAAAACTTGTCATTTAAATTGTGTGATATGCTCTCACATAATAAAAACATGCATGTTAGGTTAATTGAAGACTCTAAATTGTCCACAGGCATGAATCTGAGCACGAATGGTAGTTTGTCTATGTGTGCCCTGTAATTGGCTGACAACCTTTCCAGGGTTTGCTCTGCCTTTCGCCCAAAGTCCGCTGGAAAAGGCTCCAGGTCACCAGCCACCCTAATGAGGATGCTGTAGACAATGAATGGGATGGAACTGAATTTAACAATACCACGTCTAAGTTATTCTCACTTTATGTATGCTGATTTCTTTGTCTTTATTATTCAGATATTGCTGAGACTCCGCCCATGCCAACCACCCTGCCTCCACCATCGCCTTGTAAGGAGATGGTGTTCTACGAGCCCAAGGAGTACAGTTCAGGCCTTCAGCTCTACTGGGCTTCATGTGCTCGCAGCCTGCCTGACATGGCTGAGGCCTTGGCCCACGGAGCCCAAGTCAACTGGGTCAACACGGA